>NC_092179.1:27405402-27745505 GCF_045791955.1 Oncorhynchus clarkii lewisi | reverse complement strand
GTGTCTCTGTGTCTGTGTGTCTCTGTGTCTGTGTGTCTCTGTGTCTGTGTGTCTGTGTGTCTACTGAGTCTGTGTGTCTGTGTGTCTACTGAGTCTGTGTGTCTACTGAGTCTGTGTGTCTACTGAGTCTGTGTGTCTGTGTGTCTACTGAGTCTGCATGTCTTTTCAGTTCCACCACGGTGGTGACCCTCGTGAGTCACTGTGCCTGCCGTTCTGTGGAGCCAGCTGGCAGCAGGGACGGTGCATTTCAATATTCCCCAGCTGTTATCTGCATGCCTTTATCCTCCTCTCACCCCCTTGGCAGCAGACCACATAGCGCTGGGTGGTACAGACTGTTTTAATGTAGCAAAGATGAGCCAGCCAGATACTTTCCTCTCTTTCCCTCCCTCCACCATCCCCGTGGCAAGAGAAGGAGGAGAGACATTCAGACATTTAATCCACGTTTAGTCATGCTGCAAATTGATTGCAAAGGGAGGAACATTTTTTAAATTGAACTGACACTATCACACTTTTACTGAATGTAATTTAGTGTCTTTAGAGCGGGATTGATAATGTTCCTTTGAGGTTTAATATCATCCAACCAGATGGATGAATGTTAGATCAAATACCAACTGAAAAATTAGAGGATTTCACAGGGAGAATTGTGAAAATGAATGGCTGTTCAATTGCTAGACTTGTATAAAAACATGATGAGCACAAATAAACTGGAAAAGTACTGATGAGCTAGTACCGAATGACTGAAGTTATTTTATACCGTTGATCAATGCTTTCGCACATCTAATGGCTGGGACTATACAGGGAAACCACAGGACAGAGGCAGCAAGTCATTCACTAGAGTAATGAGATGTGAACTGCAGTAGCTGACTCTATAGACAGTGTACAGATCTCACTGCTCTAACAAACGGTAAAGTGCGCTTGTAAAAAAAGTTCTGCCTGTCTTGATGGGAGTCAATCAGGAAATAAAGTAAGTCAATGCAGTATTCAATGCAGCAGACAAAATCCCCCAAATTGAGGAGAAGTGGCATTTAAGAGCTATGCTCTGGATTTGCTGCAGAGCGAACACCACGATTCAGGCTATAGCCGGGGAAACGGTGGGGGGCTACAGAGTCCTGCCAACCCAATGAGGGAAAATGGAAGAGTGGGGGAACAGAAAAGACCCAGAATGCCTCTCATTATGTGAAACAGGACGGGAACTACATGGCAAATTGGACACTCATTAAAGTAAAAAGCACTGGGAAAGGTCACAGGCAGTGTAACTCCAGAAAACCGAGTCGGCAAGCTCCGGGACACGCATGTACAGTAACTCTGAGTATTTGGCCTTCCGCTGGCGTGCTCCCCTCTCCATCATGATTTGATGGGATAATGTGGGATGTTCTCTCAACGAGCAGCGGGATAGCTGCCATCTACAACATCCCTTTCAGTGGCACTTTAGCTGAAGGGGGCAGAGGGGGGGGGGGGGGGGGGGGGGTGAAGTTCAGGAAGTTAAGCGGACGCTTTTCAGAGCACTCGTGGAGTGGGAGGATAAGGACAACGGGAGAAAGCAAGCTCGCTGAGACGGACCCCAACTGCCAATGTAACACTCCATCCCTCTGCCAAGGTGACATTCACTCCATCCCTCAGCCAAGGTGACACTTACTCCATCCCTCAGCCAAGGTGACACTCACTCCATCCCTCAGTCAGGGTGACACTCACTTCATCCCTCAGCCAAGGTGACACTCACTCCGTCCCTCAGCCAAGGTGACACTCACTCCGTCCCTCAGCCAAGGTGACACTCACTCCGTCCCTCAGCCAAGGTGACACTCACTCCGTCCCTCAGCCAAGGTGACACTCACTCCGTCCCTCAGCCAAGCACTCACTCCGTCCCTCAGCCAAGGTGACACTCACTCCATCTCTCAGCCAAGGTGACACTCACTCCATCTCTCAGCCAAGGTGACACTCACTCCATCTCTCAGCCAAGGTGACACTCACTCCGTCCCTCACTCCGTCCCTCAGCCAAGGTGACACTCACTCCGTCCCTCAGCCAAGGTGACACTCACTCCGTCCCTCAGACAAGGTGACACTCACTCCATCCCTCAGCCAAGGTGACACTCACTCCATCCCTCAGCAGCTCCTCTGTCACTTGTTGAGGAATTGGCTTCATCTCACTAGACTCTCTCCAGTCTCCACTCGGACCACTGCTCCAAATAGCCGCCTCACTTCACTGCTAACACGGTTGCTCTGATATCAATCAAATGCAGACAAAGGGTGTCAGACAACTTCTCTGCTCAAACAATCATCCCTCCTGACAGCCGACCGCAACAACAAACAGAACCCTCTCTTCACAAATTGTTCTCTCTGTATGTTTCAATTTCCTCATAGCTCAACAGATTTTGTGAATGCTGCTTGGTGTCAAAGTGTCAACGGTTCGTCATTGCCTCATGTCATTTCTATGCATCTCAGAAGGACTGTGTTTAGTAGTCAATGAGTTCATCCAATACAATGTTTTCTCCCCTAAGGCGTCTAGCAGAAACCTAAGTGGTGACAGATGTTTGGAACGGGTTCTTGTTTTCCTCAGTGGATTAAAACATCCTTGTTTGACCCCCATAGAGGTTCTACGCTCCCCTGTATTGCCTACAGAATCCATGGGCTCTGAATTGACTTGCACATTCGACAGCTCACAAAACAAGGTAGAGGTTACCACAGCAACTGCAAGGAGGAGGATGGACGAGCGGTGCCCAGAGACAGATCTAAAATAAAACCTTCACGGAAATAGACTTCCTTCATGCTGCAACAGTTGTTACATCTGACAAGAGCTCAGACAAAAAAGATGGTACAATAGTTTTATAACAAGCAAGCCTGAAAGCTTAACTTGACAAAAGCTTTTTTTCCTTTAAACATGTTCTAAAGAGTGTCGGGAAGAAGTTTAAAATGTTTCATCTGGTTCTTGTCACTGTATATTTGCTGTGTGCATGTCAGAGCTGGGGTCAATTCATATTGAAGGCAGTCCATTCAGGAAGAAAGCTTAAATAACAATTCAAAATGTAAAAAAAAAAATACATATATTTTCAGTGACTTCTCAAAAAACTGAGAAGAAGCTATTTATTTAAAATGTTTTTCCATTTTAGAATATTAAATTAAATCACTTCCTGAATTGATTGCCTTCAATTCGAAATGACCCCAGCCCTGGTGGAGGTTTTTATGTAATTTATGTATTGCAATTCTGGAACAATAAAGATCTATTGAATTATCTTGAACTAATAGTCTTACACCATGATGGTAAACCATGAAAGGAATAAAGCACTTTCAACTTTCAACTGAACTTTAACAAAGTCAAGAATTCCCCTGGTTCAGATTAAGAACATAAACATAGCAAGACCTTTATATTGTGGACTAAGGACTTTACTCCCACCTATAACACTGCGATAAAGCCAGGAACCGTAGTCACTGTTTATCTTTGAAATGTAATTAATTTTGTGGACTGATTGACCTCTCTGCATTCCATAACACCCACATAATTATTCAGACCACATCATAGTATAATTATTCAGACCACATTTTCACTGACATTTTCAACCTCTCCCTGACCGAGTCTGTAATTCCTACATATTTCAAGCAGACCACCATAGTCCCTGTGCCCTAGGAAGTGAATGTAACCTGCCTAAATGATTACTGCCCGGTGACACTCACGTCAGTAGCCATGAAGTGCTTTGAAAGGCTGGTCATGACTCACATCAACAGCATTCTCCCGGGTACCCTAGACTCACTCAAATTTGCATATCACCCCAACAGATCCACAGATGACGCAATCTCAATCGCACTCCACACTGCCCTTTCTCACCTGGACAAAAAGAACACCAATGTGAGAATGCTATTCATTGACTACAGCTCAGCGTTCAACATCATAGTGCCCACAAAGCTCATCACTAAGCTAAGGACTCTGGGACTAAACACCTCCTTCTGCAACTGCATCCTGGAATTCTTGATGGGCTGCCCCCAGGTGATAAGGGAAGGCCACAACACGTCTGTCACGCTAATTCTCAACACTGGGGCCCCTCAGGGGTGTATACTTAGTCCCCTAGTGTACTCCCTGTTCACCCATGACTGCGTGGCCAAACACGACTCCAACACCATCATTAAGTTTGCTGATGACACAACAGTGGTAGGCCTGATCACCGACAACGATGAGACAGCTTATAAGGAGCAGGTTAGAGACCTGGCAGTTTTGTGCCAGAACAACAACCTCTCCCTCAATGTGAGCAAGACAAAGGAGCTGATCGTGGACTACAGGAAAAGGAGGGCTGAACAGGCCCATATCACCAACAAACTAACATGGTCCAAACACACCAAGACAGTTGTGAAGTGAGCACGACAACACCTTTTCCCCTTCAGGAGACTGAAAATATTTGGCATGGGTCCCCAGATCCTCAAAACGTTCTACAGCTGCACCATCGAGAGCATCCTGACGGGTTGCATCAACACCTGGCCGTAAGGCGCTACAGAGGGTAGTGTGTACGGCCCAGTACATCACTGGGGCCAAGCTTCCTGCCATCCAGGACCTATATAATAGGTGGTGTCAGAGTCACCCAAGTCATAGACTGTTTTATCTGCTGCCGCTGGTACCGGAGCACCAAGTCATAGACTGTTTTATCTGCTGCCGCTGGTACCGGAGCACCAAGTCTCGGTCCAAAAGGCTCTTTAACAGCTTTTATTTGGTAAATATTTTCTTAACTCTTCTTGAACTGCACTGTTGGTTCAGGGCTTGTAAGAAAGCATTTCACGGTAAGGTCTACACTTGTTGTATTCAGCATTTCAACAGTAAAGTCTACACTGTTGGTTCAGGGCTTGTAAGAAAGCATTTCACGGTAAGGTCTACACGTGTTGTATTCGGCGCATGTGACAAATAAAGTTTGATTTGATGAGGATCAAAGTGCATTCCAACTCTTTATTATTGGGAAGGGAAAGAGGATACCTAGTCAGTTGCACAACTGAAGGCATTCAACCAAAATGGGTCTTCAACATTTAACCCAAACCCTGTGAATTAGCACTTGTTGTTGGGGAATAACTGCCTTGATCAAGGGCAGAACGGCTGATTTTTCCACCTTGCGGCTTCAAACCAGTGACCTTTCAGTTACTGGCCCAACGCTCTTAATCGCTAGGCTACCTGCTCCAGTAGGTTGGGAGATAACCCAGCGTGTACATATTACACTGGTGAAGGCATGATCACCAAGGACGCATTAACAAATCATTTCATGGCAGTTGCAGGACCAGGCAGTTACTGACATGGAAATCATGTTCATGTTATGGCAAAGTAGGGAGGACTGGGTCCTAATAGCAACATACAGAGACAACGCTGTATCTCCATACTACTGGGATCAAGTAGGGAGGACTGGGTCCTAATAGCAACATACAGAGACAACGCTGTATCTCCATACTACTGGGATCAAGTAGGGAGGACTGGGTCCTAATAGCAACATACAGAGACAACGCTGTATCTCCATACTACTGGGATCAAGTAGGGAGGACTGGGTCCTAATAGCAACATACAGAGACAACGCTGTATCTCCATACTACTGGGATCAAGGCAATGTTTTAATTTATTCATTGGCTTGAAACGTGAGGAACGTTTGAGGTAGAATATGTTAGGTGTGTGTGTGCAGGCGGTTAATTCCAATTTAAACTGAGATGGCGAGTGAGCCAGCCAGTCAGATCAGTCCCAAACCATCCCCAAGCCCATCCTAGGTACAGTAGCTCCATCCTGCCCTCTGATAGGTCAGGTTAGTGAGCGCATGAGGGTGTGCTCAGAAAGAAGATGGAGGTGGGACAGGGGGAGCCTCATGTACTCTGTCAGTGTGTTGTACTGTGGTGACGGTGTGTTCTCTCTCTCTCTTTCATTCTCTCTCTCTCTCGAAGTCAAGGAAACACTCAGGAAACACCTGCAGACAAAATGCTAAATTAGGTCAGCTGCCAGCTCTCAGAGCAACAGGGGACTATTTCACCTCTGAAAAACACCTCTGTGTCCTGGCTGCTACATGGAATCCTTGCTGAATTCTACAGTCACATGTATGTGTTGTATTGACTGGTCTAAGCAACAACGCTATTACCAATGCTGTACGGCAGAGGTGTCAACCTCCTTACACAGAGGGCCTAGTGTCCGCTGGGTTTTGGTTGCTCCTTTCAGTTAAGACCTCGACAACCAGGTGAGGGGAGTTCGTTACTAATCCGTGACCATAATTCATAAATCAAGTCCATGGGAGAAGTGTAAACCTGCAAACACACAGCCCTCCGTGGAAGGAGTTTGACACGTGCAGTAGGTGGTTCTGAATCGGGCTGCTATCATGTAATAACACTGTTGTAAACACATTTCAAATTGACTTATGAGAGACACAGCCAGTTATTGGATTATTACGGCTACAGTAGTAATGAGGACAAATCTATTCACAATAGCAGATGGTTATCAGGAGACTAATCCACCATAACTATCCCAGCGGGCAAAGCTGGTTGAAATGACCTCATAACAACCACATTACAACCAATAATGCGGGTTTAATGACATTATTGCAACCATTTATTTTTGTGGGGTTGTAATGTGGTTGTTTTGCCTGCTGGGTCGAGGCTACCGTTTCTGTGGTTTGTCCCTGCGTCTGTCTGCACCCCTCCCTCGTCCTCCTATCTGCCCGGTGATTATGATTTACTCCACAAGCCGTCTGAAGGTCTGTCGCCCGCCGACACATCCGTGATTCTCAGACCGATACGCTCCGGCGACACCCAATCTACTTACTGGAAGCTCTTGACACGTTGACATATAATGGCAAAGACATTGGCTGAGTCCCAACTGGCATATTATTACCTGCACAGTGCACTACTGTTGACAAGTGCCAATCAATAAGGAATGCCATTTGGGTGCAACCATTGCTATCCCTTCAAGTTACCATAGCAATGCAACAACATTCATAATGCCAAATCAATGTTTGGGGGGGGGGGGGGGGGGGGGGGGGGTTACACACATGCATTGATTCATAAATTGCACATTTGCCATTCTGAATTGCTTCAATAAAACAGACCAAATTCAATCAAAACAGTGCTATTGTTGGAAATCTGAATGGCTGGGCGGGAGTTTGATCATCATAGTCAGACAAAAGTCGATATGGGGGTGATGAACTGACCACAGATACTGGGAGCGAACGATCAGGCCAATTTCCTAGATGAATAGGTGACTCGCAAGATCAATGTGTTTTCTCTGTTAAGATGCTTGGCAAAGACTGGGGCCTACTCGATGCCCTAGGGGGGGAAATGTTTTGCTGTCCTGCTGGGTCAAGGATGACAGACTGCCTCACCAGGTGTTCGTACCCCTGCACGTCGACTCAGTACTGGTACCCCGTGTATATAACCAAGTCATCATTACTCCTAGTGGATTTATTCCTCCTGTTATTGTCTTTCTATTTCGTCTCTTCCTCTCTACATTGTTGGGAAGCCCGTCAGTAAGCATTCCACCGGTAGTCTACATCTGTTGTTTACGAAGCATGTGAAAATAAAAGCTTATTCGATCCAAGAAAGGGATGATCAGAGTGAGATAATCAACTAACATGTCCAAATCCATCTTCATCTTGGATTCACCCAGATCTGAGATCTTCTTGAGTGGTTTCAGAGAACAGTGGTCACAACAAGCTATCAAATGATTTGTTAGAAAATAAAGGGATATCAGTTTTACGACGCTCCTGAAATAGGAGACCTCAACGGATAATTGCCTCTGTTTTCAGCATGCTTGTTAGCAGGCTCATGAATCTGCTGTATGGGTGATATAACTATACACAGTATTAATGGACCAGCAAATGAAATAGTTCTAAAGACCCTCATTATCGACCAACACCTCCCAGGAGACCAGTATTACCTTACTAATACAACCCAGAACCCTAACTCTGTTAGTCTGTTACTGCATTCTGTTAAAGGAATTGATGATGACAGTCGGAAAACTGATCAAGTATGAACCTGTTGCAAGCTCTTGTCATCTTGAATACTACTCTTGATCCACCTTTACCTTAAGTGAATGGAAAGCCATCCAGAATGATTTCATCAAACAATTCATCAAAGAGGAGAACAGCTTCCTCAATATCTTTCATAGCCTCACTCCACCTATGGAAAAAAAATCTAAAATATGCCATTCCTCTGGAGTTTCTATTCCAAACCCGAAGCTTCTCTCTGGTATCTGCATAGAGGTATCCCCCGTTACTGCCTTGGGTTGGATTCAAAGCCAAATGACACAGGTCCACAGCTGTTTTCCATAGAATTACAGCTCTATATAAGCTGTCGTTTCCATTTCAATGATGAATACCCTCCTCCCCCTCTAAAAACAGGTCTATAATGGAAAACACAAGCCTCTGCCAGCACACATTTTATTTTCCCATCATTCATTTGTTAGCCACAAATTGCAACGGGGACATCAGGTATCATTAGATGGAAGAAATGGGAACTGATTTCTCCACCAATCCAGAATGAGAAGGCTGCATTTCTCAGATGCTAATTAGCCTCCACGTTATTCTGTTATTTCCTTCCAGAATAGTTGTCAGAATGACATGCAGCGCGGTAAGTCCCTTTGAGCTTGGCTAATGAAGAGCCAGTGAGCCACTCATTTGGTGACCTCTCCGATGAACTCAGTCACACACCACTATTAAACTCTTCCTGTCTGTGTCGACAAGCGTATATCTTGCCGGATTGGTTACCTTCAAAAAAACCTTTACTAGAAATGAGCAATTAACAAAAACGTAGCCAGATGTTGGAAGTGTCGAAGGTACCGTTCTCGCTTGATTAGAGCTAAATGCTATTCATAGCCAACTGGCAGGGAGCTTTTAAAAGGAGCGAGTGCAATGTGCTCTCAGAGAAGACGTGTTTTGGGAATGGAGGATGAGCAGTTGTAGACTGGTCTCCTAGACGTGCAAACACGTCTGCTATATTGACATATTTGACGTATGATGAACTATGCTACGCATTTTTTCATTTATTAAACATTTGCTGGACGCTACTATTATATGCCGGCATATTTACATAAATTGTTAAAACATTTCCCTTTTTACATATTTTATAAATAAGTATACCACACTATAAGAATAATTAGTATATGTTATGCTAATAAATAAGTATATGGTACCCATCTTATGTTATACAGGCCTACTAGTTGAGTACAATGACAATCCAAAAGTAATCATGCCTTGATCTCTCAATTAATCTGAGGTGCAAAGCCGGTTGGGCGGCGCCCCTTGCCACGGTACTAGACACCAGAGAGAGAGACCTGAATATGAGAAGGGGCAAAATTAGAAAATCACATCCAATTAACATATCCAACTGAGCCCCCTGCAGTCCCTCAGGAGTTTGTCAATGAGATTCAAAATGGCACCTTTTCCGTCGCCTCAAAAAAAATCCATTAGTGTAGACATGGTCATGTTTAATGTGATAAACCAGGCGCCGCTAATTTCGACAAGGCTTTGATAATGTCACCCTTCCCTTGTGCCAGGCTGCTCTTTCTCCATTTCTCTCTCTCTCTCTCTGTTCTCCCTCTCTCTCCACCAGTCCCTTTATGCTAGCAGTAGCCTGGCTAGCCAGAAGCCTGTCTGACTACTAGGTAGTGTCTGGCGGACGGCTCCAGTCGCTGAGGGGGGAGTCTGACCTTTGACCTTGGCCTGTGGTGAAACAGCAGTGGGATTCCTGTGTGCCACGACTGCCCTGAGATCTGGGTGTCTTTTTCATACTGATCCCTGCAGGAAATGGATGGATGTCTGCTCAATGTAATAAAACTCTCCATGTGAGTCGACTAACTGTTTGATAGTTCACTGGTCTATTACTGGTCAATAACAGGTCAAAGCTTTCTGTAAAGAGATCAACTATTCAGTAACTACAAATGTATTTTGGAGTAGTTACTGGACACGTTAGGGATCATTGTCTTAGTGTTAGATATCGATGTAAATCTTTGTTGCATGTTAAATTCTGGACATGCATTTCAATATCCATTCATCCAGAGAAGACAGGAATCAGATAGCCAAACAGAGCTTCCCCATACAGGAAGGAAAGCAAAAACAAGGGCTGGACCTAAGGTTTACAACTCACTCTTCCCCGTGACCCTGTAAAAGACAACTACAAAACAGACAGATGAATGGAATAAAACCCACAAATGATTGAAAAAAGGTACCAGAGGATTCGTGACCTGAGTATTTCTAAAAGGGATTGCTCCTGTATTCTATCGGCCCTGTCCATCTCCAGGACATGGGAAGCGGTTCGCAACCCTGTGATCTGTTAAGCATGTTGGGAGGAAATGGATATTGTGTGGTTCTGCCCAGACCTTGTTTGTCGTGACCTTGAGATTTCTTCCCATGGCTGAACTGGGCCCTGTGAAATGTACAGCTGACCACAGGCGCTGCCCAGGCCAGAAACCATCTCCCAAACTGTGGGATGTTCTTACACTTTAGTGCTTCCTTTGCAAACACTTTCCCACTGCATAAGGAATTGGACATATCTATTACTTTCTTGCGGTCTCTCCGTCTCCCTCCAAGTATTACAGACAGCTACAGAGGCTTACACAAGTAATACCAACAACAATCTCTGACAGAGAATACACAAGTGCACCGTTGGGATGGTGCTACAGCAGGCGATATGCAGCAGTTCATCAGTGGAGGTGCCAAAAATACCCCATCAATCCCAGGCCAAGCAAGCACAGCTCCTTACACTGCTAGTGCGAGGAGGAGGCAGCAGCACCCCAGCTGTGCAGCTTATTATAGACCATGACTCCCTGCAGCGTCTACATCAGGCCACGGAGCCACCAGCTCAGGGATGAGCTAGCTACTGTAGAAGACACAGTGTAGAACATACTGTACACGTATGATTGGTTGACTTCATTAGATCGTTAAAAGTAGTAGGCTTGATCATAAACATAAACAGACACATTGGCATTAGTGTTCTGTTTCAGTTTAGGATTTCAGCGAGACGCCCCATAATCTCCCACAGGGTTGATCAATATCATATTGATTAGACATTCTGTAACCCTACAGTAAGTTTTAACCCAGCAGGCAAAACTGGAGGGAATGAAGTCATGATTACATCATTTCAACCAGGGACTTTTTTATGATGAATAGAATATGTGAAGCCATCAGCTGATAGAATATCTTAAATAAGTGTTATTCGCAATGACTTCATATATTATTATTATTATTATTAACCAGTATACAACTGTTATCTGAAAAATTAAACTGGAATTAGTAAAAGGCTCAAGTAAGAGAAAATAAACCTTTGGCTTCTTTGATGGCGTCAAGGATACTGTGTTGTCTTCACTCACAGTGCTCCTGGAGAAAAGGTTCACAAAGTCCTCATCTACATTTCTCACCTGTCAACTTGTCAAGTGTGACACGCATGACTGCCAACACCTCCTTCCTTTTCCCTACCAACATGTTTATCCAACACATACATGCATTTTTCAGAGAATGGAAAAAAATGGGGTGTGCCACTGACTTGTAACGACTCAATCACAGAGCCTCTGGGGATAAAGCCCCATATCCAAGGAGAGAGAAGAAGAAAGAAAGAGGATAAAGCCCTATATTCAAGGAGAGAGAAGAAGAAAGAATGAGGATAAAGCCTTATATCCAAGGAGAGAGATAGAGGAGGAAAGAGGACAAAGCCCTATATCCAAGGAGAGAGATGGAGGAGGAAAGAGGATAAAGCCCTATATCCAAGGTGAGAGATGGAGGAGGAAAGAGGATAAAGCCCTATATCCAAGGTGAGAGATGGCGGAGGAAAGAGGATAAAGCCCTATATCCAAGGAGAGAGATGGAGGAGGAAAGAGGATAAAGCCCTATATCTAAGGAGAGAGATGGAGGAGGAAAGAGGATAAAGCCCTATATCCAAGGTGAGAGATGGAGGAGGAAAGAGGACAAAGCCCTATATCCAAGGTGAGAGATGGAGGAGGAAAGAGGATAACGCCCTATATCCAAGGTGAGAGATGGAGGAGGAAAGAGGATAAAGCCCTATATCCAAGGTGAGAGATGGCGGAGGAAAGAGGATAAAGCCCTATATCCAAGGAAAGAGAAGGAGGAGGAAAGAGGTTAAAGCCCTATATCCAAGGAGGAGGAAAGAGGATAAAGCCCTATATCCAAGGAGAGAGATGTAGGAGGAAAGAGGATAAAGCCCTATATCCAAGGTGAGAGATGGAGGAGGAAAGAGGACAAAGCCCCATATCCAAGGTGAGAGATGGAGGAGGAAAGAGGATAAAGCCCTATATCCAAGGTGAGAGATGGAGGAGGAAAGAGGATAACGCCCTATATCCAAGGTGAGAGATGGAGGAGGAAAGAGGATAAAGCCCTATATCCAAGGTGAGAGATGGCGGAGGAAAGAGGATAAAGCCCTATATCCAAGGAGAGAGATGGAGGAGGAAAGAGGATAAAGCCCTATATCCAAGGAGAGAGGTGGAGGAGGAAAGAGGATAAAGCCCTATATCCAAGGTGAGAGATGGAGGAGGAAAGAGGACAAAGCCCTATATCCAAGGTGAGAGATGGAGGAGGAAAGAGGATAACGCCCTATATCCAAGGTGAGAGATGGAGGAGGAAAGAGGATAACGCCCTATATCCAAGGTGAGAGATGGAGGAGGAAAGAGGATAACGCCCTATATCCAAGGTGAGAGATGGAGGAGGAAAGAGGATAACGCCCTATATCCAAGGTGAGAGATGGCGGAGGAAAGAGGATAAAGCCCTATATCCAAGGAAAGAGAAGGAGGAGGAAAGAGGATAAAGCCCTATATCCAAGGAAAGAGAAGGAGGAGGAAAGAGGATAAAGCCCTATATCCAAGGAGGAGGAAAGAGGATAAAGCCCTATATCCAAGGAGAGATATGGAGGAGGAAAGAGGATAAAGCCCTATATCCAAGGTGAGAGATGGAGGAGGAAAGAGGATAAAGCCCTATATCCAAGGTGAGAGATGGCGGAGGAAAGAGGATAAAGCCCTATATCCAAGGAGAGAGATGGAGGAGGAAAGAGGATAAAGCCCTATTTCTAAGGAGAGAGATGGAGGAGGAAAGAGGATAAAGCCCTATATCCAAGGTGAGAGATGGAGGAGGAAAGAGGATAACGCCCTATATCCAAGGTGAGAGATGGAGGAGGAAAGAGGATAACGCCCTATATCCAAGGTGAGAGATGGAGGAGGAAAGAGGATAAAGCCCTATATCCAAGGTGAGAGATGGCGGAGGAAAGAGGATAAAGCCCTATATCCAAGGAAAGAATAGGAGGAGGAAAGAGGATAAAGCCCTATATCCAAGGAGGAGGAAAGAGGATAAAGCCCTATATCCAAGGAGAGAGATGGAGGAGGAAAGAGGATAAAGCCCTATATCCAAGGTGAGAGATGGAGGAGGAAAGAGGACAAAGCCCCATATCCAAGGTGAGAGATGGAGGAGGAAAGAGGATAAAGCCCTATATCCAAGGTGAGAGATGGCGGAGGAAAGAGGATAAAGCCCTATATCCAAGGTGAGAGATGGAGGAGGAAAGAGGATAACGCCCTATATCCAAGGTGAGAGATGGAGGAGGAAAGAGGATAACGCCCTATATCCAAGGTGAGAGATGGAGGAGGAAAGAGGATAAAGCCCTATATCCAAGGAAAGAATAGGAGGAGGAAAGAGGATAAAGCCCTATATCCAAGGAGGAGGAAAGAGGATAAAGCCCTATATCCAAGGAGAGAGATGGAGGAGGAAAGAGGATAAAGCCCTATATCCAAGGTGAGAGATGGAGGAGGAAAGAGGACAAAGCCCCATATCCAAGGTGAGAGATGGAGGAGGAAAGAGGATAAAGCCCTATATCCAAGGTGAGAGATGGCGGAGGAAAGAGGATAAAGCCCTATATCCAAGGAGAGAGATGGAGGAGGAAAGAGGATAAAGCCCTATATCCAAGGAGAGAGGTGGAGGAGGAAAGAGGATAAAGCCCTATATCCAAGGTGAGAGATGGAGGAGGAAAGAGGACAAAGCCCTATATCCAAGGTGAGAGATGGAGGAGGAAAGAGGATAACGCCCTATATCCAAGGTGAGAGATGGAGGAGGAAAGAGGATAAAGCCCTATATCCAAGGTGAGAGATGGCGGAGGAAAGAGGATAAAGCCCTATATCCAAGGAAAGAGAAGGAGGAGGAAAGAGGATAAAGCCCTATATCCAAGGAGGAGGAAAGAGGATAAAGCCCTATATCCAAGGTGAGAGATGGAGGAGGAAAGAGGACAAAGCCCCATATCCAAGGTGAGAGATGGAGGAGGAAAGAGGATAAAGCCCTATATCCAAGGAGAGAGATGGAGGAGGAAAGAGGGGGAGGATCCCTTCTTTATGATTTGTTTCTAATCCGGGAGCACTGACACAAATACCTCTGAGATTAGAGATGTCTTGGTGGGAATGAAACCCGCTAGAGAGA
Organism: Oncorhynchus clarkii lewisi; assembly: GCF_045791955.1. NCBI lineage: Eukaryota > Metazoa > Chordata > Actinopteri > Salmoniformes > Salmonidae > Oncorhynchus > Oncorhynchus clarkii. The sequence continues at coordinate 27,731,115 of NC_092179.1, read as the reverse complement.
GGGCCTGTCACCCAGTCGTCAGGATAATAGCCCCGGCGTACTGGTGCTACACTGGTGCCGATTAATAGCAACCGTTGACAAATCACCGCTAAATGCACGTAAATGCAAATGGAATTACACTCAATGCCGGCTCCAGGGTTGTGGGCCTTTGTTCTTGAACAGTAGCCTTCACTCTTACAAGGAGAGACTTCACAGGAGATGAGACGTGGGATTGTATTCAGGGATGAAACACAGGATAGTTCTGATGAGGAGAGACTTCACAGGAGATGAGACGTGGGATTGTATGCATGGATGAAACACAGGATAGTTCACAGGAGATGAGACGTGGGATTGTATGCATGGATGAAACACAGGATAGTTCTGATGAGGAGATACCTCACAGGAGATGAGACGTGGGATTGTATGCAGGGATGAAACACCGGATAGTTCTGATGAAGAGAGACCTCACAGGAGATGAGACGTGGGATTGTATGCAGGGATGAAACACGGGATAGTTCCGATGAGGAGAGCTCACAGGAGATGAGACGTGGGATTGTATGCAGGGATGAAACACAGGATAGTTCCGATGAGGAGAGCGTCTTGTGAATAATGCATTAAAACAAAGCTTCTCTTGGTTTTATTCCTCCTGTGGTTGGAGCGTGCCAGACTCCACCTGGGCGTATGAAGCTTCAGATCAGTCACACAGATTGGTCTGACAGGAAGTGGGGCCACGAAAGGCAGGACATGATCTGGCTGAAGCCGCAGATGCATTCCAAAGTTAAAGGGTCGACATCAGACGAGAAGGCAGCCACATGCAATGCTCACACACAAGCAGAGCATTGGAAACAATGACCAAAGATGACTGTGTAGATCAAGGTTATGTAAGTGGGCTGAGGCTGATCTTCATTACGGGTGGGTGACTGGACACAAGATCTGTGCAGGTGTCTCCCTGTCACTTTGGTTTGGAGCGACCAATACACAACTTCGTCTTGCACACGCTACTCTGCACTTTCCCACCCCCAACAACTCTCCATGTTGAACACTGCCCCAAAACCTGCGAGTCACTTCTGACGGATCTTATAATGACGATGGAGTCAGAGCACTGAGCAACCCAAAGTCACAAAACTACTCTCCCCGTGGGGGGTCTGGCTAACAGTGGTCGTTAGTCAACACCATTCCCTGTGGGGGGTCTGGGTAATAGTGGTAGTCAGTCAACATCATTCTCTGTAGGGTCATGGTAACAGTGGTAGTCAGTCAACACCATTCTCTCTGTAGGGTCTGGGTAACAGTGGTAGTCAGTCAACACCATTTCCTGTGGGGTGCGGGTAACAGTCAGTCCACACCATTTCCTGTGGGGTCCGGGTAATAGTAGTAGTCAGTCAACACCATTTCCTGTGGGGTCCGGGTAACAGTCAGTCAACACCATTCTCTGTGGGGTCCGGGTAACAGTCAGTCAACACCATTTCCTGTGGGGTCCGGGTAATAGTAGTAGTCATAGACACTGTTGACATCAAGAAAGCAGACTCAACAAAAATGGCTAGGAAAACCTTTTGAAGTAGATTTAGGGGGATAAAAGCTCTGTTAATTTGAGTTAACAACTATCTGTTAATTTGAGGAAACCGTGGGAAAATCTGCAAAGACATCATTCACCTGCATACTTCAGAAGCACAATGAACAATGAACGAATAACGTTTCACAGAGCGGTGAAATGGCATTAGTCCCAAGGTAAACTATGAAGGATAGGATAAACCTGTTGGTGGAAAAGCCCACAGGCCACTGTCAGTCTCAGGTGTGGGAAAGATGTGCACCATTTCAAAAGAATGTACATCAGATCATGTCAGGTGAGGTGACATGACAGCACTTCAGGCCTGTATTTTCTTAATGTGATAACATGAACAATTAGCACCAAGAGAAGCATGTCTTCATTGAGCTTCCTGCTTCTGTAAAGGACCAGGGACAAAAGGACCAGGGACAAAAGGACCAGGGACGAAAGGACCAGGGACGAAAGGACCAGGGACGAAAGGACCAGGGACAAAAGGACCAGGGACAAAAGGACCAGGGACAAAGGGACCAGGGACAAAAGGACCAGGGACCAGGGACAAAAGGACCAGGGACCAGGGACCAGGGACCAGGGACCAGGGACAAAAGGACCAGGGACAAAAGGACCAGGGACAAAAGGACCAGGGACCAGGGACAAAAGGACCAGGGACCAGGGACCAGGGACAAAAGGACCAGGGACAAAAGGACCAGGGACCAGGGACCAGACTTGCAGAGCGGTAGTATATCAAAGCATTTGTATCCTTACTGGGGAAGGGCACCATTTTAGACAGACATTAAGATTGTAGTCATTTAGCAGACGCTCTTATCCAGAATGACTTACAGTTGGTACATTTACCTTAAGATAGCTAGGTGGGACAACCACATATCACAGGCATAGTAGGCACATTTTCCCTCAATAAAGTAGCTATCAGCAAAGTCAGTGATAGTAGGGGTGACAATTATTTCAGATACACTTTGAAGAGGTAGGGTTTCAGATGTTTTCAGAAGATGGGAAGGGACTCTGTTGTCCTAGCTTCAGAGGTGAGCTAGTTCCAATTGGGGTGCCAGGACAGGGGATATGGAAAATCTAAGTCAATATATTTAGACTAATTATCGATATTGGTGCCCATCACTAATCCATAACTGCACAACCCACAGAGATAGAAACAGTGGCAGTACTCCATCTTTTGGCAGGTATGAGCCTGCATGCGAGCCTGCAAGCGTCCTCCTCTGACCCTCCCTGACACCCGTTAAGAACACAGCTGCTCAGATAATCCTGTTATCGGTTATTAGAGGGACGGGGGGCGGCCATGCTTACAGAATGTTGATGCAGGTACACGAGAACCAGGGGGAACCAGCCAGCATCATGTCTGATTGGCGTTAATACAGGGAGGCTGTACCAATGGTAATGTGTTTGGATATACTGCAGATTGATGGTAGGGGGGGGGGGGGGGTAGTGTTCTTTATCAATACACACATATCACAAATGTACAAATTGTAATTGACAGCTTGCTGGTGCTTTAATGGGAATTTCGTGGAGATTGTGAATCATACTTCTGAGCTGCGTACTTCCATGCCAATACGCTGTACATGCATATATAATGTTACCATCCACCTGCTTCACACGTGCTGCATGCATGTACATTGCATGTAACATCATCCGTGTCCACATAGGCTACCGTCTTGCCAACACACATCAACTTCACATGATTTCAGATTACAGTTGGAAGTCTCCTAGTAGGAAGTCTCCTAGTAGGAAGTCTCCTAGTAGGAAGTCTCCTAGTATTCAGCACTATGCAGAGGTTGTAATGCCATTCTAACAGTACAGATGTCCACATTTTGACACCTGTAATGTTCGATAAACCATGACGTGACTTTTAGTTACCGGGCCATTCCAGCTGTCACGTCAACATTGAGTTCTGATGGTTTCATGACTCCCTTTCCAAAGTGCTGCTTTAGTTGTCTGTGTTCTCTTGCACTCTGATTGAGAGAATGCGCCTGTCAGGTTGAGGTTTACATGATTACCATTTAGATTGCCCGCTGTATCGGGTACAAATCGCTCTTTCTCTACAATGCAACGCCGATACATGTCGCCATGCTGGCCCAAATAATGGGATTTCAATTTAACGATATACGACCCTGGTTTGGGATATGTTGGTCTTTACGACCCGGCGATATTTCAGGGAAATCGGCGCGGCACATTACATACCGCGAAGAGAGGCTTGAATGAATGTTTATGGTATCCATAGACATTCCATACAGGCCGGGGCAATCCATTTGAAATCCCCCTCCGACTGTAACCCCTCTTATAGCTGTGTGATTTAATACAGGGACCTAATAGGTATAGTGTGGCTGTATCTCAGTGGCTGCACAATCAATGGGGAAATTCAAGCCGGCAGGAGAAGCAATCTCATCTGGGTGACGTGCAGCACCAGATAAAGAGAGCTTGCCATTAACTACACCGAGCGGGTGAGAGGGATACTATTCCTGATGGTATCACAGGATTGTGAGGGATTCAGATTCGGTGGCTCTCATCGTGGCCCAGTTGGAGATGGTGTGGCATCACCGGATGGGACACAAGTCATCACAGGGGGGGTCATTATACACTACATCCCCATTGTCCTTCCCGGGGTTATGACATAAATAGGACAGCCGAGAGATAATATTTTAAGATCATATGGGATCCCTGATAGCAGGGGCACAACTTTCACTGGGGGGGGGGAACACATAAATTGCATTTTTGTCCCCCCCCCAGTTTTATCAATGGTGATACAAGACAGGGCTTTAAGACCATGCGGATGCTTCAGGGCGGTCGGGCAGGCTGGTTAGAGGGTTTAATCAGACTAAAAATAATGATATAATCATTTATTTTCTTTAATTAGCTATGATTGTTCTCTCCTGGCACGAACCAATGGAATGGTCCGGAAAGTGTCCACCATGTCCGTCTAGCACTCCAAGCAGACTCAATGAAAAGCTCAGATATGTGAAAGAGAATTTGAACCCTGGTCTCTGTCAAATATCAAGAATAATAAACAATCCCATAAAGTTCAATTCATCATAGTTCACATGAACAGCAACATTGTGGAACAGCGACTCTGACTAATGCTTTTCATCAATGATGACTGGTGTCACCCTGGTTCTAAATTGGACTAATCGTCTGAGGATCCAGAGTCCCTGTTTCAGCACTTCAAATGCTACAGAACACCCGGCCAACTGCATTTTAAAAGACTTCAACGAGACAACAGATGTGCGGCCGTCCACAAAGAGACGACCACATCTGATCTCATCCTTCCCCATCACCCGCTCTCTCAGCAGCCAGCGCCTTAAAGAGAAGCAGAGAGCCGAGACACTAACACGAGCTCCGCTAAGTATAGTAGCGCCATCGCTCTGGGGTGCAACCGAAGACTTTCCCTGAGTTTCTTCAAATGTCAATGTCATTGAGTTCGTTCCTCCCTCTTTCGCTCTCTCTCTCTCTCAGACCAGGGCCCACTCTCCACTCTAGTCTCTGCAGCTCTGTGGAGGGGGAGGGGGGCTGCTTTGTGAGCATCTCGCCCCTGTGACTCTGTCGTGTTTTGACATGTTTTTGCTCAGACTTTATTCTGTGGTAGCAGCTCACTAATACCACATGGAATGAGCTGCCGAGCCATAACGGGGTCAAGTGGCGTGTGGAGGACGAGGCTGAGGGTGCCGTGCGGCTCCGTAGGGCTGATAGCGCCGCCGAAGAGGCGACTCAGCATCATCTGTGAGCAAGCGTGCTGCCGCGAGCTACCCGGGACTTGAGGTCGAGAGGGTTCATCACATCGACACACTGTTGCACATCTGGGAAAGGCAACGCTGGTGGAACAGATTTAGAGATTGAGTCAACACATACACCTGCTTGGGACTAACAGGGATGTATGCAGAACAGTGCCTGTACTACCAACTGTTTTCTACCATTTGATGGTACTGCTTCTGTCATCAATGATTTACACATTATCTTAAATGATTCACATTATCTGTCCAGTAGATTAGATTAGATTGCGCAAGCTGTTCTCTTGTACTTGACATTCCTTCTTTGAACAGCCAGTAACAAAAACTACCGAATGTGCTATCAAACTGCCACACACACAACTAATAGGGCGAATGCTTGTAAAAAAACAGCAAATACAGCAATCTGAATAGTACTTTACAAGCCCAACTGTGTCAAAGGAAATGGTCGTTTGGCAAAGCATTATCCATCTCTCACTCAGGGTCATAGATGGTATGTCAGTTATGAGGGAACCATAATCAACTTCCAAGTATCCTCACAGTGATTTTACAAGACGCCCTATAAATTACCAGTCCCATGAAACAAAACACGCCTCCGTCTTTGACATCAAATAAAAGCCCCATTTCAAATCTCTACCACTAGCCAATCTCACACATAAACACTAGGTGTTACGACAACGAAACAAGTTCGTGTTACAGCATGGCTCGCATCGCCAGGAAGTGTAGTCGGCTACTCACACAGCCATCGCCTACACAGTAGCAGGTGGACTTCCTGGGGTAGATGAACCCTCCTGATGGAGGCTGTCTGCGTGACAGGGGTGGTAGATGAGTTCTGTCGCCTATCACTCTCCAGTCTCCACTTGTTGGCCCTGCTCTGTCTGCGTGACAGGGGTGGTAGATGAGTTCTGTCACCTGTCACTCTCCAGTCTCCATCGGTTGGCCCTGCTCTGTATGCGTGACAGGGGTGGTAGATGAGTTCTGTCGCCTGTCACTCTCCAGTCTCCACCTGTTGGCCCTGCTCTGTATGCGTGACAGGGGTGGTAGATGAGTTCTGTCGCCTGTCACTCTCCAGTCTCCACCGGTTGGCCCTGCTCTGTCTGCGTGACAGGGGTGGTAGATGAGTTCTGTCGCCTGTCACTCTCCAGTCTCCACCTGTTGGCCCTGCTCTGTCTGCGTGACAGGGGTGGTAGATGAGTTCTGTCGCCTGTCACTCTCCAGTCTCCACCTGTTGGCCCTGCTCTGTCTGCGTGACAGGGGTGGTAGATGAGTTCTGTCGCCTGTCACTCTCCAGTCTCCACCTGTTGGCCCTGCTCTGTCTGCGTGACAGGGGTGGTAGATGAGTTCTGTCGCCTGTCACTCTCCAGTCTCCACCTGTTGGCCCTGCTCTGTCTGCGTGGCAGGCAGGTGCTTTGACTGGCAGGTCCCAGTCCGCAGCCAGTCTCCATCAGGCCTGAGGGGCTGGCGGGCAGAATCATGGGCTCATTAGTTCCATGTCACTCTCCACTTGGACACAGCTAATTGAGAGCAGGTGTGTACAACAGAGTCCGCTGTGTCTCCGCACCAATTTGTCCACATAATGGGTTTTTAAGAGGGCGGGGTGTACCATAATGAAGGTGAGGGGGTCTATTTTCTATTTTTGATTAAACTGGTGCGATCCGAAAAAAGCCATCCAAAGACTAAATACACTGTATTAGCCTTGGCGGTGGCGTCTGTTGATGGAACATTGCAAATGTGGACACCACTGAGAGCCCTAATCATTTACATTGAAAGTGCATGACTCTAACCGAAGCTGTGCACTCACCGGCAATTCAATTCATTACACACTGTGTGGTATTCTCAGAGGCCTTTCTATTGGGAACTCCGTATATGGACGGCAAAGAGCTGCCAACAAGAGAACCTTTCAAATCGGCCTCGCCATGTTGGTCGATTTCTCAGCAAAGTGGTAAACAAGATGAAAATATTTCAGAAACATTTTTACCATAGCAGTAGGAGGGGGAGGGGCAATGGGGAATTGAAGCAGCGGGGGATTCCCATGGAGCTGTTTTCAAAATGGAGACCCTAAATTGTGCATATTTGACGGCATAACCAGTAGGAGTGTACCAAGGCTGATTAGGCTAGCTAGCTCGTTAATGACGAGACCCTTAGGCATACCCCTCTGTATCAACAACAACACCTTGGTACTCATCGTATGATTCGAATGAACAGACCCTGCTCATTGTAGATGGTATGATGTCCATGTCCGCCCATAATATTGACGAGGCATCCTAAATCACTGACCATGTGGCTCCACATAACATCAAAAGGCTGGATCAATGAACATCTGTAAGCTGTGCTGGGCTGTAAGCCCCACAGACCAGAGTGTAGTGTGAACAATATAATTAAATAGTCAAGAATGTCTAGAATCCGTCAAATAAACCAACCAATCGACATTCACTAAGCCAGATCTTTTGGAACAACTGCTCTGTACAATAGATCTGTTCCTAACACCGCTAACAAAGACCTGTTAGAACATCTGCACTGGAATGTGGCATGTAAATGATTTATATATGTGCTGCGTATTCTCACAAACTGCCATCCGTTCTCCTCTGTTCTGACATTAGCATGTAGATCTGATTTGGACAGATTCAGAAAATACAAAATAACACTATCTAAATTATTCACCGCTCATTTACAAGCTCCGGGACCACAGTTGAAAAAAAAACAGTCCTGATAGATTAGTTACCACAGGGGGCTAGGCAGCTAATTTTGACAGGGTTCGGAGATAGCTCCATCCCCCGTGGGCCTATAGATGCACAAGTGTAACACATCGGTGTGTGAAAACAAAATCACTAGATAGAGAGAGAGAGCCGGGAGGGCTGGCTCTGGAATCCACTTAAATTCCAACTCGACTAGACCTCAAGAAGGCTACTGCTCAAGAGAAATAAGAAAAGGCCTAAAGGCATTCTAGTAGAGCAACGAGCCCCCTGATGATTGGTGGTAGACTGCGTCCCCTATTCCCTACATAGTGCACTACCTTTGACCACGGGCCCTGGTGAAAGTAGTGCACTATATTGGGACTAGAGTGCCTTTTGGGAAGCAGCCGTAGACGTACAACCAACCCTTAGGTCACACACAGTCGCCACCCATAGCCAATCAGATGCTTTAATCATTATCCCTGGGGCGGGGTGAGCTTCACATCATCAGAGCTTGGTCATTCAAAAGGACAAAAAACAGCAGCGTAGTAGCTCTCTGGAGAGAGACAGATGGAGAGGGAGAGAGACGGACGGAGAGGGAGAGAGATGGATGGAGAACAATGGAGAGAGAGAAAGATGTATGGAGAGGGAGAGAGAGGGATGGAGAGGGAGAGAGATGGATGGAGAACAATGGAGAGAGAGAAAGATGTATGGAGAGGGAGAGAGAGGGATGGAGAGGGAGAGAGATGGATGGAGAAGGATGGAGAAAGAGGGATGGAGATACGGATGGAGAGAGAGGGAGATGGATAGAGAGAGGGATGAGATGGAGAGAGAGGGATGGAGAAGGATGGAGAGGGAGAGAGACGGATGGAGAAGGATGGAGAGGGAGAGAGACGGATGGAGAAGGATGGAGAGGGGAGAGACGGATGGAGAAGGAGAGGGATGGAGAAGGATGGAGAGAGAGGGATGGAGAAGGATGGAGAGAGAGGGATGGAGAGATGGATGGAGAGAGGGAGATGGATAGAGAGAGGGATGGAGAGGGAGAGGGAGATGGAAAAGGATGGAGAGGGAGAGAGACGGATGGAGAAGGATGGAGGAAGGAAAAAAGAGAGCCAGAGAAAGCACACACACAGTGAGTGTTCCAGAGAGAGAGGGCATCCTCATGCGCTGGGTATCACTGGTGTATCAGCCGTGGGGCTTGATCATCTCCCTTCACACTGTGACCCAGTGAGGAGTGTACCAAGCCTTCTGCTGGCAGCATGCCTCCTCCCTTTGGCAGAGTATTCACAAGGGAGCCCTGCCCTACGCTGCCCACTGCCAAAGTTCTGCAACTACTCTCCTTTGAAACACTCCCTTAAACAACACCACTGCCACTTCATTTCTACTGGGTTATTCAGCCTTACACTAATAGTCAGGAGTGATAGGCCTTAATATGATAGTCAGTCTACAGTCTATTTGTGAAAAGGGCTTTAAAATGCTCATTAAGTGAGCATTTCACTGTTAGTCTTCACCTGTTGTTATTAACAAAGCATGTGACAAATACAATTTGATTGATTGATCATTATTTTTCCGCACAGAGCAACATGGTTCTGTCCCAAATGGTACCCTATTCCAATATAGTCCACTACTATAGTGCATTACTATGGGCCCTGGTCAAAAGCAGTGCACTAAATAGGGAATATGGTGCCATTTGGGACGTAGACTGTGCCTCTGAAGTAGCAACCCACAAAGGCAGACGTAGCAGCTCTGATAAGTGGTTCTGGGGCCCCAACAATCAATCAAGCCTGACAAGCCTTTTCAGACCGGTAATGTACAGTCAGATACCAATACATCTAGAGAGAGAAAAGTAACGAATGCTTGGGTTGAGGGTCTGCCTGGCCTGCACAACTATTCATCTCCATTTTGTCAAGTGAGCATCCAAATATCATTGAAATCTAAAACATGGAATCTCTGGCTTAAAATCATACTTTTCCTCCCGGGAGTAAAAATGACTTCTCTCTTGGCATGGCAAACTTTTTCAAACCAAACGGTGAGGAAGTATGAATATTTAACCTCACTCTTTTCCCATTGGCCCTCCCCTCGCATGCTGGCATTCGAAGAAAGCTCCATGAGCCAGAAATCTGCTTCCATTTTGTTTTTGAAAGCGAGCAGAGTTAAAAATTCCAGTGACATTATCCTGATCGATATTGGCCTGGTCAAAGTCAGGCTACCTTCAAGTGTTTGCTTTTTATTTATGTTCTTGTTTAGACTTCATTTACCTCAAAGGGTCCTGTTGCTTTTTTTTCTGAATGACGTTCAATATGCTAAGCCAGTTATGGATTTATATAAAAATAATCAAAGTTAATGGCTGAACTGTTCATTCCCTTCAGAGGAATTGAAGAATATATGAGTGATTCTTAAGTATGTGCTTTTTAAAATATTTTCTCTCTGCAAGTCTTTCTTTGTTCTCTTATGAGACCATTTCCATCTTCAATACGCCTCAAGTTCTGAGAATAACTAAGGCGGCATGCACCCACACACCCTCCCACACACACACACACACACACACACACACACACACACACACACACACACACACACACCCTCCCACACACACACACACACACTCCCACACACACACACACACACACACACACACACACACACACACTCACACACACACACACACACACACACACACACACCCTCCCACACACACACACACCCTCCCACACACACACACACACACACACACACACTCCCACACACACACACACACACACACACACACACACTCCCACACACACACACACACACACACACACACACACTCCCACACACACACACACACACACACACACACACACACACACCCTCCCACACACACACACACACAATACTGTTGTACCACTAAAGGTCAAATGTGAGCGCTCCTCACAGGAGGCTGTGGGCCTAAAATGGAAAAAGAATGAAGCTCCATGTCCTTTCATGAGATGATAATAATGCCCCAAACGTCAGATCTGATGTACGACCGCACGTCTCCTGCACTTGGATGTTCCGGGCAGGAGAATAATTGCGCTTATCGGCAGCACTTGGTTAGCAGGAATCAGGTCAGGGGTAGCTGTCCAAATTGGGCCCAATACTGTGAGCCGTGCTCCCGCTCTGTGTGTGTGTGTGTGTGTGTGTGTGTGTGTGTGTGTGTGTGTGTGTGTGTGTGTGTGTGTGTGTGTGTGTGAGAGAGACCACACGGCTAGCCTCACCTCTGTAAAACTGAAGAGGAGTGGGAGAGTGGATACCATATTGTTTTCTGTAGTAACTATGTCTTTTTTTAACACTATTCCCAGAGTATTTGACATAAAAGGCTGCGGCTCAAACCGTGTGTAAATATGTATTCCCAGGTGGCGGGGAGAGTTCTGCCCAGAGAGATGCCAGACAAGCTGAGATGAAAGACTGTAGGGGCTAGGGGGGAACAGAACAGGCATCCTACCCATTTCCCACAGTTTATAAATAACTAAGATAAGGCAACAGATAGGAGGTATAGACAAACAAGCTGCTGGGATTTGGATCAAAACAACTAGACATTGGTGAAACAACAAAGACAAACATTTATTTGGTTGGTTTTCCCACCGTATGAGGATTATCCCACTTGTTAATGGAACTGTTTAGTGTTCCCCCGTATTGAGGATTATCCCACTTGTTAATGGAACTGTTTAGTGTTCCCCCCACATTGAGGATTATCCCACTTGTTAATGGAACTGTTTAGTGTTCCCCCGTATTGAGGATTATCCCACTTGTTAATGGAACTGTTTAGTGTCCCCCCGTATTGAGGATTATCCCACTTGTTAATGGAACTGTTTGGTGTTCCCCCCACATTGAGGATTATCCCACTTGTTAATGGAACTGTTTGGTGTTCCCCCACATTGAGGATTATCCCACTTGTTAATGGAACTGTTTGGTGTTCCCCCACATTGAGGATTATCCCACTTGTTAATGACACTGTTTGGTGTTCCCCCACATTGAGGATTATCCCACTTGTTAATGGAACTGTTTAGTGTTCCCCCACATTGAGGATTATCCCACTTGTTAATGGAACTGTTTAGTGTTCCCCCACATTGAGGATTATCCCACTTGTTAATGGAACTGTTTAGTGTTCCCCCACATTGAGGATTATCCCACTTGTTAATGGAACTGTTTAGTGTTCCCCCACATTCAGGATTATCCCACTTGTTAATGGAACTGTTTAGTGTTCCCCCACATTGAGGATTATCCCACTTGTTAATGGAACTGTTTAGTGTTCCCCCACATTGAGGATTATCCCACTTGTTAATGGAACTGTTTAGTGTTCCCCCACATTGAGGATTATCCCACTTGTTAATGGAACTGTTTAGTGTTCCCCCACATTCAGGATTATCCCACTTGTTAATGGTACTGTTTAGTGTTCCCCCACATTGAGGATTATCCCACTTGTTAATGGGACTGTTTAGTGTTCCCCCCACATTGAGGATTATCCCACTTGTTAATGGAACTGTTTAGTGTCCCCCCACATTGAGGATTATCCCACTTGTTAATGGAACGGTTTAGTGTTCCCCCCACATTGAGGATTATCCCACTTGTTAATGGAACGGTTTAGTGTTCCCCCCACATTGAGGATTATCCCACTTGTTAATGGTACTGTTTGGTGTTCCCCCCACATTGAGGATTATCCCACTTGTTAATGGAACTGTTTAGTGTTCCCCCACATTGAGGATTATCCCACTTGTTAATGGAACGGTTTAGTGTTCCCCCACATTGAGGATTATCCCACTTGTTAATGGTACTGTTTGGTGTTCCCCCCACATTGAGGATTATCCCACTTGTTAATGGAACTGTTTAGTGTTCCCCCACATTGAGGATTATCCCACTTGTTAATGGAACTGTTTAGTGTTTCCCCCACATTGAGGATTATCCCACTTGTTAATGGTACTGTTTGGTGTTCCCCCACATTGAGGATTATCCCACTTGTTAATGGAACTGTTTAGTGTTCCCCCACATTGAGGATTATCCCACTTGTTAATGGAACTGTTTAGTGTTCCCCCACATTGAGGATTATCCCACTTGTTAATGGTACTGTTTGGTGTTCCCCCACATTGAGGATTATCCCACTTGTTAATGGAACTGTTTAGTGTTCCCCCACATTGAGGATTATCCCACTTGTTAATGGAACTGTTTAGTGTTCCCCCACATTGAGGATTATCCCACTTGTTAATTGAACTGTTTAGTGTTCCCCCACATTCAGGATTATCCCACTTGTTAATGGTACTGTTTAGTGTTCCCCCCACATTGAGGATTATCCCACTTGTTAATGGAACTGTTTAGTGTCCCCCCACATTGAGGATTATCCCACTTGTTAATGGAACGGTTTAGTGTTCCCCCCACATTGAGGATTATCCCACTTGTTAATGGAACTGTTTAGTGTTCCCCCACATTGAGGATTATCCCACTTGTTAATGGAACGGTTTAGTGTTCCCCCACATTGAGGATTATCCCACTTGTTAATGGTACTGTTTGGTGTTCCCCCCACATTGAGGATTATCCCACTTGTTAATGGGACTGTTTAGTGTTCCCCCACATTGAGGATTATCCCACTTGTTAATGGAACTGTTTAGTGTTCCCCCACATTGTGGATGATCCCACTTGTTAATGGAACTGTTTTAAAACAAAGCAGGATGGATGTGTGCATAAAAAATTGAATGGGTGGCGCCAACGGGAATTCGAAACCACAACACTGACTTTGCAAGCACACTGCTCTACCAAGTGAGCCAGACAGGACCACTCAGAGCAGGAGAGATGCACACTGCTCTACCAAGTGAGCCAGACAGGACCACTCAGAGCAGGAGAGATGCACACTGCTCTACCAAGTGAGCCAGACAGGACCACTCAGAGCAGGAGAGATGCACACTGCTCTACCAAGTGAGCCAGACAGGACCAGACAAAGCAGGAGAGATGCACACTGCTCTACCAAGTGAGCCAGACAGGACCACTCAGAGCAGGAGAGATGCACACTACTCTACCAAGTGAGCCAGACAGGACCAGACAAAGCAGGAGAGATGGAAGAAGGTGATGTTGATCCTACCTTCTTCTGGTCTTCCAGCTTTTGACTGGTCGTCTTCTTGCCATGCTTGCTGGCCTCCGATGGTACATCCATCCCTGGTTCCAAACAAGAATAAACTCCAGGGATTGTGAGAAAAAATAAGCCAGTACAAAATATAAAAAAGTAATGGGACCGAGGGGGGCTGGGGTGGGGGGGCTACAGTTGGCCGGAGGTGCGGGCCTGTGTCCGGCTCACACCATTACTCGGACACAGGGGATCCATGGAGCAGCTGGTGGTTGGTGGGACTAAATGAGATGGGGGAGGGATAGGGGGAGAGGAGGAAGGATAGGGGAGGGGGAGGGGAAGAGGAGGTGGCGATTTCAGAGAGGAGAAACGCTGCCCGGGGGCTACCCAGAGAAGCACATTGCGGTCAGCGAGGCGAAAACACTGACATCCTCACACACGAAGATCCCCAACTCGCAGTTCGGCGGTTTCCACCCAGATAATCCTTGTTCGGTGCTCTTCTACCTTCAGGCGTTTTCTACTGCGGCTCCCAAGTCCCAGCTCTTCACATCTGTAAGACAGACAAGATTCAGAAACCAAAAGAAAGAGAATAGAGACAAGACAACCAGAAGTAGTATCACAATTAAGAAGTCAGCTCTCTCTCTCTCTCTCTCTAGATAATGTAAATCCCCTCAGGTATAATACATATGGAGGGGGCATCTGCATAGCAAAGTAAATATGTTGCTATGGCACCCTATGTATGATGAGATGGGATGCATACTAGGAAGACGAGCAGTTTGTTATTTTGTGTGTGCATGTGTGATTGTTTTCTTCTATCCCTCCGATGTTTTCCACAAAGGCAGCACAGTGGGAAGGATTGAGTCATCTTGAGGTTGGGGAGCTGAGATTCTGAGGAGTCCAAGGCAGGGAGTGATGACCACAGACAGAATTGATGGCTGGCCCTGCGTAGCCCCTTTGGTACAGAGGGCCTCAAAGCCTGCTGTTTGGTTCAAGAGGCCAGTGGGTTTACAAACAGTTCAAATTGCGCTCCAGAACATTTGCAACAATACGTGGCCTGGACTTGTAACTAAAGCTCGCCAGTTTAAGATTCATAGCGCTTGTTGCACAATTATGATTAGATTAAAACTGTAATTCTGCCCAACTGAATCAGAATCATTACTTTCGTCAAACAACTTTTCAATGAAAGCTTTATTGATGTGCCAAAACATTAAATCAGTGGTGACTGGCACAACTCTTAGGTTTGTCTCCCTAATGGCACCCTATTCCCTATGAAGTGCACTACTTCGGTGCACTACTTTAGTGCACTACATAGGGAATAGGGTGCCATTAGGGAGGCATGCGTGTAGTAAATCCAGTAGTGATAGCTCCTACCAGACGCCGGAGGGTCACATACCAAGGCTCTGATAGAACCATCCATGGAATCAATATACCACCGGCATTTGAGATCAGCTGCCGACAGATGTGGGCCAATCAAAGGGCAGCGTGTTCTAAGTGTAGGACACTTAGATAAGTCTCTTCTCTCCCTAACGAAAATCATCAGAGAGCGAGAGTTGTTCACCCCGCTCTTGTCTCTTAACCTCATGAGTGGCTAACTAGCCTTATTTCCCCCCCAAACGCCTATGGAGCTTAAGAGGGCCATGTAGCACAGCCTCCTCACTTCCAATGGAGCTTAAGAGGGCCATGTAGCACAGCCTCCTCACTTCCTATGGAGCTTAAGAGGGCCATGTAGCACAGCCTCCTCACTTCATATGGAGCTTAAGAGGGCCATGTAGCACAGCCTCCTCACTTCCTATGGAGCTTAAGAGGGCCATGTAGCACAGCCTCCTCACTTCCTATGGAGCTTAAGAGGGCCATGTAGCACAGCCTCCTCACTTCCTATGGAGCTTAAGAGGGCCATGTAGCACAGCCTCCTCACTTCAGGGCAATCATGTCGTGTTTGAAACTCTGAACTGGATCTCAGAGGACATCATGAATCAAGGGCCACAGTAGCACAGAGGTTTCTACTGAATTCCAGAGTGTGGTCAGAAACGGGCAACAGAGGAGGCTGGTGGGAGGAGCAATTGTAATTGTAATGGCTGGAATGGAATGACGTCAAACATGTGGTTTCCATGTGTTTGATACCGTTCCATTTATTCCATTCCTGCCATTACAATGAGCCCACTCTCCTATAGCTCCATCCACCAGCCTCCTCTGACTGGCAGTAAGCTGTGAAAAGCACTTCTGCCATGGGTTAATAATCATAATGCTATTACATTATGCAGTATATATTTCCTGGTGGCAGTAGCATTGTAGAGAGCTACTGTTGTTCATTTGTTGAAGACTTTCAACAACCGAGGTAAAAATACGCTGGAGATCTCAGGGGAATGGACAAACATAAACTTGGCGGAATCAACAAATGCATTTCCCCGAATGCCAGACATGCTAAATACGACGCACCGCCTAGCTCAAAGACTTCCCAGGCAGCAACATGCAGGGGACTCTCGACCGTCTGTATATTTCATGAGCGTTAATTTCCCCTTTCTTCTCTTGAATATTACAAAAGAAACATCGGGACGTGCTGGGAATTGCGTGGCACATTTTCTCTTAGCGACAGAGGTGGGAGGAAGGCAGGGGCCTCGGTTCGTATCACTGTCTAGGAGTGACAGGGTACTGGGTATCCCCTGAAACTAGGCCATCCAATCCAGGCATTATTCCCCACCTGTTCTCACTGCAGCATCAGCAGCCGTGTAGACTAAGCCGTAGCAATGTAAGGAGATTGGTCCTCAACAAGTCTTATGTGATGGGAGAATACTTTCTAATCTAGACACTGTGGCAGAGACACTGTCGCACAACAACAAGGGCCGTTGTGTGTATTGGCAGCTGAAAGGAGTGCCTCAGTATTCCATACAATCGTTGAGACATTTTATTCAACAGTCACACAGAAACATACTGTGCCCTGGTTTCCCTGACAGGCTTCTGACAAGTCAAATCAGGGGGTGTGTTGTTTGTGTTTTGCTTCCCTTTCCCCACATTTAACAACGTGTGTTTTATGCACTTTGCAGCCCTGACACGAGACGTCTGCATCCCAAGTAGCACACTATCCCCTACCTAGTGCACTACTTTTGACCAGAGCTCTATGGGCCCTGGTCAAAAGTAGTCCACTACACAGACAATAGGTTGCCGTTTGAGATGCTGACAGACATTCTGCATCTCTCTCCCTCTGTGTGATTAGCCTGATCGTCGCTAAGCTAACACCAATCATATGCTACTGACAGTAATTTTCTCCATCCGTATAACAGCCCCCCGCTGCAGTGCCATAGACAACAAGCTATTACAGTGCTCATCATCCGCAGGGGGGCCTAGACAATCAGCTCATGGAACGGCACTTCACTTGGGCAAACTGACTATCAACACAGACATGAAAATGTCTCATTCTTATTTCCAGCCGTAAAGTGTTACTGGGGGTGGCCGGTGTACTGTAGGTGGTAAACATGCTATTTGATGCTTAAAAGAGACATCTAAACGTAGTTGTTTTTAGGCTTTTGTTCAGTAGTTCAATGATACTAAAGTATGAACATATTTATGAGGGGTGAGCCAAAGCTGTTTAATCACAGGCCTGTACCCATGTGCCCACGGGATTCACATTCTTAATCTTGACAATAACTTGACATCTTACTCTCCCTGTGCCCTTTCTGTGACACTTGGTATTCAACGGGTGTCGGTAACTCTATAAATGGTCAATACAGAATGATTCATGGGACTGGACTGACTACACACGGCTAGTTTAACTGGAAGAGATATAAACGATAGATCTGCACTGATTTCCTCAGGGAGGGCAAGAGGACCACAGGAACGCATGCCTATTCATCTAGGCAAAGTTAAAAGGTCATTCCCCGCGAAAAATACCCCGCCGTCATACTGTAATACACTGACAACGTTCAATCAATACAGACCCTCTGAGGGTGCCATGGCGAGATCCTATCGCATTTAAACGGATCTGAAAAGCTTGTTAAGATATATAAAAAAACAAAGCCAGAGGACAAACTCTGCTGTGGATTTTGAAATTGAAATTGCCTCACGATTAAAAACTTGGCTGAATGTTATTTGGCATCTGGAGCGCGGTGTGGTGTGTCTCTGTGATGAGAACTGGTGAAGTGTGAATGATTGTAAATTACATTCAGCCGGTGACGGTGGGTTTTTATTCACACTCGGCAGAGGCGCCAGGCACCAGGCAGTAGCACCAGGCAGTAGCACCAGGCAGAGGCACCAGGCGGTAGCACCAGGCAGAGGCACCAGGCGGTAGCACCAGGCGGTAGCACCAGGCAGTAGCACCAGGCAGAGGCACCAGGCAGAGGCACCAGGCGGTAGCACCAGGCAGAGGCACCAGGCAGTAGCACCAGGCACCAGGCAGTAGCACGAGGCACCAGGCAGAGGCACCAGGAAGTAGCACCAGGCACCAGCACCAGGCAGTAGCACCAGGCACAGGCACCAGGCAGTAGCACCAGGCAGAGGCACCAGGCCGTAGCACCAGGCACAGGCACCAAGCAGTAGCACCAGGCAGTAGCACCAGGCAGTAGCACCAGGCCGTAGCACCAGGCCGTAGCACCAGGCAGTAGCACCAGGCAGTAGCAACAGGTCGTAGCACCAGGCAGCAGGCAGTAGCACCAGGCAGTAGCACCAGGCAGTAGCACCAGGCACCAGGCAGTAGCACCAGGCACCAGGCAGTAGCACCACGCACCAGGCAGTAGCACCAGGCAGCAGGCAGTAGCACCAGGCAGTAGCACCAGGCAGTAGCACCAGGCAGTAGCACCAGGCACCAGGCAGTAGCACCAGGCACCAGGCAGTAGCACCAGGCAGTAGCACCAGGCAGTAGCACCAGGCATTAGCACCAGGCAGTAGCACCAGGCAGTAGCACCAGGCAGTAGCACCAGGCACCAGGCAGTAGCACCAGGCAGTAGCACCAGGCACGTGTCCGTCAGGGATTATAAGACTATACGTTCCAAAACAAACGTCACACTAACATATAATCAACTTTTAATCACAGGGCAGTGCTGGGCGACGATCCCCCCCGGATCTCCCAAAGACAAAAGACAAGTTTAACTTCATGAACAATAAAATGTATCTTTACTGCCAGCAGGAAGGCAATCTATTTCAACCAGCTGGCTAATAACCACAGCCACAAGAAGTAGCGGTGGACTGGACTGATACAGAAGGTGGTTGAGATGGCAGTCCACGGACAGAGAATAATAAGACAATGACATCATCTGTGGCAGGAGACTGAAGACACATGACTTAAAGGAAGTGATGACATCAGTATGAAGAATCCAAGCGGCTAGTATGACAGCCATGTTGGTCAATACTTAAGGAATAAGGCCCGAGGGGGAGTGGTATATGGCCAATATACCACGGCTAAGGGCTGTTCTTAGCCACGATGCAACACGGAGTGCGTTAGCCGTGGTATATTGGCCATATATCACAAACCCCTGTGGTGCCTTATTGCCATTATAAACTGGTTACCAACGTAATTAGAAGAGTAAAAATACATGTTTTGCCATACCCGTGGTATATGGTCTGATCTACCATGGCTGTCAGCCAATCACATTCAGGGCTCGAACCACCCAGTTTATAATATTGATTATACACTGAGTATACCAAACATTAGGAACACCTTCCTAATATGGAGTTGCCGGGGGAGGTCTTGAACGTCAGGAAGGTTAGTGACCATGGTGATCGGTAATGAGCAGAGACAATACAAGCAGAACTATCAGGCAAGGTGAAAACGGCAGGCAACTTAACAATGATAAGGAGACTCCCTGTGAGCCTTTTAATGCATCTATTACAAACATTTCAGTTTCAGTACCACCTTGAACAACCTTCATTCCCTATGTCTCTCTGAGGCCTCTACTGTACTGTCTAATTCACTGATGCAACTGAACCAGTCTGGGCCGGAGAAAGCCCATCCAGGTCCCTACAGAACCAATTTAAAAAACAGGATCCAAAAGTGCCTACGGCTAAAGTTTCCTCTGAAAATAATATTTACATGGTTAGAGTGTGAGAGGGGTCTACTGAAGACAGAATGGCACATTTAGGACAGAGAGAGAGATGATGAGGGTAGACAGAAAGAGACAGAGATGGTGAGGGTAGACAGACAGGGAGAGACAGAGAGAGAGAGATGGTGAGGGTAGACAGACAGGAAGAGACAGAGAGACAGATGGTGAGGGTAGACAGATAGGGAGAGACAGAGAGACAGATGAGGGTAGACAGACATGGACAGAGACAGAGATGGTGAGGGTAGACAGACAGGAAGAGACAGAGATGGTGAGGGTAGACAGGCAGAGACAGAGATGGTGAGAGTAGACAGGCAGAGACAGAGATGGTGAGGGTAGACAGGCAGAGACAGAGATGGTGAGAGTAGACAGGCAGAGACAGAGATGGTGAGGGTAGACAGGAAGAGACAGAGATGGTGAGGGTAGACAGACAGGCAGAGACAGAGATGGTGACGGTAGGCAGGCAGGCAGAGACAGAGATGGTGAGGATAGACAGGCAGAGAGACAGAGAAAATGAGGGTAGACAGACAGGCAGAGAGACAGAGATGGTGAGGTTAGACAGACAGGCAGAGAGACAGAGATGGTGAGGGTAGACAGACAGGCAGAGACAGAGAGAGAGATGATGAGGGTAGACAGACAGGCAGAGACAGAGATGATGAGGGTAGACAGGCAGGCAGAGACAGAGATGGTGAGTGTAGACAGACAGGCAGAGAGACAGAGATGGTGAGGGTAGACAGACAGGCAGAGACAGAGAGAGATGGTGAGGGTAGACAGACAGGCAGAGACAGAGAGAGAGATGATGAGGGTAGACAGACAGGCAGAGACAGAGATGATGAGGGTAGACAGACAAGCAGAGACAGAGATGGTGAGGGTAGACAGGAAGATACAGAGATGGTGAGGGTAGACAGACAGGGAGAGACAGATCAAGGGGAACAGAGTGCCAGGGCATGAAGCGACACAACTGCAGACAACTACAGACGTAAATAGCTGGCAATTTATCATGACAGGATGCCCTTTGGAAACTTGCCCGCTGCATACAGTCCTACACTGTGTAAAAACTAATAGATGGTCGTAGCCCCCCCCCCCCCCCCCCGTTGTCCTTGAAACAACGAAAGAAAGAGAGCCATGAAAACCAACTCGGCAATCGTCATTTAGCGCCTGGCTTGATTGGTATGTGCAGAAAGCTCCATGGCGAAAAAAACCCTGGTTTTTCCGTTGTCACGGTAACCAGGGGGAGAGGAAGGCAGACGGGGTGTGTGAATGGGTATGTGTGTGTGCGTGTGTGTTGAATGCTGCAGGTAGCTAGCCAGCGGAGCTTGTCTTTAACCCTGTAATCCTCAGTGAAGGGAGAGGAATCTGATAGGCTGGCCATAGTGTGTGATGGGAAGTCACCTCCATTGGCCTCCTGCTGTTAGCCACTGTCCATTACAAGAGCTTACAATTGTTTTCAGTGGGAAAGATGGCTACAAAGGACATTTTGGCACAGTGATCTAAGCAGGGATGAAATGGTCTCCTCCAACATGCAGTCCTTCTCTATGATCAGTGCATTGGAGAGGATATGAAGAGCAGACACTCCTTAGGCTATTATCTGAGGCCTGTCAACCAAAAACCAAGTTTGAGCCAGTGGAGTGGAGGAGTGGATGAGTACACCCGTCTTTGTTCTCCAGTCTCCACCATCTCCCCTCCACGGTGACACTCCCTGTCTTTCTCTATCGTCAACGCCATTCACTCCGGTGCTTTGTTCCCCTCCCCAGCCTCTGCTGACAGAGGAGAGAAAACTCCTCCATTCTCCCATTCATCTCAATACAACCTGAATTACCGCCCAATTATGCTTAGATTACGTTGTTAATGCACTTTCTACCAGGCCAACCCCTGCACAAGCCAGGGCCCATTCTAAACAGCATGGTGTATTAGAGGGGCACGTAATCTTGTACTATTGTGTCGGGATTAAAATATAATCTCATTACAGAGGGTGTCTGGCTGAAGGAAATACACTGCTTGAAAGCTGGAGAAAGCGAGAGAGAGCGAGAGAGAGAGAGAGCGAGAGAGAGAGAGAGAGAGAGCGAGAGAGAGAGGGGAAGAGATATAGAGGGAGAGACAGATACTGGATCATGGCTGTGAAATCTCTATTTCCTAGCGTGAACAGCTAACATGTGGGGAAGGCGTTGATCCACCAGCGGCTAATTCCCTGGTCGGGGCTCTTGAACAAACGTGCACCCGACGCCACCACAAAGACCAGGGGGGGTGAAGGCAGGGTGGGGGCTGAACAGCCAGAGGGGGCCAGGGGTCCGAGTAGGAGTATCAGAATGAACGCAGCGCCTCTACTCTGTTAGCATTTCTACATGGCACGTTCACGCTCCATAAAACCCATTTTTTCACAAAGATATACACGTATGTAATTGCCAATGTGATATACAGCGCACTCCGGAACGCAGCTAGATTTCTGTTCATTTTAAATGTGCTGCTGCTGTTGATGGAGTGCCTCGCCCTGTTAAATAAAACAGATTCTCGGACTCAATAACGGAGGCCAAAATCTCATTTCGACACAGGGCCCCAAATCCCAACGGGCCACTGCCGTGACAGGCTGGGGAGGCAACAGCCTGTGACTAGAGCATACATGACCACGCACGCACACGTGACTGTGACTAGAGCATACATGACCACGCACGCACACACTTCACGCCTTATACCAAACTCATACACACATACAACTCCCATCCTCCAATCCACCCCTGCACACAGACACACACATCATAAGTCATCCGAAGCCTATCCCCTCACTCCCACTCAAAGCCCACTCAGACCCCCCCCCCCCCCCCCCCCACAACACACTGTGTTTATTGAGCCTTGGTTGCGTTGCTAAATCACCGAGAGGGGCCCGGACTGAGAGATAAGGCCACACGGCAATGTTACAATCATTGATTGCAGAATCCATCATCTTTTTTATTCAACACAGAGGGAGGCCTGTGCTGCCTGGTACAACCAGGATACATGATACTATACGACCACCTGCGAAGGCAATGGGTGGGGAAATGACTACATGTAATGCAATCAAATCTAGATAAGAGCATCAGGGGTTCTTTCACAGCACACTGCCTATGATTAGGGAGGGGAAGAAGAGATCGGGCAATAGAGCGATTATAGTCTCTCTCTATTTGATGAAATTCAATGTTTCTCTCCTTCCTATGGCGTTTGAGTAAACATTTGAGGAGAAATTCAGGAGTTATTCTGTTTCTAACAAAGGCACTGATGAATCCCCAGACACTATTGAGTAACTGGAAGAGGAATATCAGCGCTGAAACACAGGTAACATCTCAAATGGCACCCTATTTCCTATATAGTGCACTACTTTTGACCAGGACCCATATGACTCTGGTCAAAAGTAGTGCACTATGTAGGGAATAGGGTGCCATTTGGGATGCATCCATAATTGATTCCTCTCTATTCCACTAAGACTGATGAGTCTTCTGAATCCTTCACTGACAACATTGTCTTTCTGCTGAGTGAACGTCAACTCATCCAAAGTATGACAGCATTGAATGGAGCCAGCTATGGGAAAGCTATGAAAATATGGCGAGGCTTCATGAAGCACGCTAGATCAGACAGATTACCAGTCATTATAGAGATGGAGTTTGTAATTACGCCAGATGAAGTTACAAAGCCAGTGGAATAGCATTCATCTAGCACCTTCTGATTAGCTCAGTTGTTTCTCATACGATGGGATGTGGTGTAGACATGGATCGTCAGGGTGGAATAGTAGAGAGAATACTAGAATGACAGAGTGACTGCTCTGGGGTGAATTTTCACCTACTTACAGATCTAGGATCAGATTCCCCTCCCCCAATCCTAACCTTAACCATTATCTGGTGAAATGCAAAACTGACCTATGATCAGCATCTAAGGGCTTCACCTTAAACCCAGTGACTTGGTATGATAAGGGACACAGTGGTCTGTCTGTGGTTGGGTCTCTGGGGGCTGTGTGACTACAGTGGGGGAAGGAGATCAGACAATCCCACTAGCTGGCCTGCAGAATCAATCAATCCATCCCAGCACCTTTGCTCCACTGACCCCTCTTGTGGACGCCGGGTAGCGAGGGAGGCCCTGCAGCAATCTGTGCTTGTGGGCTCTGGTCTTAGCCAAGGAGCATCAGTTATCTAAGGGATGTGTGTGTGTGTCTGTGTGTGGGGGGGGGGGGGGGGGGGGGGCAAGGACCCTTCAACACCCCTGTATTCCATTAGCCAGTCGGTGATGTACTGCCTCACACAGACGGGCTGGCTACCCTCCCCTCTTCTCAACACTTTCTCTCTCCCGCCCTCCCTCCCTCCCTCCCCCTCCTCATCCTCCTCCTCCCCTCCCATCTACACACGTAGCATCCTCCACCACCCACCACCATCCATCATGCAGACCCTTACAGATGGGCCTGTGAATAACCAGCGTGTCATCAGAGAGGGGAAAGAACCAGGAATGTTTAGGAGCAAAAGGAGTGTCAATTAGGGTCAATTAGTAATTCATCAAAGTAATTCATTCATTCCTGCATTTCAGATAGGGTGGCAGAGTGAGCACCAGCTGTCTGTGTTGGGGAAGCAAAGCAACATGTGTAGGGAGAATTTGAACCGAGACGCCAGCAACGGCTGCTCAATTGGAGAGGTCTTTTAAGGATACTTGTGTAGGCTACATGATTAGTAACAAACAAACGGAGTGATGCATTTAAACACAAACAGTAGGCATTTAAACACCAACAGTATGCATTTAAACACAAACTGTATGTATTTAAACACCAACAGTATGCATTTAAACACCAACAGTAGGCATTTAAACACCAACAGTATGCATTTAAACACAAACTGTATGTATTTAAACACCAACAGTATGCATTTAAACACCAACAGTAGGCATTTAAACACCAACAGTATGCATTTAAACACAAACTGTATGTATTTAAACACCAACAGTATGCATTTAAACACCAACAGTAGGCATTTAAACACAAACAGTAGGCATTTAAACACCAACAGTAGGCATTTAAACACAAACAGTAGGCATTTAAACACCAACAGTATGCATTTAAACACCAACTGTATGCCTTAAAACACCAACTGTATGCCTTTAAACACCAACTGTATGCATTTAAACACAAACAGTATGCATTTAAACACAAACAGTATGCATTTAAACACAAACAGTATGCATTTAAACACAAACAGTATGCATATAAACACAAACACTATGCATTTAAACACAAACAGTATGCATACATCGTTGTGATTAATTATTTTCCTAAATGATCTACAGTTCGATTTTGAGGGAAAAAAGGTGACAAAATAATCAATCGACTGCACTGACATGTCGCTTAAATCAAAAGAATCAATCAACTTAATCAATCAACTTCAACAAGTCGCTAACATGTGAACTAACCAGAGAGGAGAAGAAGGAGTCCAGGATATATCACTTACCTCAGATCCTCACCTAAAGCCAGTCTATAGCGTATCCCCTTCACTAAAAGCAGCCATCCCAGACCAGAAGAGTCTAATCTCCCAACACCAGCCCAAACAGCAGCAGTGCCTACAGCAGGTATCCACAAACAGCGAGCCTGAAGCGAAGAAGGTTAGTCCGGAAAATTCTAATTGCACCTTGCTAACCCATCATTCTTTCCTCCCGATGCCCAGAGGACAGATTCTCCTGGTGCGAAGGTGGATGGGGGAAGAGGATGGAGGGATGTGCGGAGGGGGGAGCAACTTACATCACAGGAGACGAGCCCCTCAATGTCTGCATCCTTGTGCACTAAACCAGAGATGAGCCAGGGAGAGGAGAGGCAGGCAGTGGAGAATGAGAGACAATCCCTCCCCCCGCTGCACACACACCCCGCCCTGGAACAGAGATTGCATTGCACTGATGAAATTTTAATGGTTCTTTCAGGAAGAATAATGAACAGGCGGGGAGGGGGGAAGAGAGAGGGGGTGTATGTATGTCTGTGCAAGTGTTTGTGGACA
The DNA here is from genome assembly GCF_045791955.1 of Oncorhynchus clarkii lewisi. Lineage (NCBI taxonomy): Eukaryota > Metazoa > Chordata > Actinopteri > Salmoniformes > Salmonidae > Oncorhynchus > Oncorhynchus clarkii. Next base: position 27,705,089 of record NC_092179.1, on the reverse strand, counting down.
TCGCTGGACACTACTGTACACCCCCCCCCCACACACACACACACCCTCTCTCTTCACACACACACGTGGGCTTACACTCCACAACATCAAACACTCAGACTGACAGCTCCTCCTCTAGACTAGTCAGTAGCACTGGGAGGGGACAGCAGACAGGGATTCTACACATCCTCAAAAGCTCTCTTGGTGCACACACACACACACACACACGTTGGTACCCTTACATGCACACATAAACTACTTTGTACACATCCAAACACACACATGCACGCGCACACACACCAACGGTGTGGAACAAAGAGCGGAAACAGCAGGCAGGCAGCTTGTGGAGGCACCAGTAGTACCATGATGGGGTGGAGTACGCCATAAAAGGGGTTCCTGCCTCTCAGCTATGCACCCTCTGCTTCTGGAGTGGAAAGAACTAAAGAGATGACGAGCGGTAAGAGGGGGACGACCGCCAGGAACCTCGTCAACCATCTGCAGGCACAGTTGCTCGCAGCAACATGGCTCATGAATCTAAATAAATCTGGGATGGTAATTTACTATGTACATACAGACAGGATTCCTCTGGATTAGGAGCAAATAGGCTGGAATCCTGTTAGTCGCTGAATGTGGCTTACCGTTCATTATGGCTGACAGCGTTGCAAAAGGGGTCCTGAAAAGAGACAGTCAAATTCTATACGCTCTGCATCACTATGGGACCAGAGGCGGGTGGGTTTGCTCTCAACACTAAAGGCTTATGCTGGGGGAAGGAAAGGGCCTATACTGAACAAAATAATACAGTGGCAAGAAACAGTATGTGAACCCTTTGGAATTACCGGGATTTCTGCATAAATTGGTCATAAAATTTTATCTGAAACTTTCACAGTATAGGTTGGAAAAAGTATATGAACCCCTAGGCTAATGACTTCTCCAAAAGCTAATTTGGAGTCAGGAGTCAGCTAACCTGGAGTCAGGAGTCAGCTAACCTGGAGTCAGGAGTCAGCTAACCTGGAGTCCAATCAATGAGACGAGAGTGGAGATGTTGGTTAAAGATGCCCTGCCCTATAAAAAAAATGGTTTGCTATTCACAAGAAGCATTGTGCCTGATGTGAACCATGCCTTGAACAAAAGAGATCACAGAAGACCTAAGATTAAGAATTGTTGAGTTGCATAAAACTGAAAATGGTTACATAAGTATCTCTAGAAGCTTTGATGTTCCATTCTATAAATGGAGAAAGTTCAGCATTGTTGCTACTCTCCCTAGGAGTGGCCGTCCCACAAAGACGACTGCAAGAGCACAGTGCAGAATGTGTGTCAGCTAAAGCCTTACAGAAATCTCTGGATCGTGCGAACATCTCTGTTGACAAGTCTACGATACATAAGAAAATGAAACAAGAATGGTGTTCATGGGAGGACACCACGGAAGAAGCCACTGCTGTCCAAATAAACATTATTGCATGTCTGAGGTTCGCAAAAGAGCACCTGGATGTTCCACAGCTCTACTGGCAAAAGAGCACCTGGATGTTCCACAGCGCTACTGGCTAAAGAGCACCTGGATGTTCCACAGCGCTACTGGCTAAAGAGCACCTGGATGTTCCACAGCGCTACTGGCTAAAGAGTACCTGGATGTTCCACAGCGCTACTGGCTAAAGAGCACCTGGATGTTCCACAGCTCTACTGGCTAAAGAGCACCTGGATGTTCCACAGCGCTACTGGCTAAAGAGCACCTGGATGTTCCACAGCTCTACTGGCTAAAGAGCACCTGGATGTTCCACAGCTCTACTGGCTAAAGAGCACCTGGATGTTCCACAGCGCTACTGGCTAAAGAGCACCTGGATGTTCCACAGCTCTACTGGCTAAAGAGCACCTGGATGTTCCACAGCTCTACTGGCTAAAGAGCACCTGGATGTTCCACAGCTCTACTGGCTAAAGAGCACCTGGATGTTCCACAGCTCTACTGGCTAAAGAGCACCTGGATGTTCCACAGCTCTACTGGCTAAAGAGCACCTGGATGTTCCACAGCTCTACTGGCTAAAGAGCACCTGGATGTTCCACAGCTCTACTGGCTAAAGAGCACCTAGATGTTCCACAGCGCTACTGGCTAAAGAGTACCTGGATGTTCCACAGCTCTACTGGCTAAATATTCTGGGAACAGATGAAACTAAAGTTGAGTTGTTTGGAAGGAACACACAACATTATGTGTGGAGAAAAAAAGGCACAGCACACCAACATGAAAACCTCATCCCAACTGTAAAGTATGGTGGAGGGGGCATCATGGTTTGGAGCTGCTTTATTGCCTCAGGGCCTGGACAGGAGAATGTAAGGCTATCTGTCTGCCAATTGAAGCTCAACAGAAGTTGGGTGATGCAACAGGACAATGAGAAAAAACACAGAAGTAAATCAACAACAGAATGGCTTCAACAGACAAAAATACGCCTTCTGGAGTGGCCCAGTCAGAGTCCTGACCTCAACCCGATTGAGATGCTGTGGCATGAGCTCAAGAGAGCGGTTCACACCAGACATTCCAAGACTATTGCTGAACTGATATAGTTTTGTGTAGAGGAATGGTCCAAAAATTCCTCCTGACCGTTGTACAGGTCTGATCCGCAACTACAGAAAATGTTTGGTTGAGGTTATTGCTGCAAAAAGAAGAGTCAACCAGTTATTAAATCCAAGGGTTCATATACTTTTCCCACCCTGCACTGAGAATGTTTACACGGTGTGTTCAGTAAAGACATGAAAACATATAATTGTTTGTGTGTTATTAGTTTAAGCAGACTCTTTGTCTATTGTTGTGGCTTAGATGAAGATGAGATCAAATTGGATGAAAAATGTATGCCGAAATCAAGGTAATTCCAAAGGGTTCACATATTTTTTCTTGCCACTGTAAATGCAACATGTAAAGTATTGGTCCCATGTTTCATGAGTTGAAATAAAAGATCCCAGAAATGTTCATACGGACAATTTTGTGCACAAATGTGTTTATATCCCTGTTAGTCAGCATTTCTCCTTTGCCAAGAAAATCCATCTGTCTGACAGGTGTGGCATATCAGAAGGCAGAGTGCAATTGGCATCCTGACTGCCGGAATGCCCACCAGAGCTGTTGCCAGAATTTAATGTTAATTTCTTTACCATAAGAAGCCTCTAACGTTGGTTTAGAGAATTTGCCAGTAGTTCAAACCGGCCTCACAACTGCAGACCACGTGTAACCACGCCATGCCCTCCACATCTGGCTTCGTCACCTGCGGGATCGTTTGAGACCAGCCACCCGGACAGCTGATGAAACTGTGGGTTTCCACAACTGAAAAATGTCTGAACCAACTGTCAGAATCCATCTCAGGGAAGCTCATTTGCGTGCTTATCTTCCTCACCAGGGTCTTGACCTGAGTAGTTTGACGTCATAACAGACTTCAGTGTGCTGGAGAAGTGTGCTCTTCATAGATGGATCCCGGTTTCAACTGTACCGGGCAGACTGCGTCGTGTGGGCGAGCGGTTTTCTGATGTAATGTTGTGAACAGAGTGTCCCATGGTGGTGGTGGGGTTATGGTATGGGCAGGCATAAGTTATGGACAAAGAACACAATTGTATTTTTAAGATGGCAATTTGAATGCACAGCGATACTGTGACGAAATCCTGAGGCCCATTGTTGTGCCATTTATCCGTCGACATAACCTCATGTTTCATTATGATAATGGACGGCCCCATGTCGCAAAGATCTGTACACAATTCCTGGAAGCTGAAAATGTCCCAGTTTTTCCATGGCCTGCATACTCACCAGACATGTCACCCATTGAGCTTCTTTGGGATGCTCTGGATCCATGTATACTACAGCGTGTTCCAGTTCACGCCTATATCCAGCAACTTCGCACAGCCATTGAAGAGGAGTGAGACAACATTCCACAGGCCACAATCAACATCCTGATCCACTCTATGCAAAGGAGATGTGCATGAGGCAAATGGTGATCACACCAGATACTGACAGGTTTTCTGATCCTGATCCCTACCTTTTTTTTAAGGTATCTGTGACCAACAGATGCATATCTGTATTCCCAGTCATGTGAAATTGTAACGGTTTTCTTGATGAGAAGGAGAGTCGGACCAAAATGCGGCGTGTAGATTGCGATCCATGTTTATTGTGACTATAGCAACACGAATCTAAATACAAACAGTGCAAAATAATAAACGTAATGAAAACCGAAACAGCCTAAACTGGTGCAAACTAACACTAAGGACAATCACCCACAAACACACAGTGAAACCCAGGCTACCTAAATATGGTTCCCAATCAGAGACAATGACTAACACCTGCCTCTGATTGAGAACCATATCAGGCCAGACATAGAAATAGACAAACAAGACATCCAACATAGAATGCCCACCCAGTTCACGTCCTGACCAACACTAAAACAAGGAAAACACACACGAACGATGGTCAGAACGTGACAGTACCCCCCCTCCAAGGTGCGGACTCCGGACGCACAACTTAAACCTATGGGGGAGGGTGTGGGTGGGCATCTGTCCGCGGTGGCGGCTCTGGCGCTGGACGTGGACCCCACTCCATAACAGTTTTAGTCCACCTCCTTAGCGTCCCTAGATAGGTTACCCTCCTTAAAGACCGCTCGGGACAGAGGGGCAGCTCGGGACAGAGGTAGCTCGGGACTGATGGGTAGCTCAGCACTGAGAGGAAGCTCAGCACTGAGAGGAAGCTCAGCACTGAGAGGAAGCTCAGCACTGAGAGGAAGCTCAGGCAGGTGGTTGAATCCGGCAGATCCTGGCTGGCTGGCGGTTCTGGAAGATCCTGGCTGACTGGCGGATCCGGAAGAGTCTGGTCGACTGGCGGATCCGGAAGAGTCTGGTCGACTGGCGGATCCGGAAGAGTCTGGTCGACTGGCGGATCCGGAAGAGTCTGGTCGACTGGCGGATCCGGAAGAGTCTGGTCGACTGGCGGATCCGGAAGAGTCTGGTCGACTGGCGGATCCGGAAGAGTCTGGTCGACTGGCAGATCCGGAAGAGTCTGGTCGACTGGCAGATCCGGAAGAGTCTGGTCGACTGGCAGATCTGGAAGAGTCTGGTCGACTGGCAGATCTGGAAGAGTCTGGTCGACTGGCAGATCTGGAAGAGTCTGGTCGACTGGCAGATCTGGAAGATTCTGGTCGACTGGCAGATCTGGAAGAGTCTGGTCGACTGGCAGATCTGGAAGAGTCTGGTCGACTGGCAGATCTGGAAGAGTCTGGTCGACTGGCAGATCTGGAAGAGTCTGGTCGACTGGCAGATCTGGAAGAGTGGTCGACTGGCTGCTCTGGCTGCTCCATGCTGACTGGCTGCTCCATGATGACTGGCAGCTCTGGCTGCTCCATGCTGACTGGCTGCTCCATGCTGACTGGCAGCTCTGGCTGCTCCATGCTGACTGGCTGCTCTAGCTGCTCCATGCTGACTGGCGGCCCTGGCTGCTCCATACTGACTGGCGGCCCTGGCTGCTCCATGCTAACTGGCAGCTCTGGTGGCTCCTTGCAGACTGGCAGCTCTGGCGGCTCCTTGCAGACTGGCAGCTTTGGCGGCATCCTGCAGAAAGGCAGCTCTGGCGGCTCCTTGCAGACTGGCAGCTCCTTGCAGACTGGCAGCTCTATGCAGACTGGCAGCTCCTTGCAGACTGGCAGCTCCTTGCAGACTGGCAGCTCCTTGCAGACTGGCAGCTCTATGCAGACTGGCAGCTCCTTGCAGACTGGCAGCTCTATGCAGACTGGCAGTTCTGAACAGGCGGGAGACTCCGGCAGCGCTGTAGAGAAGGAAGGCTCTAACAGCGCTAAACAGGCGGGAGACTCCGACAGCGCTGGAGAGGAGGAAGGCTCTGGCAGCGCTGGACAGGCGAGGCGCACTGTAGGCCTGATGCGTGGTGCTGGCACTGGTGGTACTGGGCCGAGGACACGCACAGGAAGCCTGGTGCGGGGAGCTGCTACCGGAGGGCTGGGGTGTGGAGGTGGTACTGGAAAAACCGGACCGTGCAGGCGCACTGGAGCTCTTGAGCACCGAGCCTGCCCAACCTTACCTGGTTGAATGCTCACGGTCGCCCTGCCAGTGCGGCGAGGTGGAATAGCCCGCACTGGGCTATGCAGGCGAACCGGAGACACCGAGCGCAAGGCTGGTGCCATGTAAGCCGGCCCAAGGAGACGCACTGGGGACCAGCTGCGTAGAGCCGGCTTCATGGCATTAGGCTCGACGCTCAATCTAGCCCGGCCGACACGCGGAGCTGGAATATACCGCACTGGGCTATGCACCCGCACTGGAGACACAGTGCGCACCACTGCATAACACGGTGCCTGTCCGGTCTCTCTAGCCCCCCGGTAAGCACAGGGAGTCTGCCCAGGTCTCCTACCTGACGTAGCCATACTCCCTGTTAGCCCCCCCCCAAGAAATTTTTGGGGCTGCCTCTCAGGCTTCCATCCGCTACGTCGTGCTGCCTCCTCATATCTGCGCCTCTCAGCTTTCGCCGCCTCCAGTTCTTCTTTGGGGCGGCGATATTCTCCTGGCTGAGCCCAGGGTCCTTTTCCTTCTAATTCGTCCTCCCATGTCCATACCTCCTCTTTGGGCTGCTCCTGCCTGTTGACACGCTGCTTGGTCCTTTTGTGGTGGGTGATTCTGTAACGGTTTTCTTGATGAGAAGGAGAGTCGGACCAAAATGCGGCGTGTAGATTGCGATCCATGTTTATTGTGACTATAGCAACACGAATCTAAATACAAACAGTGCAAAATAATAAACGTAATGAAAACCGAAACAGCCTAAACTGGTGCAAACTAACACTAAGGACAATCACCCACAAACACACAGTGAAACCCAGGCTACCTAAATATGGTTCCCAATCAGAGACAATGACTAACACCTGCCTCTGATTGAGAACCATATCAGGCCAGACATAGAAATAGACAAACAAGACATCCAACATAGAATGCCCACCCAGTTCACGTCCTGACCAACACTAAAACAAGGAAAACACACACGAACGATGGTCAGAACGTGACAGAAATCCACATTAGGGCCCAATGAATTTATTTTAATTGACTGATTTCCTTATATAAACTGTAACTCATGAACTGTAACTCATGAACTGTAACTCATGAACTGTAACTCATGAACTGTAACTCAAACTGTAACTCATGAACTGTAACTCATGAACTGTAACTCATGAACTGTAACTCATGAACTGTAACTCATGAACTGTAACTCATGAACTGTAACTCAAACTGTAACTCATGAACTGTAACTCATGAACTGTAACTCATGAACTGTAACTCAAACTGTAACTCATGAACTGTAACTCATGAACTGTAACTCAAACTGTAACTCATGAACTGTAACTCATGAACTGTAACTCATGAACTGTAACTCAAACTGTAACTCATGAACTGTAACTCATGAACTGTAACTCAAACTGTAACTCATGAACTGTAACTCATGAACTGTAACTCATGAACTGTAACTCATAAGTAAAATCTTTGAAATGATTGCATGTTGTATTTCTATTTGGTTCAGTGTACTTGCTGCAACAAGTCTTGGTGCTGCAGAATACCTGGTGGAAGAAAGTAGCTCAGGCAGAAAGCAAATAGTTCTGGGTGGTAGAGGATAAGAGGTTGGGCCAGTAACCGAAAGGTTGCTGGTTTGAATCCCCGAGCTGACTAGGTGAAATATGTTGACGTGCCCTTGAGCAAGGCACTTAACTCTAATTGGTCCTGTAAGTTGCTCTGGATAAGAGCGTCTGCTAAATGAATAAATAATAGACAAGAATGTAAATGCATGACACAAAGTAAAATATCCAAATTGCAAATGCTGAAACCAATTGGTCAGGCCACCTCTCTTCAATCCTGCATTTACCTCTGTGGTCCTCCCAGTCATAACTTACCATGATTCAATGGGTTTGTTGAACCGACAGAGACTGCATTGAATTTGTTTCGGAGTGCAAAAAAATGGTTCCTTGAAAAGTAGACTCCTAAAATCAACTTTGTTTGGGAGGAAATTGCTCTCATCCTTCACACACGCCCCACCAAAGCGCTGCACGATATACAATCCCCCTCCCTGAATCAATAACCTGAGAGACTATGAGCTCCTACCTCTCGGCTAATGGAAAAGGAGCATCTTAAATTAAATCTTAGGCAAACAACCCCTCTGTTTCTGCCCCCCCCAACCCCTAATATTCGTCTCACTGAATGGACTGGATCGGTCTGCAAAAGTTGCACTTTCTGTTCTCGTTAAAATTTGCTGAGGCATTTGAACATTTCCTCCGAGGTTTTTGAGACAACAACAAAACACTTGAGATGTGCTATGAAATGATGACAAAACAGTGGAGGGATTTTACAAGGCTGTTTGAGGTCAGTCAATTATGTTAGAGGGAGAGAAGCTTGAAAATCACTTGAGAAAGCAAAGTGTCTGGTGGGAACATGTATGACGTGCAACACACAGCTCCAGAACAGTGAGGGTGGAAGGCCTGATCAAGGGCCGCTTTCCTGGACACAAATTAAGACCCAATCCTGGACTAAAAAGTACGCTCAATGGATAATCTCCATTCAATGTAGGGGTGTCACGATATTAGTATCTAAATTAATACTAATTTACCCCCCACCCCTCCAAAATAAAAAAAAACAACACAAAGCAAACCAAACTCTTTGGTTCTTTAAAAACCTGCTTTATGTAAAAAATAATGTACAGAAAATAAACACATGACTCTGGGTAACAACAGAAGACGGTATGTTTGCAACATTAGGGCAGACTGTTGTCTTCAGGGAATGGGAGTTCACTTCGTGCTTTGCTTCTTTGCCGTGATACTCCAGAGTATCGTAACGACCCTAATTCAATGTGCTTTTAATCCTGGAATAGAGTTAGTCTGGGTCCAGGAAAACCAGCCAGCAACCAACTAAGTGAAGAGACAAAATTAGTCACACTTGGATAAGGGGCGTCACTGAGGTCCCCCCCATAACAGGTCTCCTCATAGTACATCTTTGACAGACAGGGGCTCTCAACTCTTTGATTGGCAGGGAGGGGTAAAGATCCAATTAGCAGGTGACACCGATGGCGACCGTTCCCTTTATCGCTATTGGTGCTCCCCCTCCGTCCTGGTTTACCTCTCATCGACTGTGGCAGCTGGTAGTGACAAAGGCTAATTGAGTCGGTCGGAAGACGCCGGTGTTCATTGAAAGATAAGGGACGTCAGTAAGCAGGGGAAATGTGGGAGCCAGTAATGCCATCAATACCTTTCTGTGGGGTTATTAATGGCATTAGCAGCAGTCTATCTGTGAGTCCAGGTGTGGTGGGGTTTATATGACTGCAGGTATGAGCGATCACATGGCTGGGTGCAGCTCCCAAGAAATGTGAACCAAATCTATATGGGTAGAGCCTCCAGATGTCCAGGCTCCAGCTGGCTTTATACAGCCCCCATTTTGACAGGCACACTGGGCTAAAAATGCACCAGCCCATCTGGCATTTCTCCAAACTACCCAATGGCCAGTTCACCCCTGAAGAGGTGGACGATACAGTATTTCCCAGGTGCAGAAAGGAGGGGATTTGTGATGGCCATGCATCCATCCCTTTGCACGGGAATCGCACGAAGAGGGAATCGTCATTTCAGACAATGTAGTGCACCATCCTAGATAAACAGCCTGGAAAACGTCTTTTGGCATGTCTTCAATGCTCTCCATTAGAACTCATCTGGTTGGAAAAACTGCTGGGGTTTAGATTTCACCACCTCCTACTACCTGGTTAATATTGATATCAAATTACACAGATTAAATCAGGACACCATTGCTTGGGGGGAAGTGGGGTATTGGAGTGTGTGTGTATATATATATACAGACACACACACACACTCTGGTCTGTCAGGTCTATGTGGAGCACAGGCCTTCTAAGTGAGTGATTGAACTGATGCCAAAAAAAGATGGGTGCCCTGAAATCTGTCCATCATATTTTAACTCTGCCTATGGTGTTTATACAGGTACCTTACTGACAGAAAACAGCATTCATGGAGCACACCGTACATCTGCTACAGGGGTAGCCATTCAAATAAACACACAATAACTTATATTTAAACATTTTAGTGGTACGTAAGAGGTCATTGCCACAGACAGCAATCCCCTCATTCATTTTGTGCATTGGAGATCCAAAACGAGACCCAATCGGATTTCGACACGGTGCTGTTTCACTGCAACCAATCCACAGTGTAAATGAATGGATGGGAAGGCAGCCTGTAACCTCCAATTGGCCTTAATTAACCATCATGAGAAGGCTACCCCAGGTCCCAAGCTGCTGTCCTCATTCATGCCTGAACCTCCAGTGGCTTTGGGGAGCCGGTGGAGTCGACTGACAGATCCTCTGAAAAGGACTCCTGGAAGACTTCCCCATTGGGTTTTGTTCAGAGTGAACTAATGAAATAAGTCTGACTTTAACACAGTCTTAGTATGATACAGAGACACGTTCCATTAGCCATGACATGGGATGAGACTATCGAGTGGTGAGCCCCCTGTATGAAGAAACACATATCAATCTTTGTAATGGGAAGACTGGATGAAATGGAGCAGAGTAGAGGGGGAGAGAGGGTGGATTCACAATTGCAGGTCAATTAACCCAGCCCCTATTGCATTGTAACGTCTCATTTTTTATAGCTCTGTCATTGTGACAACCCCGCTGACATTGCTTTACATACACTCTGTCCCAGGTCAGGGCCAATGAGATTGAATTAGCATCACAGGCAGGATGGATTACAGCGGCTTCATCGATGGAGTGGGCAGCGAGAGCACTAGGGGTTAGCGTTTACAACCGCACGCCGCGGCTAAGTGAATATTCCCAGGCAGGCCAAGGGAGTTTCCTTGTAGAGAGGAAGGTGAGCCGGGGCCGTGAGACGCGCTGGGGAGTTAAACACCCCAATGCGGACGGCGTTACGATAGAGGGGCGGTAATTACCTCAGTAATGTTACACAGAGGATAACAGATGCATGAGGGAGAATCTAAACGCTTGCTGGGTTGGTCCAACAGCATTGCTTCGAACCTGTGTCCAACCCCCCCCATCCGTCTTTTATAGCATCACAATACAGTTAGTGAACACCACAAATTTCAGCACGAGCAACTGCATATCCTGAGGTAAATTGCTTTCCTCCATGAGCAATTGTTCAATGGGATGCGATGGTTGAGACGGACTGTTGCTGAGGGAACATGGGCGCCGAGTGCTTTGGGTTTTTTTCATCGCGGGCGTGTTCAACATTAGCAAGATGCTAAATTATGACCAGATTATGTGGTCCCTTTAGTTAATGGAGGGGAAAATAGAAAAGTGCCTGTGCCATAAAGAGAACGCTTTTACGCTCAACTGGTAATGAAGGCTGGGCGACTTAGTTGCATGTGCACATTTTAGCTGAGCGCGTGAGTGTGTCACGGCGCCACGTAGAAAACAGATCAATTTATGTATGCTCAAACGAGGCGGTGCCTATGAAAAACCTAAAGATCCTGGTAACTGAGGGGAGGAATGGAATAGCTTGCTTAATTAGCCTCTTATTGAAACATGGAGGGTTTTTCACAGTAACAAACATGTTAACAAAATAATTACCACAACCCGCCATGACACAAGAAAACCTCTGTCTTATTCCAACGCTCTCCCCTCGAGTCAGAGACAAAACCACAATAAATAAAACCACATGAAAAGGATTAGCTCGTTGTGAATCATTAAATACTGTACCTTCCGGACAAAAAGTGCTATATTGTGTCCTCTCTGAGCAAATCAGAGCTTATTTGGCTGTTCTGTTGAACAAACAGCATTAGATGTTTTGATGTTATCTGCAATTAGTGAGTCACAGCACACTAAGAGCTATAATTTCAATGAAGGCCCTCTCCACCTTCAATCTCATCAGGCTATGTGATACAACATCCACACATCTATTAGGATTTCCCTGCAAAGTGTAAAATAAGGACAACAAGGGAGAAGAGGGGACAGAGGACCAGAACGCTGAAGAATCCAATTTACTCTGCAAAATAAAAAATACAAATAAATGTCTCCAAAACCTTTAGCCACAGGATATCATCCAATATGAAGAGCTGAGGGGACCGTACAGCTAACACACCTTGGCAAATACAAGCCACACACCCAGCCAGTCAATTATGACTTTCAACTTACACACAACCACACTCCGATCCAATTCAATTCAATTCAACGTCTGAGTGGGCCTCTCAAGACCTCATCCAGGAGATGTTGCTGCATTTAACCTCATCTGCAGCTGTCACTCACAAAACACCACCAATCAATAATGAATTGGCCAGACTTATGGAAGTTGCTCAACAGTCTTCCCACCTGACGGGAGTGAGGTTTGACTGGAGGAATGGGAGGGAAGTCCCTTAGTACAATCTTAGGGGAGCAGAGAAGCCCTGGTTGGGGGGGAAGGGAGGGTAGTCCTCTAGGGCAATCTTAGGGGAGCAGAGAAGCCCTGGTTGGGGGGGAAGGGAGGGTAGACCTCTAGGGCAATCTTAGGGTAGCAGAGGGGCCCTGGTTGGGGGGAAGGGAGGGTAGTCCTCTAGGGCAATCTTAGGGGAGCAGAGGGGCCCTGGTTGGGGGGAAGGGAGGGTAGTCCTCTAGGGCAATCTTAGGGGAGCAGAGGGGCCCTGGTTGGGGGGAAGGGAGGGAAGTCCTCTAGTGCAATCTTAGGGGGCAGAGAGGCCCTGGTTGGGGGGGAAGGGAGGGTAGTCCTCTAGGGCAATCTTAGGGGAGCAGAGGGGCCCTGGTTGGGGGGAAGGGAGGGAAGTCCTCTAGGGCAATCTTAGGGGGCAGAGAGGCCCTGGTTGGGGGGGAAGGGAGGGTAGTCCTCTTGGGCCCTGGTTGGGGGGGAAGGGAGGGAAGTCCCCTATGGCAATCTTAGGGGACAGAGTGGCCCTGGTTGGGGGGGAAGGGAGGGGTAAATAAGTAGTGAGTGAGATTGTGAGATGGCTCTGCTGCAACCCAAATGGCACCCTATTCCCTATAGGGCTCCATGGGCTGTCAAAAGTAGTGCAATAAATAGGGAATAGGGTGCCATTTGGGACGCAGCCTCGGTTTGGATGTCATAAGGGATGACATATTTGGATGTTTTCCACAGCCGCCCCCTCCCCCCGGAGTAAGGCAGTACAGGAGACGCCCCCTCCCTCCATAGCAAGGCAGTACAGGAGATGCCCCCTCCCTCCATAGCAAGGCAGTACAGGACACATAGTAAGGCAGTGCAGGAGAATGGATCCCCACCTCCAGCCAAACTCCTCCCCTCCATAGCAAGGCAGTAGAGGAGACGCCCCCTCCCTCCATAGCAAGGCAGTACAGGACACGCCCCCTCCCTCAATAGCAAGGCAGTACAGGACACGCCCCCTCCCTCCATAGCAAGGCAGTAGAGGAGACGCCCCCTCCCTCCATAGCAAGGCAGTAGAGGAGACGCACCCTCCCTCCATAGCAAGGCAGTAGAGGAGACGCCCCCGCCCTCCATAGCAAGGCAGTAGAGGAGATGCCCCCTCCCTCCATAGCAAGGAAGTACAGGACACGCCCCCTCCCTCCATAGCAAGGCAGTACAGGAGACGGCCCCTCCCCCATAGCAAGGCAGTACAGGAGACGGCCCCTCCCCCATAGCAAGGCAGTACAGGAGACGGCCCCTCCCCCATAGCAACGCAGTACAGGAGATGGCCCCTCCCCCATAGCAAGGCAGTACAGGAGACGGCCCCTCCCCCATAGCAAGGCAGTACAGGAGACGGCCCCTCTCCCATAGCAAGGCAGTACAGGAGACGGCCCCTCCCCCATAGCAAGGCAGTACAGGAGACGGCCCCTCCCCCATAGCAAGGCAGTACAGGAGACGGCCCCTCCCCCATAGCAAGGCAGTACAGGAGACGCCCCTCCCACATAGCAAGGCAGTACAGGAGATGGCCCCTCCCCCATAGCAAGGCAGTGCAGGAGGATGGAACCCCACCTAGAGAGATCAATTTTCCACTGTTGAGCAGAACATGCTGCTTTCTTCCCCTGGGACTAAAATATCTCAACATGAAACAAAAGAAGCATCTATTATGATCTCTTATCAAAGGCTGTATTAGTCTCAGTTCACATGTAGGGTGGATAGCAACGCTTTGTGTTGGAAATGGAACAACATAGTGACTTAGCTCAACGTCTTAGCCTACATACAAAATAATAATAATACAAATGATTAAAAGACTCCAGTCACCCAAGTCATAGACTGTTTTCTCTGCTACCGCACGGCCAGCGGTACCGGAGCACCAAGTCATAGACTGTTTTCTCTGCTACCGCACGGCCAGCGGTACCGGAGCACCAAGTCATAGACTGTTTTCTCTGCTACCGCACGGCCAGCGGTACCGGAGCACCAAGTCATAGACTGTTTTCTCTGCTACCGCACGGCCAGCGGTACCGGAGCACCAAGTCATAGACTGTTTTCTCTGCTACCGCACGGCCAGCGGTACCGGAGCACCAAGTCATAGACTGTTTTCTCTGCTACCGCACGGCCAGCGGTACCGGAGCACCAAGTCATAGACTGTTTTCTCTGCTACCGCACGGCCAGCGGTACCGGAGCACCAAGTCAGACTGTTTTCTCTGCTACCGCACGGCCAGCGGTACCGGAGCACCAAGTCATAGACTGTTTTCTCTGCTACCGCACGGCCAGCGGTACCGGAGCACCAAGTCATAGACTGTTTTCTCTGCTACCGCACGGCCAGCGGTACCGGAGCACCAAGTCATAGACTGTTTTCTCTGCTACCGCACGGCCAGCGGTACCGGAGCACCAAGTCATAGACTGTTTTCTCTGCTATCGCACGGCCAGCGGTACCGGAGCACCAAGTCATAGACTGTTTTCTCTGCTACCGCACGGCCAGCGGTACCGGAGCACCAAGTCATAGACTGTTTTCTCTGCTACCGCACGGCCAGCGGTACCGGAGCACCAAGTCATAGACTGTTTTCTCTGCTACCGCACGGCCAGCGGTACCGGAGCACCAAGTCATAGACTGTTTTCTCTGCTACCGCACGGCCAGCGGTACCGGAGCACCAAGTCATAGACTGTTTTCTCTGCTACCGCACGGCCAGCGGTACCGGAGCACCAAGTCATAGACTGTTTTCTCTGCTACCGCACGGCAAGCGGTACCGGAGCACCAAGTCATAGACTGTTTTCTCTGCTACCGCACGGCCAGCGGTACCGGAGCACCAAGTCATAGACTGTTTTCTCTGCTACCGCACGGCCAGCGGTACCGGAGCACCAAGTCATAGACTGTTTTCTCTGCTACCGCACGGCCAGCGGTACCGGAGCACCAAGTCATAGACTGTTTTCTCTGCTACCGCACGGCCAGCGGTACCGGAGCACCAAGTCATAGACTGTTTTCTCTGCTACCGCACGGCCAGCGGTACCAGAGCACCAAGTCATAGACTGTTTTCTCTGCTACCGCACGGCCAGCGGTACCGGAGCACCAAGTCAGACTGTTTTCTCTGCTACCGCACGGCCAGCGGTACCGGAGCACCAAGTCATAGACTGTTTTCTCTGCTACCGCACGGCCAGCGGTACCGGAGCACCAAGTCATAGACTGTTTTCTCTGCTACCGCACGGCCAGCGGTACCGGAGCACCAAGTCATAGACTGTTTTCTCTGCTACCGCACGGCCAGCGGTACCGGAGCACCAAGTCAGACTGTTTTCTCTGCTACCGCACGGCCAGCGGTACCGGAGCACCAAGTCAGACTGTTTTCTCTGCTACCGCACGGCCAGCGGTACCGGAGCACCAAGTCATAGACTGTTTTCTCTGCTACCGCACGGCCAGCGGTACCGGAGCACCAAGTCATAGACTGTTTTCTCTGCTACCGCACGGCCAGCGGTACCGGAGCACCAAGTCATAGACTGTTTTCTCTGCTACCGCACGGCCAGCGGTACCTGAGCACCAAGTCAGACTGTTTTCTCTGCTACCGCACGGCCAGCGGTACCGGAGCACCAAGTCATAGACTGTTTTCTCTGCTACCGCACGGCCAGCGGTACCGGAGCACCAAGTCATAGACTGTTTTCTCTGCTACCGCACGGCCAGCGGTACCGGAGCACCAAGTCATAGACTGTTTTCTCTGCTACCGCACGGCCAGCGGTACCGGAGCACCAAGTCAGACTGTTTTCTCTGCTACCGCACGGCCAGCGGTACCGGAGCACCAAGTCATAGACTGTTTTCTCTGCTACCGCACGGCCAGCGGTACCGGAGCACCAAGTCATAGACTGTTTTCTCTGCTACCGCACGGCCAGCGGTACCGGAGCACCAAGTCATAGACTGTTTTCTCTGCTACCGCACGGCCAGCGGTACCGGAGCACCAAGTCATAGACTGTTTTATCTGCTACCGCACGGCCAGCGGTACCGGAGCACCAAGTCATAGACTGTTTTCTCTGCTACCGCACGGCCAGCGGTACCGGAGCACCAAGTCATAGACTGTTTTCTCTGCTACCGCACGGCCAGCGGTACCGGAGCACCAAGTCATAGACTGTTTTCTCTGCTACCGCACGGCCAGCGGTACCGGAGCACCAAGTCATAGACTGTTTTCTCTGCTACCGCACGGCCAGCGGTACCGGAGCACCAAGTCATAGACTGTTTTCTCTGCTACCGCACGGCCAGCGGTACCGGAGCACCAAGTCTAGGTCCAAGAGCCTCTTTAACAGCTTCTATCACCAAGTCATAGACTGTTTTCTCTGCTACCGCACGGCCAGCGGTACCGGAGCACCAAGTCTAGGTCCAAGAGCCTCTTTAACAGCTTCTATCACCAAGACATGGGACTGCTGAACAACTAATCAAATGGCCACCAGATTATTTACATTGACACCCCTCCCCATTTGTTTTGTACACTGCTGCTACTCGCTGTTTATCATCTATGCATAGTCACTTCACCCCTACCTACATGTACAAATGACCACGACTACCCTGTACCCCCGGACATTGAATCGGTACCAGTACCCCCTGTATACAGACTCATTATTGTTATATTGTGTTACTTTTAATATTTTTGACTTTAGTTTATTTGGTAAATATTTTCTTAACTCTTTATTGAACGGCACTGTTGGTTAAGGGCTTGTAAGTAAGCATTTCACTGTAAAGTCTACACGTGTTGTATTCAGAGCATCTGACAAATAACGGTTGATTTGATCATTCATTTTAGGATACTGAGGGCTCAGCTTACTGATAATACAAATGAAGTAGTGATAAGCGATGCCAGTGAATGAGATATGGCTCTCCTGGAGGGTGGCGCTGGGATAAGCGGAGCGAGGCGTGCATCTCGATATCACACAGAGCCATGCTTAATATATGTCTGTCTGCCAGCAACGCAAATTAGCAGCCCTGGGCAGTTTTGGTGCAAATTAAATTCCAATGAGGGGTGAATTCACTTAAAAAAGCAAGCTAATTAAATTGTCATGCATGGTCACATATCTTAAATTACATGCCAGGACCATGGAAATACTAAAATCAACACTACTGGTATGTAGCTAGCAGGGCATTTCAGAAAGAGGTGAACAGATGAATGAGCTGTCTATGAATATTTATGAAATATGGACACAAACAAATCCACATTTCCCATTTAAATTTCCACCGCTGTGCTTTTTTGCCTATAAATTATATTTTGGTTTCTGTTTTCTGCGGTGTGCGTTGACCTCTAGTTTACCTTGCCAATGATTTGGTGACCTAAATGTAATTCTTTGGCAATGTTCACATCCGACAAGCTGTTTCCCTTCAACACAAAGCACAAGATCAAATTCCCCTTAACACCGAAGGGGAAAAAGAAGAAAGTTAAAGAAATGTTTGAAGACGTGAACCTACGGCATTCAAAGGTGGTTCACTTGTCGGCTGCGCAGGATAAGGCTGAAATTGAATTATGGTGAGCAAGGCCATACTGGAGCGTACAGCAGCTCTGATGGGGGGAGCCATTATCTGCAGGTCTGGGGAGGACAGTCTATACACACACAGAGGACCTGCTGATCCTTTTAAATCTGACTCACACACGAGATGGAGAGAAGGCACACATCAAGGCCTCTGAACAAGGCTAGAAACTCAGAGGAAACAGAGATTCAGAAAGGGAAGGAGATAAAGAAAAGAGGGATGAGAGAAAAGAGGGATGAGAGAAAAGAGGGATGAGAGAGAGAGAGGTAGACAATATAGAGAGTAGTGCCAGGTCTTCATGCTCCGAGGCTTCCTATTCAACATCTTCTCCAGCAGATAAGGCAGAAAGAAGAAGAAGAGTTGAACATGTATTCCAATAGGACTGATGAATGTATAAGCCATTGTCCTTTAGTAGCCCTGACCTGAGGCTGAATTACCATTTATGTCATAGATACTGACAGGAGTTCAGTGTCCTTGACAACAGAATAAGGTGTCAGGCAAGAAAAAGTATGTGAACCTGGATTTCTGCATAAATTGGTCATCAAATTTCATCTGATCTTCATCTAGGTCACAACAACAGACAAACAGTCTGCTTAAACTAATAACACAACCAATTCTATGTTTTCATGTCTTTAATGAACACACCGTGTAAACATTCACAGTGCAGGGTGGGAAAAGTATGTGAACCCTTAGATTTAATAACTGGTTGACCCTTCTTTGGCAGCAATAACCTCAACCAAACGTTTTCTGTAGTTGCGGACAACGGTCAGGAGGAAATTGTGACCATTCTTCTTTACAAAACTGTTTCAGTTCAGCAATATTCTTGGGATGTCTTGTGTGAACTGCTCTCGAGGTCATGCCACAGCATGTCAATCGGGTTGAGGTCAGGACTCTGACTGGGCCACTCCAGAAGGCACATTTTCTTCTGTTAAAGCCATTCTGTTGTTGATTTACTTCTGTGTTTTGATTCGTTGTCCTGTTGCATCACCCAACTTATGTTGAGCTTCAATTGGCGGACAGATAGCCTTACATTCTCCTGCAAAATGTCTTGATAAACATTTTAATACATTTTTCCGTAGATGATAGCAAGCTGTCCAGGCCCTGAGACAGCAAAGCAGCTCCAAACCATGATGCTCCCGCCACAATAGTTTACAGTTGGGATGAGGTTTTGATGTTGGTGTGCTGTGTTCCTTCCAAACAATTCAATTGTAGTTTCATCTGTCCACAGAATATTTTGCCAGTAGAGCTGTGGAACATCCAGGTGCACATTTACAAACTTCAGACATGCAGCAATGTTTTTTGGGGGGACAGCAGTGTCTTCTTCCGTGGTGTCCTCCCATGAACACCATTCTTGTTAAGTGTTTTACATATTGTAGACTCATCAACAGAGATGTTCGCATGTTCAAGACATTTCTGTAAGTCTAGCTGACACTCTAGGATTCTTCTTAACCTCATTGAGCATTCTGCGCTGTGCTCTTGCAGTCATCTTTGCAGGATGTCCACTCCTAGGGAGAGTAGCAACAGTGCTGAACTTTCTCAATTTAAAGACAATTTGTCTTACCACCGACTGATGAACATCAAGGCTTTTTGAGATTATTTTGTAACCCTTTCCAGCTTTATGCAAGTCAACAATTCTTAATCTTAGATCTTCTGCGATCTTTTTTGTTCAAGGCATGGTTCACATCAGGTAATGATTCTTGTGAATAGCAAACTCAAATTTTGTGAGTGTTTTTTTTAGGGCAGGACAGCTCTAACCAACATATCCAATCTCGTCTCATTGATTGGACTCCAGGTTAGCTGACTCCTGACTTCAATTAGCTTTTGAAGAAGTCATTAGCATCGGGCTTCACATAGGTTTTCCAACCTACACTGTGAAAGTTTTAATTATGTATTTAATATAGAAAATAAAAATACAATCATTTGTGTTATTAGTTTAAGCACACTATGTTTGTCTATTGTTATGACTTCGATGAAGATCAGATGAAATTTGATGACCAATTTCTGCAGAAATCCAGGTCATTCCAAATGGTTTCCATACTTCTTCTTATCACTGTAGCTTTGCTGTTGAAATACACGCTACAGGGACAAATTCAGCAGGACGCAACGTTTTGGAACGTTCCCGATAGAAGTAAGCTAAGTAGAACAAACATGCCTCTCTGACATGTTGAATAATGAATCACCTCCGCTATATTCATGGTATTTCTATCTGCAACATTCAAGAACGTTTGGCAACTGTACATGGCCCAGGTGTTCACAATCCCCTCAGTTCAAACTGTCACCCAATCAGGGAACTTAGCATACATCACATGCCTTAGACAGAAGCTTTGGCTTATAGCCTTACAGGCAAACACCTACAGTAGGTCCACAAAGAAACCAGCAGCTCTAATGACATTTTCTTTGGAGGGAAGACAAATACAACAGATTGATTTATCTGGCGCGAGACGCACTTCCTTGGACAACAGTGATGACTGAGTGGACTATTCTGGCTAAATTATGATAAATTGAATTGACGTTCACCATGCACAATCTAATTTGGCTCTGTTTGGGGCCACAATTCCTTTTTTCTGAGTCTGCCTCACTTCACATGTGGTGTGTATGGGACCGATGCAACAACCCCTGACTGCATTCAGCTGGACACAACCTTGTTTAGATAGAAATATAGTACGCAGAATGGACATGTCTCTCTAACGTGTAGTAAAATTATATTTATTATGAATAGATCTTTATTATTAACAATTCCACAACATTTTCCAGGGTTCGTATTGACTAGGAACCAACCAGAAGCAGACAGGCCGGGACTACCAGAACTTGTCCAATAAGAAACACTTGTTTTCGTTGCTAAATGTTTTCCGTTGCTACACACCCCTGGTCTCATGGCGGACTGGGGGAAAGGTAAGCAGGTGTCGATAGGTGTGAGTTAATGAGGCCCAGCCGAGGTTGGAGGTGTGAGGTCTGCCACAGTGAGAGCAGACTGCCAGGACACCTTCTCTCATATGGCCAGCCAGCCAGCCAGCCAGAGCATAATTACTGGACTGACTCACTAACTACTCAGAGACATGGGGAAACTCCACTGAACAAGATGTGTGGGTCAGGGCTGAGAGGAGTGGAGGTAGAGGAGATGTTTGTGAGTCTATTATCTTCCTCAGATCAGTCTGAAAAGCATGACGTAAACCAGTTAGTACCCTGAAGTATCCAGACAAAATCAATCAATTGTGAGCATACAACTCTACTGGTTTTGACCAATAACTCACCACCAATAACTCACCACCAATAACTCACCACCAATAACTCAGTGACGGTTTAAGAAAAGATACGGTCTTAGCCACACACCTCATCAAATCCCTGTCACCAAGACAAAAAGGCACCAACAACTCTCTACCAAGCCTCCAAAGGGGGACGGGGACGGGGACGGGGGGGGGGGGACGACACATTGAGAGAGGAGAGCCTTTAAACTCTAGGTGACAGCATCGGAGGCGAGCTGTTCTATAATATTTCTGTGACGTTTGGTAAAGTCTAGGAGTAGGGTGAAGTTACCCCTACTTACCCTGCACACACAAACTACATCACTCATATTAAGAGTCTCTCTCTTTCACACAGGAGTCAGAACTGTTCCAGCTCGTGTTCAAAAAGCATAGAGAGAGTCAAAATAACACTGCCTCATGTCCCTTCACGTGACACAATTTAACACCATCTACATCCCTGTCTGTAGAGTGGACTAGATCCTCCAAACCCACACATCATGGGTCTGTCTCAAATGGAACCCTATTCCCTTTAAAGTGTACTCTGGTCCAAAGTAGTGCTCTATATAGGGAATAGGGTAGGAGGGTACAATATGGGAAGAACCCCACATCTCCCTGCCAGATGCACAATATCCCATAATGCATAGTACCATTAGAATGGCTGTAATTTCTCACACTGCACTCTGAAACCTTTCAAATACTAAATAAAGAACACAGGCAACACAGGCCTGGCTAACACCCTCTGAATATTGATGCAGTACCGACTAGTATTTATGTAGTACAGATGATGTTTTGAGGGAGTGGGAGGGGGTACGCAGGCATGATGACATCATGGTTAAAAATAGTTGTGTGCCGTCATGCCCTGGAAGTCTCGTGAGGTACGGCAGAGTGCTCTCTCCTGACCTGGATAAAGGCTCCTGTCTGCCAGTCACCAGAGATCCATCTCTCCTGACCTGGATAAAGGCTCCTGTCTGCCAGTCACCAGAGATCCATCTCTCCTGACCTGGATAAAGGCTCCTGTCTGCCAGTCACCAGAGATCCATCTCTCCTGACCAGGATAAATGCTCCTGTCTGCCAGTCACCAGAGATCCATCTCTCCTGACCTGGATAAAGGCTCCTGTCTGCCAGTCACCAGAGATCCATCTCTCCTGACCTGGATAAAGGCTCCTGTCTGCCAGTCACCAGAGATCCATCTGTCCTGACCTGGATAAAGGCTCCTGTCTGCCAGTCACCAGAGATCCATCTCTCCTGACCTGGATAAAGGCTCCACTGACTAGCATTGTCATGCCCTCTAGTCAGGTAACATACTGATCTGGGACCAGGCTAAGTTGTGTGGAAATAGGCTTGTGTGACCAGAGGACTGTCCAATCAAACTCTGAGTGGTGACGTGACAACAGTTACCCCCGTGGCGATGCCGTAACGCATCACGACTGAAAACTTGGGGCTGCTGAATTTCGGGGGCAGAGTTATGAGTTGGTTGACTGCATAATGTTAACCGTAATTATTTTTCTCTAAATCGTATGATAATGATATGGTTGAGGTTAACTCTGCATGTAGTAATTGTCTTGCTTTCCTGCGCCTGTTTTGATTAAGTTAGCAGATTTTGACAGCGGTACGCCGGCATCAATGTGCGGTGGGGCCCACAGTGGCAGAGGGGTTACGTCGTATCATTATCTTCCCCACTAATGTTCCAATTAAATCTCCCTGCTCTTAATAACAGGAGCAACATGATGGCATTGACCTTTGTTTCAGGAATTAAACTCTGCCATTAAGATCTTGCTCTATAATTCAAAACCACAGCACTGAACCCCTTCACCCTCTCCTTCACCCTCTCCTTCACTCTCTCTCTTCTCCTCCTTCTCTCTCTCCTCCCTCTCTCTCTTCTCCTCCCTCCCCCCCATCTCTCTCTCCTCCCTCTCACCTCTCTCCTCCCCCTCTTTCTCTCCTCCCTCTCTCTCTCTCCTCCCTCTCTCTCTCTCCTCTCCCCGCTCTCTCTCTCCTCGCTCTCTCCTCCCCCCGCTCTCGCTCTCGCCTTGCTCTCTCTCCTCTCGCCTCGCTCTCTCTCCTCTCGCCTCGCTCTCTCTCCTCTCGCCTCGCTCTCTCTCCTCTCGCCTCGCTCTCTCTCCTCTCACCTCGCTCTCTCTCCTCTCGCTCTCTCTCTCTCCTCTCGCTCTCTCTCTCCTCTCGCTCTCTCTCCTCTCTCTCTCTCGCTCCTTCCTCTCTCTCTCGCTCTCCTCCCTCTCTCTCTCTCTCTCTCGCTCTCCTCCCTCTCTCGCTCTCCTCCCTCTCTCGCTCTCCTCCCTCTCTCGCTCTCCTCCCTCTCTTGCTCTCTCTCACTCTCCTCCCTCTCGCTCTCTCTCTCCTCTCGCTCTCTCTCGCTCTCATCCCTCTCTCGCTCTCCTCCCTCTCTCGCTCCCCTCTCTCGCTCTCCTCCCTCGCTCGCTCTCCTCCCTCTCTCGCTCTCCTCCCTCGCTCGCTCTCCTCCCTCTCGCTCTCCTCCCTCTCTCTCGCTCGCTCTCCTCCCTCTCTCTCGCTCGCTCTCGTCCCTCTCTCGCTCGCTCTCCTCCCTCTCGCTCGCTCGCCTTCCTCTCGCTCGCTCGCTCGCCTTCCTCTCGCTCGCTCGCCTCCCTCTTCTCCCTCTCTCGCTCGCTCTCCTCCCTCTCTCGCTCGCTCTCCTCCCTGTCTCGCTCGCTCTCCTCCCTCTCTCGCTCGCTCTCCTCCCTCCCTCTCCTCCCTCGCTCTCCTCCCTCTCTCGCTCGCTCTCCTCCCTCCCTCTCTCGCTCGTTCCCCTCCCTCTCTCTCTCGCTCGCTCTCCTCCCTCCCTCTCTCTCTCTCTCTCCTCCCTCCCTCTCTCTCTCTCTCTCCTCCCTCCCTCTCTCTCTCTCTCTCTCTCTCTCTCGCTCTCCTCCCTCCCTCTCTCTCTCTCGCTCTCTCGCTCTCCTCCCTCGCTCTCTCGCTCTCCTCCCTCGCTCTCTCGCTCTCCTCCCTCCCTCTCTCTCTCTCGCTCTCTCGCTCTCCTCCCTCTCTCTCTCTCGCTCTCCTCCCTCTCGCTCTCGCTCTCCTCCCTCTCGCTCGCTCGCTCTCCTCCCTCTCTCGCTCGCTCGCTCTCCTCCCTCTCTCTCTCTCGCTCGCTCGCTCTCCTCCCTCTCTCTCTCTCTCGCTCTCCTCCCTCTCTCTCTCTCTCGCTCACTCTCCTCCCTCTCTCTCGCTCGCTCTCCTCCCTCTCTCTCGCTCTCCTCCCTCTCTCTCGCTCTCTCGCACTCCTCCCTCTCTCTCGCTCTCTCGCTCTACTCCCTCTCTCTCGTTCGCTCTCCTCCCTCTCTCTCGTTCGCTCTCCTCCCTCTCTCTCGCTCGCTCGCTCTCCTCCCTCTCTCTCTCTCGCTCGCTCTCCTCCCTCTCTTTCTCTCTCGCTCGCTCGCTCTCCTCCCTCTCTCTCTCGCTCGCTCTCCTCCCTCTCTCTCTCGCTCGCTCTCCTCCCTCTCTCTCTCGCTCTCCTCCCTCCCTCTCTCTCTCTCGCTCTCCTCCCTCCCTCTCGCTCTCCTCCCTCCCTCCCTCTCTCTCTCTCGCTCTCCTCCCTCTCTCTCTCGCTCTCCTCCCTCTCTCTCTCGCTCTCCTCCCTCTCTCTCTCGCTCTCCTCCCTCTCTCTCTCGCTCTCCTCCCTCTCTCGCTCGCTCTCCTCCCTCCCTCTCTCGCTCGCTCTCCTCCCTCTCGTTCGCTCGCTCTCCTCCCTCTCTCGCTCGCTCTCCTCCCTCCCTCTCTCTCTCTCCTCTCTCGCTCTCCTCCCTCGCTCTCTCGCTCTCCTCTCTCTCTCTCGTTCTCCTCCCTCTCTCTCTCGCTCTCCTCCCTCTCGCTCTGCTCCCTCTCGCTCGCTCGCTCTCCTCCCTCTCTCTCTCTCTCGCTCTCCTCCCTCTCTCTCTCTCGCTCGCTCGCTCTCCTCCCTCTTTCTCTCTCTCGCTCTCCTCCCTCTCTCTCTCTCTCTCGCTCACTCTCCTCCCTCTCTCTCGCTCGCTCTCCTCCCTCTCTCTCGCTCTCTCGCTCTCCTCCCTCTCTCGCTCTCCTCCCTCTCTCTCGTTCGCTCTCCTCCCTCTCTCTCTCTCGCTCGCTCTCCTCCCTCTCTCTCTCTCGCTCGCTCTCCTCCCTCTCTCCCTCTCGCTCGCTCTCCTCCCTCTCTCTCGCTCGCTCGCTCTCTCCCTCTCGCTCGCTCTCCTCCCTCTCTTTCTCTCTCGCTCGCTCGCTCTCCTCCCTCTCTCTCTCGCTCGCTCTCCTCCCTCTCTCTCTCGCTCGCTCTCCTCCCTGTCTCTCTCTCGCTCGCTCTCCTCCCTGTCTCTCTCTCGCTCGCTCTCCTCCCTCTCTCTCTCTCGCTCGCTCTCCTCCCTCTCTCTCTCTCGCTCGCTCTCCTCCCTCGCTCTCCTCCCTCTCTCTCCTCCCTCTCTCGCTCGCTCGCTCTCCTCCCTCTCTCGCTCGCTCTCCTCCCTCTCTCTCGCTCGCTCTCCTCCCTCTCTCTCGCTCGCTATCCTCCCTCTCTCTCGCTCGCTCGCTCTCCTCCCTCTCTCTCGCTCGCTCGCTCTCCTCCCTCTCTCTCTCTCTCGCTCGCTCTCCTCCCTCTCTCTCTCTCTCTCGCTCGCTCTCCTCCCTCTCTCTCTCTCTCTCGCTCGCTCTCCTCCCTCTCTCTCTCTCGCTCTCTCGCTCTCCTCCCTCTCGCTCGCTCTCCTCGCTCTCCTCCCTCTCGCTCGCTCTCCTCCCTCTCTCTCGCTCGCTCGCTCTCCTCCCTCTCGCTCGCTCGCTCGCTCTCCTCCCTCTCTCTCTCTCGCTCGCTCTCCTCCCTCTCTCTCGCTCTCCTCCCTCTCTTTCTCTCTCGCTCGCTCTCCTCCCTCTCTCTCGCTCGCTCTCCTCCCTCTCTCTCTCGCTCGCTCTCCTCCTTCTCTCTCGCTCGCTCTCCTCTCTCTCTCGCTCGCTCTCCTCCCTCTCTCTCTCGCTCTCCTCCCTCCCTCTCTCTCTCTCTCTCTCTCGCTCTCCTCCCTCCCTCTCGCTCTCCTCCCTCCCTCTCTCTCTCCTCCCTCCCTCTCCTCCCTCTCTCTCTCGCTCTCCTCCCTCTCTCTCTCTCTCGCTCTCCTCCCTCTCTCTCTCGCTCGCTCTCCTCCCTCTCTCGCTCGCTCTCCTCCCTCTCTCGCTCGCTCTCCTCCCTCTCGCTCGCTCGCTCTCCTCCCTCCCTCTCTCTCCTCTCTCGCTCTCCTCCCTCGCTCTCTCGCTCTCCTCCCTCTCTCTCTCGCTCTCCTCCCTCTCTCTCTCTCGTTCTCCTCCCTCTCTCTCTCGCTCTCCTCCCTCTCGCTCTCGCTCTGCTCCCTCTCGCTCGCTCGCTCGCTCGCTCTCCTCCCTCTCTCTCGCTCGCTCTCCTCCCTCTCTCTCGCTCTCGCTCTCCTCCCTCTCTCTCTCTCTCTCGCTCACTCTCCTCCCTCTCTCTCGCTCGCTCTCCTCCCTCTCTCTCGCTCTCTCGCTCTCCTCCCTCGCTCTCCTCCCTCTCTCTCGCTCTCTCGCTCTCCTCCCTCGCTCTCCTCCCTCTCTCTCTCTCGCTCGCTCTCCTCCCTCTCTCTCTCTCGCTCGCTCTCCTCCCTCTCTCTCTCTCGCTCGCTCTCCTCCCTCTCTCTCTCTCGCTCGCTCGCTCTCCTCCCTCTCGCTCGCTCTCCTCCCTCTCTTTCTCTCTCGCTCGCTCGCTCTCCTCCCTCTCTCTCTCGCTCGCTCTCCTCCCTCTCTCTCTCGCTCGCTCTCCTCCCTGTCTCTCTCTCTCTCGCTCGCTCTCCTCCCTCTCTCTCTCTCGCTCGCTCTCCTCCCTCGCTCTCCTCCCTCGCTCTCCTCCCTCTCGCTCTCCTCCCTCTCGCTCGCTCTCCTCCCTCTCTCTCTCTCGCTCGCTCTCCTCCCTCGCTCTCCTCCCTCTCTCGCTCGCTCGCTCGCTCTCCTCCCTCTCTCGCTCGCTCTCCTCCCTCTCTCTCGCTCGCTCTCCTCCCTCTCTCTCGCTCGCTCTCCTCCCTCTCTCTCGCTCGCTCTCCTCCCTCTCTCTCGCTCGCTCTCCTCCCTCTCTCTCGCTCGCTCTCCTCCCTCTCTCTCGCTCGCTCTCCTCCCTCTCTCTCGCTCGCTCGCTCTCCTCCCTCTCTCTCTCTCTCGCTCGCTCTCCTCCCTCTCTCTCTCTCTCGCTCGCTCTCCTCCCTCTCTCTCTCTCTCGCTCGCTCTCCTCCCTCTCTCTCTCTCTCGCTCGCTCTCCTCCCTCTCTCTCTCTCGCTCTCTCTCTCTCGCTCTCTCGCTCTCCTCCCTCTCTCTCGCTCTCCTCGCTCTCCTCCCTCTCGCTCGCTCTCCTCGCTCTCCTCCCTCTCGCTCGCTCTCCTCCCTCTCTCTCTCTCGCTCGCTCTCCTCCCTCTCTCTCTCGCTCGCTCGCTCTCCTCCCTCTCTCGCTCGCTCGCTCGCTCTCCTCCCTCTCTCTCGCTCGCTCGCTCGCTCTCCTCCCTCTCTCTCGCTCGCTCGCTCTCCTCCCTCTCTTTCTCTCTCGCTCGCTCTCCTCCCTCTCTCTCTCGCTCGCTCTCCTCCCTCTCTCTCTCGCTCGCTCTCCTCCTTCTCTCTCGCTCGCTCTCCTCCCTCTCTCTCGCTCGCTCTCCTCCTTCTCTCTCGCTCGCTCTCCTCCCTCTCGCTCTCCTCCCTCGCTCGCACTCCTCCCTCTCGCTCTCCTCCCTCTCTCCTCCCTCTCCTCCCTCTCTCGCTCTCCTCCCTCTCTCGCTCTCCTCCCTCTCCTCCCTCTCTCGCTCTCCTCCCTCTCCTCCCTCTCTCGCTCTCCTCGCTCTCCTCCCTCTCTCTCTCGCTCTCCTCCCTCTCCTCCCTCTCCTCCCTCTCTCGCTCTCCTCCCTCTCCTCCCTCCCCTGCCTCTCTCGCTCTCCTCCCTCTCTCACTCTCCTCCCTCTCCTCCCTCTCCTCCCTCTCCTCCCTCTCGCTCGCTCTCCTCCCTCTCTCGCTCGCTCTCCTCCCTCTCTCGCTCGCTCTCCTCCCTCTCTCGCTCTCCTCCCTCTCTTTCAAATGTATGAGCCCCTTCTCCCTCCTCACTCTCTTTCTTCCATCTCTCTCCCATATGTAGAAGGTACACACCCTCATGCTGTGATGAAAGAGGGAGAAATGTAGCCTACCGGAACGTGAGCTTTAGACATTACCTACAACTGTATCATCACACATTTGAAGTCCTTTACGGCACTTGACAAGCCGGCGTGAGAAACGTAATGCGGCCACAATGTGAAGCGATGGTTTATTTCACATGCCATTTCCTTCGGGTGTGGTAATGAGAAACAACATTAACATTCTGCTGACACGTGTTTCCTCCCTTCGCTCTCTTGCTGTGCTGGGGAGGGTGGGCATGAGGGGGGGGGGGGGGGGGGAAACCAGCACAGAACCAGGGTACTGTGCCCTTAGTAAACCATTAGCCACACAATGACCCCTGACAGCGTAATGGCCAGAGACTATCAGCCGGTGCCAGGCGGATCCGTAATGGCCATCCATTAAGGGTGGTGGCAGCTCTGTGACACTAGGCAGGAGCTGCATCTAGAATGGACCCTTTGAGGGAGGGGGGATCCCGCCCATTCTGCACCCCCTATAAAAAATGTATGAAACTAGCAGATCTATGAAATGCTAATTGGATCCCTTGTGATTTCTTTGGAAACTTCACCATGCAGCTTCTTCACACGATTCCACCAAAATGCAGCGTGGGTAATATCAATCAAGCTACCCCGGCACTTGGAAAAGAGGTGAAGATGCTTGGATGTGAAGGAGAATAATGACGAGAGGCACTGTGTCTCCTGTATGGAAGAGACACCCTAAAGGGGAGAACGGAATGGCGAGCACCATTGAAAGGGATGCAGCCGGGCGGCAATAATGGCCGCCGCTGCTGCAACAGAATATGAATTGAAAAGGTCTGAGAGAGGGCCGCACTAGAATGGTACACACGGATATTATTGACGTCACTCTGTATTCCATTTGAATTGTTTTCCACACAAAAGAGGAGAAAAATCAATTACCTCCTCCAGCTCACTGTTTGGTTTAATTACCAGGACAGACAGGGGCGTAAATCAGCGAGGCGCTCCAAGAGCCCCCAACGCTGGCTTTCTGACAAACCGTGTGGATGTTAATTGGCTCCAAATGAACTAATAAATGGAGTGAAAAATGTATCAAAGGCTGGGCGGTTCGTAGAAGAGAAAGGGATGAGAGGGAAGCCGAGCTCCTGAGACCTTCATCGGTCTCTCTATGTGATCTGTGGAAGTAGAGAGCAGAATGTGAGCAACAGAGGTTCCCCGATAAGACCATATTTGTCATGGCAACAAAACAACTATCCATTGATGCATTCATCGAGCCATTAGGAGGAGCACCAGTGCTGGCCCCTTGCCAAACAACTTTCAAGTCAAAATACAATAATGTTTCATTAGATGGTGATCATGTATTGAAAATCTGTCCTTGAAGAAACAAATGAACATTTGTCATTTTAACCACCTCTCTAGGCAGTCCACAGTATGTTCCATATGCTTCATCTCTCATTTAATGCCAGGTTTTCCGGCATTTGCACATTTCCAGTCCCACTCTCTCATGTCTCCTCACTGGGCACAGGTGCTTGGGGGGAGTGAGGCTTTTGAACAGGAACAGCAAAGTAGGGTAAATCCGCTTCGCATGCAGATTGAATCCCAATGGGACCATCTAGTCTCAAGGTTAGGGCTCAGGAGCTGTGAAACAAAGGACCTCCCCACTCCGAATTGACACCCCCAGCCCCTTGGATTACTGTTGATGGAGCAAACATTATTCCAGGGAATGATGGCTGTAGTTTGACAACCATTGATCTTCGACGACACACTGCACTGAGGAGCTAAAATGAGTGGTGTTGGTGGTGAGCAGATCGTTAACGCTAACGTTCAGTTCAGTCGTCCTTGAGCAGATAGCCAGAGACAATGGGGTGGGGGGTGGTCGGCATCGCAGAGTGTCGCCTCCTAAACCACTGTGTAATGATCCTGTCCGTTCTCATCTAGCCTCCACTCGACTGAGCCACACAACCGCTCCACTACAGACACTCGCTCTCCCCCTCCCTCCACCCGACCTCCTCTCCTCGTTCACCTCAGATGCCACTCCACTGAGCAGGGGATACGACCAGAGTCGGCTTGGTGCCTCCTGCCTATAGACACTCCCCCTCCCTCCACCCGACCTCCTCTCCTCGTTCACCTCAGATGCCACTCCACTGAGCAGGGGATACGACCAGAGTCGGCTTGGTGCCTCCTGCCTACAGACACTCCCCCTCCCTCCACCCGACCTCCTCTCCTCGTTCACCTCAGATGCCACTCCACTGAGCAGGGGATACGACCAGAGTCGGCTTGGTGCCTCCTGCCTACAGACACTCCTCCTCCCTCCACCCGACCTCCTCTCCTCCGATGCCACTCCACTGAGCTGGGGGTACGACCAGAGTCGGCTTGGTGCCTCCTGCCTACAGACGTGGTGTTGGACTGATCCGTTTCCAGTTTCAGTTTCATGTGCAGACATGCTGATGGACTATGAAACGTACGTCTGCCTGGCAGGGCCGAGTATTGGCAGGGGCCGAGTATTGGCAGGGGCCGAGTATTGGCAGGGGCCGAGTATTGGCAGGGGCCGAGTATTGACAGGGGCCGAGTATTGGCAGGGGCCGAGTATTGGCAGGGGCCGAGTATTGGCAGGGGGCCGAGTATTGGCAGGGCCGGGTATTGGCAGGGCCGGGTATTGGCAGGGCCGGGTATTGGCAGGGCCCGAGTATTGGCAGGGGCCGAGTATTGGCAGGGGCCGAGTATTGGCAGGGGCCGAGTATTGGCAGGGGCCGAGTATTGACAGGGGCCGAGTATTGACAGGGGCCGAGTATTGGCAGGGGCCTAGTATTGACAGGGGCCTAGTATTGACAGGAGCCGAGTATTGACAGGGGCCGAGTATTGACAGGGGCCGAGTATTGACAGGGGCCGAGTATTGGCAGGGGCCGAGTATTGGCAGGGGCCGAGTATTGACAGGGGCCGAGTATTGGCAGGGGCCGAGTATTGACAGGGGCCGAGTATTGACAGGGGCCGAGTATTGACAGGGGTCGAGTATTGACAGGGGCCGAGTATTGACAGGGGCCGAGTATTGACATGGACGTTGAAGTCGTTGGTATTAAAGGTGTGCTTATTAACAATCAATTATTCACATTACTTTACTTTAATAAAATATTTGATGACTTTATTAGATCATTCCAAGTCATCATTTCATCTCTACAGAGCTGCTGCCTTTGTTGTCTGACAAAACCACTATTTTGTAGTTCTTCATAAATAAGGCTGACTTTTATGACTGCCGAATACCAACTATCAATCACATAGATCCTGTATTTTCAGATAGAGACACCTCACGAAGCAACAGCTGCTCACGATCGCACACTCAGATCGGAAGAGTAGATGAGCAATGGATAATGGTCATTGTAGTTAATTACCACGTTTTAATGCGCTAAACTATGTAGAATATTGGCCTGTTGGAAACTACAAGTCCCTACTACATCACACAGTTCTGGCTGGATCTGATTTATCTCTAGAGAAACTGAGATATGCACATTGAGAGCACAGAAGAAAAACAGAGGAAATGGATTAAATTTTTTTAACTAACAATGATCAATTCGTTGTGTAGCCCTTTCCTGCAGTCACATGACCTACTGGCCTCATGGGCGGAATGTTATATTTTTCATAATTTCAGAATGAATAAACATTTCAAAAACCCGCTGAAAATCTCATGTTTCTATGTCAACAGTTTTGTTATATTTCAGTCTCCGGTGATGTATATAAAGTGTCATATTGGGATGAAAACTCTAAATTGATTTAGCCTACTGCACTTTATAGGGTGTGACTCAATAGAGACATCCTAGGGGACTGTCAGCACTTTATAGGGTGTGACTCAATAGAGTAACCCTGGTTACTATAACCTGCAGGTACACCATACAGTATTGTTCATTATCATCATCTGGTAGGGATGCTGTAACCCTGGTTACTATAACCTGCAGGTACACCATACAGTACTGTTCATTATTATAGTCTGGTAGGGATGCTGTAACCCTGGTTACTATAACCTGCAGGTACACCATACAGTACTGTTCATTATTATCATCTGGTAGGGATGCTGTAACCCTGGTTACTATAACCTGCAGGTACAATAACCTGCAGGTACACCATACAGTACTGTTCATTATTATAGTCTGGTAGGGATGCTGTAACCCTGGTTACTATAACCTGCAGGTACACCATACAGTATTGTTCATTATTATCATCTGGTACGGATGCTGTAACCCTGGTTACAATAACCTGCAGGTACACCATACAGTACTGTTCATTATTATAGTATGGTAGGGATGCTGTAACCCTGGTTACTATAACCTGCAGGTACAATAACCTGCAGGTACACCATACAGTATTGTTCATTATTATAGTCTGGTAGGGATGCTGTAACCCTGGTTACTATAACCTGCAGGTACACCATACAGTACTGTTCATTATTATAGTCTGGTAGGGATGCTGTAACCCTGGTTACTATAACCTGCAGACGAACAGTTCTTGTGATGACGTTGCTTCCAGAGGCAGTTTGGAACTCAGTAGTGAGTGTTGTATCAGAGGACAGATGATTTTTATGCACTACGCGCTTCAGCACTCGGCAGTCCTGTTCTGTGAGCTTGTGTGACCTACCACTTTGTGGTTGAGCCATTGTTGCTCCTAGACGTTTCCACTTCACAATAACAGCACTTACAGCTGACCGGGGAAGCTCTAGCACGGCAGAAATTTGACGAACTAACTAGTTGGAAAGATGGCATCCTATGATGGTACCATGTTGAAAGTCACTGAGCTCTTCAGTAAGGCCATTCTACTGCCAATGTTTGTCTATGGAGATTGCACAGCTGTGTGCTTGATTTTATAAACCTGTCAGCAACGGGTGTGGCTGAAATAGCCAAATCTACACATTTGAAGGGGTGTCCACATACTTTTGTATATATAGTGTACACTATACAGTACTGTTCATTATAATCTGGTACTAAAACTGTGCAGGAGCATTTCTGCTAGAAAATAAACTCAACGTTCCCAGAGTTCATATATAAAAAAAGGTCTGAGCAGTGCAGTAGCTAACAGTTGGTATCAGTGGTGTTTCTGATGAACCGTGACTAAGGTACTAAAGAGTGTCTGCTAAATAAGTCCAATATAAATGTAGGTCGGCCTGTTCACACACTGTCTTTTCAGCTCTGAGAACCAAACCATCTATTTCTGAATAGCTCATCTTTCTTTTGACCAAGTTGCTAATGCATTTATTCAGGTGTGGTACTTCCAGGGTACAACAGGGGCAACAATTCAACACACAGTTGAGACCTGTGAAATAGACCAATTGATTTTGCTTAGCACTCTGCTATTTCTTAGCCGCCCGTGAGAAGAACCTCCTGACTCGAGATGAGATTTACAAAAACTAGATGCCCAGGAAGATAGAATGAGAATGAACCTCGTAGACAAACACAGTTCAATGAATCAGCATGGGGGGTAGTGGTGGTAGGTAATAAATTTTTTAAAGACATTCCAGCCTACTATTTCATCCCACCTTATTGCGATGATTGCAATTTATAGCCGATTAACGCCACTGAGCAATCCTGAATTCAAGGTCAGATTTGCTGAGGAGTGGTGACGGGAATGAGAATGACATATCGGAGGGGGGTTGGGAGAGATGGAAGGGAGAGCCAGAGGGAGAGAGAGAGACTATTAGTGTGTGAAGTGTTGAGCAAAAGAAGATGAGATGATACAGTGAGGGAGACGGTGAGAGACACAGAAGGACCAGACTAAGCAGCAAGAGAACATGAACAAATTGAGAGAGAGAGAGAGAGAGAGACACACACACACATAGCGAGAGTGAGAAGGAGACAGCCGTGGTCTCTCCTCCTCCAGTCTGCTGCCCACTCTCCTGGGTAATCTGTGATGAGTGAACATATGCAGGCTAAACATACAAATATATCCCCAGACCCCTGGTCTGTCCAGCACACTCCTCCTGCAATCTGTTGACTTTCACTACCATCTCTCACAACTGGTCCCACGCAAAAAGATGGGAGCCCATTTCTGCATGACCAATGTGAATGAGTCCCAAATGGCACACCACTCCCTACACAGGGCACTACTTTTGACCAGAGGTCTATGGGCCCTCATCCAAAGAAGTGCACTATATGGGGAAGTACTCCATGGGTTCCGCTTCATTGGGTTTCTGCAATGAGTATTAAAATGTGACCACAGCAAAGCTTGATTTCCAGTAGGGCTGATTAGACAGAAGTGATAGGAGGACAACGAATGCAATGCATCTCACTGGAGACAGGTTTCAAACAAATACAGAATCTCTCCTTCACAATGAACGGGAAATCTCCATACATCTGCCATCGCTGGTGCATCATCTTCCATTGCTGAGTGTGTATCACATTCACAGCTACAATCACAGTGGTGGTAATGAAACCTGGAATCTTCTCCCCTTAATTGGTGAATAAAGCAAACAGAGTCAAGCCCATTAACAAATCCCTTCAAACACATACGGTCAACCTTTGAACTCAACATAGTGTAGTGTTCCATAGAAAATCAATGGAGGCTTAGCTGGTTGGACTGATAGGAATGCAAATTAAGTGTCTCTTCTCCCCACCCCCCCACAGGATAGCCTGTGCACAGGGCTGCTGTGCCAAGGCTATAAACATGGCCGGTTTGTCCAGACAGGACAGAGATAACAGGAGATGTGACGGTTTGTCCAAACAGGACACAGAGGAGATGTGACACAGTCCATATGTGGGAGTGAGGCTAGTAGTGAGGTTTAGGTCCACGTGAAACACCTCCCTATTCCCTATAGGGCACTACTTCTACTATTCCCTATACAGGGCTCTGGTCTAAAGTAGTGCACTATATAGGGCTCTGGTCTAAAGTAGTGCACTATACAGGGCTCTGGTCTAAAGTAGTGCACTATACAGGGCTCTGGTCTAAAGTAGTGCACTATATAGGGCTCTGGTCTAAAGTAGTGCACTACTTCTACTATTCCCTATACAGGGCTCTGGTCTAAAGTAGTGCACTATACAGGGCTCTGGTCTAAAGTAGTGCACTATATAGGGCTCTGGTCTAAAGTAGTGCACTATACAGGGCTCTGGTCTAAAGTAGTGCACTATACAGGGCTCTGGTCTAAAGTAGTGCACTATATAGGGCTCTGGTCTAAAGTAGTGCACTACTTCTACTATTCCCTATACAGGGCTCTGGTCTAAAGTAGTGCACTATATAGGGCTCTGGTCTAAAGTAGTGCACTACTTCTACTATTCCCTATATAGGGCTCTGGTCTAAAGTAGTGCACTACTTCTACTATTCCCTATATAGGGCTCTGGTCTAAAGTAGTGCACTATATAGGGCTCTGGTCTAAAGTAGTGCACTACTTCTACTATTCCCTATACAGGGCTCTGGTCTAAAGTAGTGCACTATATAGGGCTCTGGTCTAAAGTAGTGCACTACTTCTACTATTCCCTATACAGGGCTCTGGTCTAAAGTAGTGCACTACTTCTACTATTCCCTATACAGGGCTCTGGTCTAAAGTAGTGCACTATATAGGGCTCTGGTCTAAAGTAGTGCACTACTTCTACTATTCCCTATATAGGGCTCTGGTCTAAAGTAGTGCACTACTTCTACTATTCCCTATATAGGGCTCTGGTCTAAAGTAGTGCACTATATAGGGCTCTGGTCTAAAGTAGTGCACTACTTCTACTATTCCCTATACAGGGCTCTGGTCTAAAGTAGTGCACTACTTCTACTATTCCCTATATAGGGCTCTGGTCTAAAGTAGTGCACTACTTCTACTATTCCCTATACAGGGCTCTGGTCTAAAGTAGTGCACTACTTCTACTATTCCCTATACAGGGCTCTGGTCTAAAGTAGTGCACTATATAGGGCTCTGGTCTAAAGTAGTGCACTACTTCTACTATTCCCTATACAGGGCACTGGTCTAAAGTAGTGCACTACTTCTACTATTCCCTATACAGGGCACTGGTCTAAAGTAGTGCACTACTTCTACTATTCCCTATACAGGGCTCTGGTCTAAAGTAGTGCACTACTTCTACTATTCCCTATATAGGGCTCTGGTCTAAAGTAGTGCACTACTTCTACTATTCCCTATACAGGGCTCTGGTCTAAAGTAGTGCACTACTTCTACTATTCCCTATATAGGGCTCTGGTCTAAAGTAGTGCACTACTTCTACTATTCCCTATACAGGGCTCTGGTCTAAAGTAGTGCACTACTTCTACTATTCCCTATACAGGGCTCTGGTCTAAAGTAGTGCACTATATAGGGCTCTGGTCTAAAGTAGTGCACTATATAGGGCTCTGGTCTAAAGTAGTGCACTACTTCTACTATTCCCTATACAGGGCTCTGGTCTAAAGTAGTGCACTATATAGGGCTCTGGTCTAAAGTAGTGCACTACTTCTACTATTCCCTATACAGGGCTCTGGTCTAAAGTAGTGCACTACTTCTACTATTCCCTATATAGGGCTCTGGTCTAAAGTAGTGCACTACTTCTACTATTCCCTATACAGGGCTCTGGTCTAAAGTAGTGCACTACTTCTACTATTCCCTATACAGGGCTCTGGTCTAAAGTAGTGCACTACTTCTACTATTCCCTATATAGGGCTCTGGTCTAAAGTAGTGCACTACTTCTACTATTCCCTATATAGGGCTCTGGTCTAAAGTAGTGCACTATATAGGGAATAGGGTGCCATTTGGGACTTAGCCATTGTTTCTGGTTGCTCATCTAGTCAAGTTCAGGAGGATGCCCATTTACTCTGACCTCTGTTGTCAAGAGGTTTCACTAAGCACCACTCTGGGTGTGTGGTGTGCTGCCGCCGGTCCAGACAGATGGCACACGGTTCCTTCCCAGGAAACAAAGAGATATTATCCACCATGAAGACATGAAGCACGGAACACAAACGATAAGGAGAGAAATGATAAATCTGTCATCCCCAGAAACCAATCCCTCAGTTTTAATCGCTTCGCTGACAGCGGGACACTTTGGTGTGTGTGCACACGTGTGTGTGTGTGTGTGTGTGTGTGTACACTATGTGAAGTAGCTAAGTACTTCTGCATTCCATCATCTCCACTGCTGGCAGAACAATGAGTGCCGTCCTTGTGCACGCCAGCACAGTGACCTTGTACATCTCCCCCTTCCTCACAGAGAGCAGAGGACAATCTCTTGTTGTACTCTCCTCTTAAAAAAAAAAACTCTCGCTTTTCGCCAAGATTCTGGGCCCTGGAAGATAAGCGGAGGTGGGATGTGTCGTTAACTGCCGAGGGGAAAGGGAACAGTACTGAACGCTTCGTCTTCCCCAGACCTGGGATCAAATACTTTATTTTAGCGTTTGCTCTAGTCTACCTGGAGTGCTTCTATTCTGTCACTATTCTAGTGGTTCCATTGTGCCAGGCAATCTCAATCAATCCAAGATAAAGTATTTAATCATATTTGAACACAGGTCTGGTTTTCCCTCCTCTCTGATGCACAGCCTCAGCTGCTGGCTGCAGAATCTAAAGAAACAAATGTCTAAGACAGGATGTGACTTAGAGAGCCGAGATGCTGATCACAGCTCAGAGCGACCTCAGGATTACTAATGACAAAGCAAAGAGATACACCTTTTAGCATTTAAATAGCCTCCTCGCACAACAGTGGCACTGGAGGTGCAAATCTAAATGGACCAAATAAATCAGAGGTTGGGGAGCAGCCAAGAATGTCTCATAGTAGAGTAGAGTAATATGGATATCATACACTGTTCCTAAATAAGTAGAGTAGAGTAGTATGGCTATCGTTCCTAAATAAGTAGAATAGAGTAGTATGGCTATCATGCACCATTCATAAAGGAGTGCAGTACAGTAGAGTAGTGGCTATCATCCACCATTCATAAAGGAGTACAGTAGAGTAGTGGCTATCATCCACCATTCATAAAGGAGTATCAATCAATTAAATGTATTTATAAAGCCCTTTTTACATCAGTAGATGTCACAAAGTGCTGTACAGAAACCCAGCCTAAAACCACAAACAGCAAGCTACATGAGTATTATGGCTATCATCCACTATTCCTAAAATAGTAGAATAGAGTAGTATGGCTATCATCCACCATTCATAAAGGAGTACAGTAGAGTAGTATGGCTATCATCCACCATTCATAAAGGAGTACAGTAGAGTAGTATGGCTATCATCCACCATTCATAAAGGAGTACAGTAGAGTAGTGGCTATCATCCACCATTCATAAAGGAGTACAGTAGAGTAGTATGGCTATCATCCACCATTCATAAAGGAGTACAGTAGAGTAGTGGCTATCATCCACCATTCATACAGGAGTACAGTAGAGTAGTATGGCTATCATCCACCATTCATACAGGAGTGCAGTAGAGTAGTATGGCTATCATCCACCATTCATACAGGAGTACAGTAGAGTAGTGGCTATCATCCACCATTCATACAGGAGTACAGTAGAGTAGTGGCTATCATCCACCATTCATACAGGAGTACAGTAGAGTAGTATGGCTATCATCCACCATTCATACAAGAGTACAGTAGAGTAGTATGGCTATCATCCACCATTCATACAGGAGTACAGTAGAGTAGTATGACTATCATCCACCATTCATACAGGAGTACAGTAGAGTAGTGGCTATCATCCACCATTCATACAGGAGTAGAGTAGAGTAGTATGGCTATCATCCACCATTCATAAAGGAGTAGAGTTGTGGCTAACATCCACCGTTCATAAAATAGTAGAATAGAGTAACATCACCCCACTATCCACATCAACGAGACAGTAGTGGAGAAGGTGGAAAGTTTTAAGTTCCTCGGCATAAACCTCACGGACAAACTGAAATCGTCCACCCAAACAGACAGCGTTGTTTAATAAACCCATGTCTGAGGACAACTAACCACACTTGTTTAATTGATCTGTTTAACCAAGTACTTTCTAAATTCAGCCAGTCACCGGGGAAGGCATTTTAAACATCCGACATAACATAATGGGCGCTCCATCTGACAGCCAATCTGATTTGGCTGGTTGTAAGGGGAGCCATGTTTTGGGTCTCGGAATGTTTTGAAATATGGGCGAGTGGCACACAAGGTTTTATAAAAAGTGTTTTTTAATTGGTGTGTGATGACAGTGTTGGGGGTTGTTGAGCGGGACCCTCCCGTACAAATGCTTTAATGTGTCAATAAGCACTGGGGGATTCTTAAAGCGGGCCTGTCTGGGGAGCTTTTTCAATTTGTTGGTGAGCTGTCATTCTGAATCAAGGGAGGAGATGTCCTCCATCGTGTCTCTGGTGGGCCCACAGTAACAGACAGGTTTATGGACAGTATCTGGCACTGGTGGAAAGGAAGAGAATGAGAGAGAGAGCAAATGAGAGGTAGCGAAAGGAGGTAGACAGAGATAAAGAACGAGAGTGGGAGAGAAGGAGAGAGACAGGGAGAGACATGGAGAGACAGGGAGGAGAGAGAGACAAAGAGATAGAGGGAGGAGAGAAACCAAGAGAGAGAGAAGAAAGGTAGAGGGAGAGTGAGAAAAAGAGTACAGACCGAGAGGGACAGGGAGCGAGAAAGAGAGAGACAGAGGGAGAGAGACAGAAAGAGAGAGACAGAGGGAGAGAGAGAGAGAGAGAGAGAGACAGAGAGAGAGAGAGAGAGAGGTGACAGCTGAGGCGCTCCAGCTTGTGTCCGGAGGAGCCAGAGAGAGCCAGACCAGGCTTGGAGGGGAGCCAAGAGGAAGCCTGTGATAATGAGACAGTCTCATCCCCGACATCCAACTCCCGACTCCCTGTCAGCATCCCAAATGACACTCTATTCCCTTAATAGTGCACTACTTTATAGGCCCTGATCAAAAGAAGTGCAATACAAAGGTAATAGGGCATCATTTGGGCCGTGGACCTTGACTCACTGCCAAAGCCTCCCCCGACCAGCCAGTGGAGGAAGGGAGGCAGGGGAGGGAGAAAATTAACGGAGGGAGGCGAGCTTTAGGACAGGTCAGTCCTGTCCAGCCAATATCCAAACGGCTAGCTGGTGTGCTGGTGTGTTCACGCTTCAAGGGGCAGGGAGGGTGACTTCACTTTCTCCTCACACACACAGGAGGGCTGAAAGGGAAGAGGAGTAAAGTCGTTGTGGGTTTTAAAGTTACACTCTTGCCACTGTGCCCCCCCCCCCCCCCCAAGACTATTTCCAGCTCACGCTGCGAAGTGCCTCAAAATCAGTGGAACAGGGTTAAGCTCACCAAGGCTTCGTCCCAAATGGCACCATATTCCGTACATAGCACACTACTTTGGATGGGCCCTGGTCAAATGTAATGTGCTATATAGGGAATAGGGAGCTATTTGGGACACAACCCAACAAAGAAGGACGTTCTACATGAAGTGGAATTCAGAGGAGAGAGAAGCAAATGGATGTGGAGAACATTGTGGCCTACATGCGTTTGAGCCTCCTGAATGAAACAAGTCTATTCCTCTGAGGATAGGATGTGACATCTTAACTGGCAGTGTTAAACAGTGTCTAAAACCACATTCACATTTTGTGAGGATCTGGGTAGCTTTTGTGCTGAGAGTAGAGTTTCATTGATGAATGGATGGAGATGGAGATGGATCTCGATCTCTCTCTCACACTTTGAGGAACATACATACTTGTTTCCTTAAAATTGGACAAAATTATTATTATTGTGAATATAAAGGTTTGACATTCAGTTTCATTATAAAAAAAATTCAAAAGTACTTTAAAAAATATATTTATAATCACTCAAAATGTGTACAGGAGGGTAAAAAATTCTGTAAAAAATAATATTTCCCTGCTACTAGTACACTACATAGAAAACAGGGTTCCATTTAATTTGGGTCTCACCTTCAGACCTAGGACCGAGGGGAGAAAGAGAAGAGGATTGTTCACAAGCATGTGCAGAGGGATTTCACAGGGAGGGAAAAAATGAAAATATTTGCAGCTTCGCCGGGTCAATATTGTAGCTTCGCCGGGTCAATATTGTAGCTTCGCCGGGTCAATATTGTAGCTTCGCCGGGTCAATATTGTAGCTTCGCCGGGTCAATATTGTAGCTTCGCCGGGTCAATATTTGCAGCTTCACCGGGTCAATATTTGCAGCTTCGCCGGGTCAATATTTGCAGCTTCGCCGGGTCAATATTGCAGCTTCGCCGGGTCAATATTGTAGGTTCGCCGGGTCAATATTGTAGCTTCGCCGGGTCAATATTGTAGCTTCGCCGGGTCAATATTGTAGCTTCGCCGGGTCAATATTGTAGCTTCGCCGGGTCAATATTGTAGCTTCGCCGGGTCAATATTTGCAGCTTCGCCGGGTCAATATTGTCCATCGCCATTTCTTTCTGTGTGGCAGTCCATCGCCATTTCTTTCTGTGTGGCAGTCCATCGCCATTTCTTTCTGTGTGGCAGTCCATCGCCATTTCTTTCTGTGTGGCAGTCCATCGCCATTTCTTTCTGCGTGGCAGTCCATCGCCATTTCTTTCTGTGTGGCAGTCCATCGCCATTTCTTTCTGCGTGGCAGTCCATCGCCATTTCTTTCTGTGTGGCAGTCCATCGCCATTTCTTTCTGCGTGGCAGTCCATCGCCATTTCTTTCTGTGTGGCAGTCCATCGCCATTTCTTTCTGCCTGGCAGTCCATCGCCATTTCTTTCTGCATGGCAGTCCATCGCCATTTCTTTCTGTGTGGCAGTCCATCGCCATTTCTTTCTGTGTGGCAGTCCATCGCCATTTCTTTCTGCCTGGCAGTCCATCGCCATTTCTTTCTGTGTGGCAGTCCATCGCCATTTCTTTCTGTGTGGCAGTCCATCGCCATTTCTTTCTGCGTGGCAGTCCATCGCCATTTCTTTCTGTGTGGCAGTCCATCGCCATTTCTTTCTGTGTGGCAGTCCATCGCCATTTCTTTCTGTGTGGCAGTCCATCGCCATTTCTTTCTGTGTGGCAGTCCATCGCCATTTCTTTCTGTGTGGCAGTCCATCGCCATTTCTTTCTGCATGGCAGTCCATCGCCATTTCTTTCTGTGTGGCAGTCCATCGCCATTTCTTTCTGTGTGGCAGTCCATCGCCATTTCTTTCTGTGTGGCAGTCCATCGCCATTTCTTTCTGTGTGGCAGTCCATCGCCATTTCTTTCTGTGTGGCAGTCCATCGCCATTTCTTTCTGTGTGGCAGTCCATCGCCATTTCTTTCTGTGTGGCAGTCCATCGCCATTTCTTTCTGTGTGGCAGTCCATCGCCATTTCTTTCTGTGTGGCAGTCCATCGCCATTTCTTTCTGTGTGGCAGTCCATCGTCATTTCTTTCTGCATGGCAGTCCATCGCCATTTCTTTCTGCATGGCAGTCCATCGCCATTTCTATTAAAAATACACTTACATTTTTTTCTCCTCTGTTTCTCTTCTCCTCCATTGTCCAACGGTCTCATGCATATTGCATGTGCTTACGTCCCTTGCTGCAATAAACAGCCTGAGCTTCCGCCAGGCACAATAGACGGTCGTAATAATGTCCAGAGAGCAACATCCGAGTACATCAAACCACTGTGAATAAATGCTCCCTGTCCATCAATGGCTGCAGGTTCATTGACATTCACCCTGGGCCAGACAATGGAGAAGGAAAACATGTTAATTTTGCCACACAGAGAGCTTGAGGAGGCAACAACAGCGTGTTTAGAGAGCCAACAACCATGTGTCAGTCAGGTACAATAACAATGCGAAACGCACCCGATGTCATATCAGTGAAACTATTCCCACTCAGCATGAGGATCTGTATTGACGGTAGGCTAGCAACGCTGTATACAATTTGTTTGGAGAGTCAATAATGTGAGTGTGGGTGGTAAAGGAGGTGAAGGGCTCACACCGGATTTATCTCCGCATTTGCATTTAATTATATCAAATGGGAACTAAAGGTGTTGGCATTTGTCAGTATATCAAGCACCCATGATTCCACAGTCAGGCTCGCCTTTTATTTTACAACATGAACATTTCAGTTTTATAACCTGATTATAATGATAAGGA
Organism: Oncorhynchus clarkii lewisi; assembly: GCF_045791955.1. Lineage (NCBI taxonomy): Eukaryota > Metazoa > Chordata > Actinopteri > Salmoniformes > Salmonidae > Oncorhynchus > Oncorhynchus clarkii. Next base: position 27,661,925 of record NC_092179.1, on the reverse strand, counting down.
ACAGCTGGTGTACAAGAAAACATGTTGATGTAGTAAAATAAAAAAGACTCACACAGGAACAGAAATGTAAACCAAACCCTCCTCGTACTAAGCATCGCTTTCCATCAATACCGCTGAAGCTGCCAAGAAGGCCAAAGCAATTCTCCCCTACGGTCCCAGTCCAGTCTCATGTAAACAGTGTGCTTAAATGGCAGGAACTATTAAACTTCACCTTCCTCGCTGTCTTTGTTCTTGGAGCATCATGGGAACTTTCTCACAAAGCCCTGACCGAAATAGGAAGGGCAACAATCTGATCTGAACGTGCAAACAGTAACGTGCCGTGCTCATAGAGAAACACATGCTCATAGAGAAACACAGACCTTCCACAAATCAGAGAGAGAGATGAGAAAGTGTTCTCATGAGTTTGTTGATGTTTTTCTGGGTTTCAAGTTGGCCTGAAATAGCGTGAACTTTGCGCGGCGGCGGCAGTAAGTTGCTGACAGATTCACTCCACTGTCCCTCCCACATGTTGTAATTCCACTGAGCTCTTTGAATCGCCTCCCGCTCTGATTTTCACGCAAAAGCCAAATGGTGGAAAAAGCGTGCAGAGCCTAAAGAGTCGGTTTTGGTCTTAAGAGTCGACCACACTGAAACCGGAGAGGACAAAGGAAGCAAGCCAGCGATAAAGTCAAACCTTCAGAGTGGTTGGCGTGGAAACAACCAATTAGAGAGACAAAGCCCCATCATCACTTTCTCCGTCTCCAGAATGTGGACGGACGTCATTGAGGAGAAAGCCAACGGGCAGGTGACGAGACATGGCTCCTTTCTGGCGCCGAACCACCACCTTTGGGTAGAACTTGTACTGTTCACCCATGTCAGTCACCTCACAATGAGTCCGAAACTAGAATGAAATTGAAAACAATCATGTCGAAATAAAACAATAATACATTTAGCTTATTGTGTTGTAGAGGAATATTTCTGCTGTAAACTGAACCGCCCTTCTGACATCACAGTGGAGCTGTTGACATTCAGTGGACTGTTGGTGATGATCCAGAAAAGAGGTTGTTCCATAAACTACAGACAAAGCTGACCTACTTCAGACTGTATAAAACCCAAGAGGTGCTCCTGCATCGCCTGCCAAAATAACCCACCGCAACATGACCCATATGCAAAAAAATAAAAAGAGATAGAACGATGAACAATGCAGGTTGAATTACTCTGCGCTGAAGAGGCCGGGCAAGCACCACAGCTATCCTTGACAGGAAGCAGGAAGCCACATAAACCAACAAGCGACGACAGACTAGCAGACATGATGAATGGATATCCATATGCCGCAGCCCAGAGACTCTTCACAAGCTGCCTATAGGAACTTAAAACAGAATTCCTGGGAACACCGTTGGCATATGCTATAGAAGCTATATCGGATGCCGGAGCTGACCGTTTCAATGCCATCAAGTATGAAGAAGAAGAAAACAATGGATGGATCCCGTCAACGAGGTTGGAGGAAAAATAGCACTCTACAGCCAGAGGCTATTCAAAAAGGTAAAAAACATCTTAGCTGATGTCTTAGCTCTGGCTCCTACAACTGGAGTCTTTGTCCAACCACTTTCCCATTTCCAACAGACCCTGGGAGCAGGGAGTCCAAGGCTTGGATGTCCAACGATCAATGGGAATTCCAACTGGTTAATTCGATGTCAGGCCTAGCAGTCACAGGTTGTCGTTGCAATTGTTCGTTTGGATTAGAGGCACCGAGGTGGACGTCCATTGGGATACTGCTGGGGTTTATGGGAATTTATTCACACTTCCTTCCCCCACAATCCCCCTGGCCTGCAGTCCAGACAATAGGCCAATCTGTGATGGGGTTCTGTGCGAGCCCAAGCCAATTATCTGGCAAGAAGAGACTGATTAATCACAGACACTTCGATCGTGGAGTGGCTCATGGTGCAGGTGTCCTCCGTATTTCATCAAGTCCAGTTTTGGGAACTTGGGAATTCATTTTTCCGTAGATGATAGCAAGCTGTCCAGGCTCTGAGGCAGCAAAGCAGTCCCAAACTATGATGCTCCCTCCACCATACTTTACAGCGGGGTTAAGGTTGATGTTTGTGTGCTGTGCATTTTTTTATCCACAAAGTGTTGTGTGTTCCTCCCAAACAACTCAACTGTTTCATCTGTCCACAGAATATTTTGCCAGTAGAGCTGTGGAACATTCAGGTGCTCTTTTGTGAACTTCAGACATGCAGCAATGTTTTTTTTGGACAGCAATGGGTTCTTCCTTGTTGTCCTCCCATGAACACCATTCTTGTTTAGTGTTTTGCGTGTTGTAGACTTGTCAACGGACATGTTAGCATGTTCCAGAGATTTCCGTAAGTCTTTAGCTGACACTCTAGGATTCTTCTTAACCTCATTGAGCATTCTGCGCTGTGCTCTTGCAGTCATCTTTGCAGGATGGTCACTCCTAGGGAGCAACAGTGCTGAACTGTTTATAGACAATCTCCATTTATAGACAATTTGTCTTACCATGGACTGATGAACATCGAGGCTTTTAGAGATAGTTTTGTAACCCTTTCCAACTCTTAATATTAGGTCTTCTGAGATCTCTTTTGTTTGAGACATAGTTCACATCAGGCAATGATTCTTGTGAATAGCAAACTCAAATTCTGTGATAGTTTTTTTTATAGGGCAGGGCATCTCTAACCAATATCTCCAATCTCGTTTCATTGATTGGACTCCAGGTTAGCTGACACCTGACACCAATTAGCATTTGGAGAAGTCATTAGCCTAGGGGTTCACATACTTTTTCCAACCTACACTGTGAATGCTTAAATGACGTATTCAATATAGACAAGAAAACTACAATAAGTTGTGTGTTATTAGTTTAAGCACACTGTGTTTGTCCATTGTTGTGACTTAGATCAAGATCAGACCAAATATTATGACAAAAGTATGAAGAAATCCAGGTAATTCTAAAGGGTTCAGACACTTGGCCACTGTACTTCTCTGTGACGTCACAGAGCAGGTTTAGAAGTAAGAAAAAAAATGCTTTTCAAAACCTGCATCGAGTTTCTAGCCATATTTTGTTGCTCCCCACGTCAACGTGAATCTCAGTGTTTGAAAATCACTGTTTTTTTATGTTACATTTTTGTTGATGTTTCTAGAAAACCTAGAAATGCTCAGTTTTCACATACAGGATGTAAACACTGGTGTTGTGCTAGAAATAATGAAGTTGAAAAGTGGTGGAATTGCCCTGTAAGAGAAATAGACACATTGCCATGGAAACAGTGTTTTAAAACCAGAGCATCACCCCATAGTAACATACTGCCCTCCTTGTATTGCTCTGGACCTCACAGGTGGGGTCATAGTGGCTGTTTCTCTTCAACTCCTCCTCCTGACCACCACAGGGCGATTTCTTAAACTGATGACAACGGTGTTGGAATCCTCTTCTCCACAACACAGGAGACAATAAGAACATCTTCTACGGGTGGAACGTTGAAAAAACAATGCAATGCTTCGTCTGTCATTGCTTCGTCTAGCCAGTGTCCTAAAGCCTGAACACACACAGTGAAAAATCACATGCGGGAGCCATTACTGCATCTTTCATCAATCCAGGCTGCCCCCGTGCCCCTCCTTCTCCAGCCCCCTGTCTCTGTTTGCTTTCCTTGGAGGTCGCCTAAGGACCCCAATTCTACGGAGTTCCCCGCCATGACACCATACGAATATTCAGACTCTGTGCAGCTTCCCTTCTTATGTGTCCTGCAGCATGTAATTACCTCCTAGAACACTGATCACAGCCATGGAGGCAACGTGAACATGAAGATTATTCAAATGAGAGAAAACAGTGAATGGTTTGCCATACAAACCTGAGTCCTACAAAAGCGTTTAACATTCATTAATTGCTGGATAAACAGTGTGGTAATTTGTTGCCTTTGTCAGTGATTCAGACGCCTCACTAAGCTCAAACACACTGCTAAATAATGCCATGCTGAGTCATATTCTTCAGTGTGTTTTCAGCCATGTTGAAACAAAACGCAGAGGCTTTGAAACCAGCCCTGATGTAAGTGTCACTGTCAAAACAGCTCAGGGCTTGTTGCAGGAAATGAAACCTTGACACACACTGGGGTACAACACGTTTCCGAGGACGTGCTCTGCGATCAGAAACAGCGTTGTGGTGAACACGAACCTCTGACGCCGTAAACAGAGCATGACCGATCCCGTAAGTCAGCAAAGAAGAAAAATGACATTCACACCAAATGTCATCATATAGGACATGATGCCTACATCAGGGAGGAGAGCACTGAAAGAGAAATGTGCGAGCGGTCGAACAAATCCGTTTACATCCCACCTCATACAATATGGAACAGGCAATCATCTCTGTGACAATTTCACCATGTGTTTTTAGGTACACAGAGGGAGAACATTAGATGTGCATTAGCCAGCAGGCCGGCTGAGAGCGCAGCGAGACCACATGCACATGGATTGGGTCTGCCTGTGCACATAAAAACAGTGTCTGGGCCTGTGGACATTACAGAGGCAAACCGTCTCCTCCGTGCAGACTGTCTGCTGGTTGGTGAAATGTAGGTTCACTGAGAACAGACTCTATTAAGGTGCAGAGTATCTTCAACCGTATAATTATGGTGTTTTGGTATGATTTCACATTTTTAAATGTAATATTTTGTATTACTAATTGATGAATTGTTTCACATATTCAAATATCAATTTCATGTTTATTCCAAATAAATGTGAAACAATGACTCTGCTGCATAATAATCCTAGATTGAGTCGTCTTTAGAATCATGTGTTGCATCCTCACTCTCACTTGTAGGAACTGCAGGCAACAACATGTGTCTTGTGAAATCAACCACTATGAACAAATCTGTCAAAGACCCCAAAATGCACTTCATCTTGTATTTAGGCATCCTTGCCAAAGTCTGAAAGTAAATCGGATGACTGGGGTAGTTTGCATCAAGTCCCCCATTCACAAGAAGATGAGATCATACAGGCTCATACAGCCGTCCCCACAGTGCAAGGAGAATACTGCACATCATTACACTGTGTTCCACCCATAGTGGTCCTCCTCACCTGCCTGCCCTAATCCCCTCCACTCAGAGAGAATCTCACTGGTGAGCGGCCATGTTCCTTTAAGATAACTCCTCCTGTGGTGAGACAGCAGCTCCAGAGCCACATGACAAGTGGCCAGGCATCGGAAGTGAGCGGCTGGTGATTCCATTAGAGTTGCTGCCTCTTATCAACCCCAGACCCAGCAGATGATCATGACACCCCTCCCCCACGACAGTCCAAAATCATCCCCCTCTTTCCCCATCTCTCTCCCCCTATCTCCCCATCTCTCTCCCCCTCTAGCCCCATCTCTCTCCCCTTCCAGCCCCATCTCTCTCCCCCTCCAGCCCCATCTCTCTCCCCTTCCAGCCCCATCTCTCTCCCCCTCCAGCCCCATCTCTCTCCCCCTCCAGCCCCATCTCTCGCCCCATCTCTCCCCCCCATCTCTCTCCGCCTCTAGCCCCATCTCTCTCCCAGTCTCCCTCTAGCCACGTCTCCCTCCCCCTCTAGCCACATCTCCCTCCCCCTCTAGCCACATCTCTCCCCCTCCTAGCCCCACCTCTCTCCCCCATCTCTCTCCGCCTCTAGCCCCATCTCTCTCCCAGTCTCCCTCTAGCCACGTCTCCCTCCCCCTCTAGCCACATCTCCCTCCCCCTCTAGCCACATCTCTCCCCCTCCTAGCCCCACCTCTCTCCCCATTCTAGCCCCGTCTATTTCCTCCTCTAACCATGACTCTCTCCCCCCTCTAGCTCCATCTCTCCCCCCTCTAGCCCCGTCTATTTCCTCCTCTACCCATGTCTCTCTCCCCCCTCTAGCTCCATCTCTCCCTCCTCTAGCCCCGTTTATTTTCTCCTCTACCCATGTCCCTCTCCCCCTTTTAGCCCCATCTCTCTCCCCCTTTTAGTCACATCTCTCTCCCCATTTTAGCCCCATCTCTCTCCCCTTTTAGCCCCATCTCTGTCCCCTTTTAGCCCCATATCTCTCCCCCTTTTAGCCCCATCTCTCTCCCCTTTTTAGCCCCATCTCTCTCCCCCTTTTAGCCCAATCTCTCTCCCCCTTTTAGCTCCATATCTCTCCCCCTTTTAGCCCCATCTCTCTCCCCATCTCTCTCCCCCTCTCCCCTTTTAGCCCAATCTCTCTCCCCCTTTTAGCCCCATCTCTCTCCCCCTCTCTCCCCTTTTAGCCCAATCTCTCCCCCTTTTAGCCCCATCGCTTTCCCCCTTTTAGCCCCATCTCTCTCCCCTTTTAGCCCCATCTCTCTCCCCCTCTCTCCCCCTTTTAGCCCCATCTCTCTCCCCCTTCTAGCCCCATCTCTCTCCCCCTTTTAGCCCCATCGCTCTCCCCCATTTAGCCCCATCTCTCTCCCCCTCTCTCACCTTTTAGCCCAATCTCTCCCCCTTTTAGCCCAATCTCTGCCCCTTTTAGCCCCATCTCTCCCCCTTTTAGCCCCATCTCTCCCCCTTTTAGCCCCATCTCTCCCCCTTTTAGCCCCATCTCTCCCCCTTTTAGCCCCATCTCTCCCCCTTTTAGCCCCATCTCTCCCCCTTTTAGCCCCATCTTTCTCCCCCTTTTAGCCACATCTCTCTCCCCATTTTAGCCCCATCTCTCTCCCCCTTTTAGCCCCATCTCTCTCCCCCTTTTAGCCCCATCTCTCTCCCCCTTTTAGCCCCATCTCTCTCCCCCTTTTAGCCTCATCTCTCTCCCCCTTTTAGCCTCATCTCTCTCCCCCTCTCTCCCCTTTTAGCCCAATCTCTCTCCCCCTTTTAGCCCCATCTCTCTCCCCCTCTCTCCCCTTTTAGCCCAATCTCTCTCCCCCTTTTAGCCCCATCTCTCTCCCCCTCTCTCCCCTTTTAGCCCAATCTCTCCCCCTTTTAGCCCCATCGCTTTCCCCCTTTTAGCCCCATCTCTCTCCCCTTTTAGCCCCATCTCTCTCCCCCTCTCTCCCCTTTTAGCCCAATCTCTCCCCCTTTTAGCCCCATCTCTCTCCCCCTTTTAGCCCCATCTCTCTCCCCCTTTTAGCCCCATCGCTCTCCCCCTCTCTCCCCTTTTAGCCCAATCTCTCTCCCCCATTTAGCCCCATCTCTCTCGCCCTCTCTCACCTTTTAGCCCAATCTCTCCCCCTTTTAGCCCCATCTCTCTCCCCCTCTCTCCCCCTTTTAGCCCCATCTCTCTCTCCCTTTTAGCCCCATCTCTCTCCCCCCTTTTAGCCCCATCGCTCTCCCCCTTTTAGCCCCATCGCTCTCCCCCTTTTAGCCCCATCGCTCTCCCCCTTTTAGCCCCATCGCTCTCCCCCTTTTAGCCCCATCGCTCTCCCCCTTTTAGCCCCATCGCTCTCCCCCTTTTAGCCCCATCGCTCTCCCCCTTTTAGCCCCATCTCTCTCCCCCTTTTAGCCCCATCTCTCTCCCCCTTTTAGCCCCATCTCTCTCCCCCTTTTAGCCCCATCTCTCTCCCCCTTTTAGCCCCATCTCTCTCCCCCTTTTAGCCCCATCTCGCTCCCCCTTTTAGCCACATCTCGCTCCCCCGCCTCTAGCGCCATCGCGCTCCCCCGCCTCTAGCGCCATCGCGCTCCCCCGCCTCTAGCGCCATCGCGCTCCCCGCCTCTAGCGCCATCGCGCTCCCCGCCTCTAGCGCCATCGCGCTCCCCGCCTCTAGCGCCATCGCGCTCCCCGCCTCTAGCGCCATCGCGCTCCCCGCCTCTAGCGCCATCGCGCTCCCCGCCTCTAGCGCCATCGCGCTCCCCGCCTTTAGCGCCATCGCGCTCCCCGCCTCTAGCTCCATCTCTCCCCCACTAGTCAAATCACACAGCCACGGTAGGAGAACTGTCAGCTCTGTTCTTTGTAACACCACTGTGCTGACACAGGGGAAATGGGGAATTCATCCTGCTTGATCTCCAGCGAAGGTGTCCACCCACTCAACCCCCAGGGAGACGATAATCCTCAAAAGGTGAGAGGTATATGCTGAGAGACGCCTGTCAGAATGGTGGAGTGAGCAGAAATAGAACTGGTGAGTTCCATAGTACTACTCAGGGGGGCTGATCCGCCAGCATATCGAAGGCTGGGTTACAACTGTGAGGGCCCTGTATCAGAGCAAACAAAATGACCTAACGTGGGCAAACAAACACACTTTCTCTGTCTCACAAGCGCACTTATACACACACACACTTTCTCTCTCTCGCTCTCACACACACACACACACACACACACACAGAGGATAATTTCCATCTCTTCTCACACTCTCTCAGTCACACACAGACAGATAGAAAGGGTGACTTCACCTCCCCTGCCTCATTAACTGAGCCTTACACGGATGCGGGAGACATGCATGTGCCGCGTCTCAGTGGACCATATCCGCTTCGTCACTGCTGCCCCTCTCGCTCTGCAGACCTTCCACTGTCTGCTGCCCCTCTCGCTCTGCAGACCTTCCACTGTCTGCTGCCCCTCTTGCTCTGCTGATCTTCCACTGTCTGCTGCCCCTATCGCTCTGCTGACCTTCCACTGTCTGCTGCCCCTCTCGCTCTGCTGACCTTCCACTGTCTGCTGCCCCTCTCGCTCTGCTGACCTTCCACTGTCTGCTGCCCCTCTCGCTCTGCAGACCTTCCACTGTCTGCTGCCCCTCTTGCTCTGCTGACCTTCCACTGTCTGCTGCCCCTCTGCTGACCTCGCTCTGCTGACCTTCCACTGTCTGCTGCCCCTCTCGCTCTGCTGACCTTCCACTGTCTGCTGCCCCTGCTCTGCTGACCTTCCACTGTCTGCTGCCCCTCTCGCTCTGCTGACCTTCCACTGTCTGCTGCCCCTCTCGCTCTGCTGACCTTCCACTGTCTGCTGCCCCTCTCGCTCTGCTGACCTTCCACTGTCTGCTGCCCCTCGCTCTGCTGACCTTCCACTGTCTGCCCCCTCTCGCTCTCGCCTTCCACTGTCTGCTGCCCCTCTCGCTCTGCTGCTGCCCCTACCACTGTCTGCTGCCCCTCTCGCTCTGCTGACCTTCCACTGTCTGCTGCCCCTCTCGCTCTGCTGACCTTCCACTGTCTGCTGCCCCTCTCGCTCTGCTGACCTTCCACTGTCCGCTGACCTTCCACTGTCTGCTGCCCCTCTCGCTCTGCTGCCCCTCTCGCTCTGCTGCCCCTCTCGCTCTGCTGACCTTCCACTGTCTGCTGACCTTCCACTGTCTGCTGACCTTCCACTGTCTGCTGCCCCTCTCGCTCTGCTGACCTTCCACTGTCTGCTGCCCCTCTCGCTCTGCTGCCCCTCTCGCTCTGCTGCCCCTCTCGCTCTGCTGCCCCTCTCGCTCTGCTGCCCCTCTCGCTCTGCTGACCTTCCACTGTCTGCTGCCCCTCTCGCTCTGCTGACCTTCCACTGTCTGCTGCCCCTCTCGCTCTGCTGACCTTCCACTGTCTGCTGCCCCTCTCGCTCTGCTGACCTTCCACTGTCTGCTGCCCCTCTCGCTCTGCTGACCCTCTCGCTCTGCTGCCCCTCTCGCTCTGCTGACCTTCCACTCTGCTGTTCTGCTGCCCCTCTCGCTCTGCTGACCTTCCACTGTCTGCTGCCCCTCTCGCTCTGCTGACCTTCCACTGTCTGCTGCCCCTCTCGCTCTGCTGACCTTCCACTGTCTGCTGCCCCTCTCGCTCTGCTGCCCCTCTCGCTCTGCTGACCTTCCACTGTCTGCTGCCCCTCCACTGTCTGCTGCCCCTCTCGCTCTGCTCTGCTGCCTGCTGCTCCTGCTGCCCCTCTCGCTCTGCTGACCCTCTCGCTCTGCTGCCCCTCTCGCTCTGCTGACCTTCCACTGTCTGCTGCCCCTCTCTGCTGCCCCTCTCGCTCTGCTGACCTTCCACTGTCTGCTGCCCCTCTCTGCTCTGCTGACCTTCCACTGTCTGCTGCCCCTCTCGCTCTGCTGCCCCTCTCGCTCTGCTGCCCCTCTCGCTCTGCTGCCCCTCTCGCTCTGCTGCCCCTCTCGCTCTGCTGACCTTCCACTGTCTGCTGCCCCTCCACTGTCTGCTGCCCCTCTCGCTCTGCTGCCCTTCCACTGTCTGCTGCCCCTCTCGCTCTGCTGCCCCTCTCGCTCTGCTGCCCCTCTCGCTCTGCTGCCCCTCTTGTTCTGCTGCCCCTCTCGCTCTGCTGACCTTCCACTGTCTGCTGCCCCTCTCGCTCTGCTGACCTTCCACTGTCTGCTGCCCCTCTCGCTCTGCTGACCTTCCACTGTCTGCTGCCCCTCTCGCTCTGCTGACCTTCCACTGTCTGCTGCCCCTCTCGCTCTGCTGCCCCTCTCGCTCTGCTGCCCCTCTCGCTCTGCTGACCTTCCACTGTCTGCTGCCCCTCTCGCTCTGCTGACCTTCCACTGTCTGCTGCCCCTCTCGCTCTGCTGACCTTCCACTGTCTGCTGCCCCTCTCGCTCTGCTGACCTTCCACTGTCTGCTGCCCCTCTCGCTCTGCTGCCCCTCTCGCTCTGCTGCCCCTCTCGCTCTGCTGACCTTCCACTGTCTGCTGACCTTCCACTGTCTGCTGCCCCTCCACTGTCTGCTGCCCCTCTCGCTCTGCTGCCCTTCCACTGTCTGCTGCCCCTCTCGCTCTGCTGCCCCTCTTGTTCTGCTGCCCCTCTTGTTCTGCTGCCCCTCTTGTTCTGCTGCCCCTCTTGTTCTGCTGCCCCTCTTGTTCTGCTGCCCCTCTTGTTCTGCTGCCCCTCTCGCTCTGCTGACCTTCCACTGTCTGCTGCCCCTCTCGCTCTGCTGACCTTCCACTGTCTGCTGCCCCTCTCGCTCTGCTGCCCCTCTCGCTCTGCTGCCCCTCTCGCTCTGCTGCCCCTCTCGCTCTGCTGACCTTCCACTGTCTGCTGCCCCTCTCGCTCTGCTGACCTTCCACTGTCTGCTGCCCCTCTCGCTCTGCTGACCTTCCACTGTCTGCTGCCCCTCTCGCTCTGCTGACCTTCCACTGTCTGCTGCCCCTCTCTCTCTGCTGACCTTCCACTGTCTGCTGCCCCTCGCGCTCTGCTGACCTTCCACTGTCTGCTGCCCCTCGCGCTCTGCTGCCCCTCTCGCTCTGCTGCCCTTCCACTGTCTGCTGCCCCTCTCACTCTGCTGCCCCTCTCGCTCTGCTGCCCCTCTCGCTCTGCTGCCCCTCTCGCTCTGCTGCCCCTCTCGCTCTGCTGCCCCTCTCGCTCTGCTGCCCCTCTCGCTCTGCTGCCCCTCTCGCTCTGCTGCCCCTCTTGCTCTGCTGACCTTCCACTGTCTGCTGCCCCTCCAACTCTGCTGACCTTCCACTGTCTGCTGGGGGTTTACTGAATATGGCTCTCAAAGCGCCCATAAAAACGGTCAGACTGATGGCATCCAGGTCTTAGAGCTGCAGCAGTTCCTCCCGATACGGGGGATGTATCGATCCAGTGGGCTGGGGGAGCCAAAGAAGGAGGGCCAGCCTTTCCTATCATGCTCCATGGAGAAAATCAGGGCTGAAGCTCTGGCCAGTGAGATGGAAAGACAACACAATGGGCAGCTGAAGGCAAGAGAGGTGGATCAGGGAGAAAAAGGGGAGGGGGTGAGGGGGTGGATGCAAAACATATTTCTTCCTACTCTTGTACCACGTGTGAAAACGTTCGGTTAGTAGTCCATTTCAGCCAGTCAGGGTCCTGTCGCTGTGCGCCATACCTGGGCGGTAACAAAGATTGAGGGCGAGTGGAGTCTGACCAGCAATACCACTGAGGGACTCAGAGGTGAAGTTACCCCTGGGTACAGATCTAGGATCAGCTTCCCCTCCCCCTATCCTAACTTTACCATTAGAATATGCTAAACTGACCCACGATCAATATGTAGGCCAAAACGTCACCTACTCCAGCAATGCCACAGACGGCCTCGGGGTCGTAAACCATCATTAGGTGGTAGAAGGGTGACCTCGCCCACGTCCGTTCCACCAGTGCAACAAAAAAAAGGACTGAAAAATCCTCCTCCTCTGGAGACTGGTGTGGGGTGGTGGATTAATGCCCTGCGGAGTAACCAATCCCAGGGGACTGTGGCCCGGGGAGGGGTGTGAAGAGAGGAATCATTCAACAGCGTCATGATATGGAGAGGCATCAACTCAGCAAAGGTGGCAAACAAGCCGAACAATGGGACATGGCACCAAGCACAACACAAGGGTTTGTCATTCCTAATACTCAGAATTCAAGTAAATTGTGATATGCTGATAAACTTTATAAAACAGGCAATGGAGGACAGAGAGGGAGAATAAATTATACCGTAAATATTCTGTATACACTATACAGGAATAAAATGAGAACAAATTAAATGGGTATGGATAGATACTGTGGGAATATGTCTGAGCAAGTATGATGTCATTAATGTCTGAGTCGGTGTTATTCATATTTTTTCTTTAGGTTGGACATTAAGTCTCAGACAACGTCATGTCTAGTTTAGTGGATCCATGTCTGTGAAATGTTCAGTTGTCTATCGTCCCAGACAACGTCATGTCTAGTTTAGTGGATTCTTGTCTGTGAAATATTCAGTTGTCTATCGTCTAAAAAACAATATCTTACAACAAAAAAATGTACTCTAAGGCAATGTGACGGCTGCATCTATGGGATCAATATCATGCCAAATGTATTGTGAACACATTTTGTATTAGTGTATCATGATCTGTACAGATAAGTACCAATCCATAAATGTAATTCACTTTCCACAATGTAAATCACTTTCCACAAATGTAAATCCCTTTCCACAAATGTAATTCACTTTCCACAAATGTAAATCCCTTTCCACAAATGTAATTCACTTTCCACAAATGTAAATCCCTTTCCACAAATGTAAATCCCTTTCCACAAATGTAAATCCCTTTCCACAAATGTAAATCCCTTTCCACAAATGTAAATCCCTTTCCACAAATGTAAATCCCTTTCCACTTAAATCCACAAATGTAAATCACTTTCCACAAATGTAAATCCCTTTCCACAAATGTAATTCACTTTCCACAAATGTAAATCCCTTTCCACTTTCCACAAATGTAAATCCACTTTCCACAAATGTAAATCATTTTCCTTTCCACAAATGTAAATCACTTTCCACAATGTAAATCCCTTTCCACAAATGTAAATCACTTTCCACAAATGTAAATCACTTTCCACAAACAAACACATTTTGATTTGTATTTGTAAATCGATATATAGCATAAGAATTTATAACTGCAGATCACTTTCCACAATGCCCTTTCCAGGTCATTTCCAAGGGCCATAAGAATTTATAACTGCAGATATGCAGGTCATTTCCAAGGGCCTTAAGTAAAATGACTGCGGTAAAGATTTGCACATAGGAGAGATATGCACAAACATGACAGATATGGCAAACCTGCAACTCCATATTTGGACATGCTTAGGTCACCTGACTTTTGGCAGGGATTTGACCACAAGAAAAATACAAAACGTTCTCACGTGGAACCAACTTCATTATTTTATTTTCATTTATATTGCTGTAATCTGAAGATAGTTAACACTAGGAGAATGAGAGTGAGTTCCATAGTTACAATCCGTGTCTGTGTCCCACATGACACCCTATTCCCTATGTAGTGCACTACTTTAGCCAGGGCCCATAGGGATCATTTGGGACGCAGCCCTAATAGTCCTATGATAATTCCCTGCTGTTGGGTATACCGGGAACAACCTGAGCAACGATGCCATGTGTTGACCCACGCTGGCACGGCACCAGTCTGAAGAACAGGTATCAGAGAGAGACGGGGTTGAACACTGTCGGTCACAACACTGTTGGTCAATGTAGCCCAGGCCCACTGGGCTGGAGATGGACTTGTTTATTGAACAGCGAAGGGTTCTGACTGCATTTCATTATCAAAATGTCCAGATATTGTGACAAGTGTCCAATTAGTCCTCTTGAACCAGGAAGGGACTTCATTATTTTCTCTCTCTCTGTCCTATAGCTTCCAGACAGGAGAATGAGTGCTTGTGTCATTCAGAGACAGCCAATGTGGCATTCCTTTTTATTTCACTTCACAAACAGTGAACTACCATCTCAGATGAATCTACTTGAAACTTCACAGGCTGCGATTCCTCACTGGCACTTGTTAAAACAAAGCTCAACCGCTCACTCTTATCACAGTATCTTCAATTGACTTCCTCTTCAAACACAAACAAAACTACACTGACATTTGGAAAGAGAAGTGTTTTGGGTTTCAAATCTTATCTGTGTTGTTTGTTTCTGGGTTGTTTGTTTAGAGGAATCCAATCTCTGAATATGTCCCAAATGGCACCCTATTCACTATATAGTGCACTTATTTTGACCAGAGCCCCATGGTAGTCCACTACATAGGGAATAGGGTGTCATTTGGGACGCAGACTCAATCAGTGTTTGCTGCAGACAGTCACCAGCCTGGCTATACAGGCTGAGCTCCTGATGGAGACAAAATCCCAGCGCAGCCAATTGATTCACGGAGCACAAATGTAAAACAGAACATGGCTGTAGCAAGGATCATCAACTAGATTTAGCCGCATGACGATTTTCTTCTTCAGCGGATTGTCAGGGGGACGGAATATAATTACAGATCATTTGTAGACTGCAAATTAACCTCAAGAAGCCCAAACAGATGTTCAAACCTTGCTTTACGATGACATAATACTGTATCTCTCTATTCTGAGTGGGGATACTTTGGAACAGATTTCCAAAATCAATTGGATTCACTGTTTCTTCTGGTGGTTTGAAAGTCTTTTATGTCCAAGTCTTTTTTTTCACAGGGCAAATCAAATTGGGCCACCAGTTGGGGAACCCTGGGCTATAGGCTGTATAAGTCTTAGTGGTCGCATTACATTACTAGAGGGGTTATGTCCTAAACCCTAATGTGCTGAAAATGGCAGTAATCCAAAACCAGTCTAATTTGAATGAATGGCGGTAGAGGCATAGGTGATTCATTTCCTGCTTTTACTGATGCAGGAAAATAAAAGTAAAGCATGGGATGCATTAGAAAGTGTGTAATGGAATTATAGATCAACCTAAAATATTTGCATATATATACACTGAACAAAAATATAAAACGCAACATGTAAAGAGTTGGTCCCATGTTTCATGAGCTGCAATAAAAGATTCCAGAAATGTTTAACACACAAAAAGCATATTTCTCTAAAATGTTGTGCAGAAGTTTGTTTACTTCCCTGTTAGTGAGCATTGTACTTTGCCAAAATAATCCAGCCATCTGACAGGTGTGTCATATCAATAAGCTTATTAAACAGAATGATCATTACACAGTTGCACCTTGTGCTGGGGACAGTAAAAGGCCACTCTAAAATGTGTAGTTGCTGTCACACAACACAATGCCACAGATGTCTCAAGTTTTGAGGGAGCGTGCAATTGGCATGCCGACCGCACAAATGTCCAACAGAGCTGTTGCCAGAGAATTTAATGTTAATTTTGCTGCCATAAGCCGCCTCCTGTGTTGTTTTAGAGAATTTGTCTGTATATCCAACCGGCCTCACAACCGCAGTCCACGTGTAACCACGCTACACCAGGACCTCCAAACTCTGGGGATCGTCTGAGACCAGCCACCAGGACAGCTAATGAAACTGAGGAGTATTTCTGTCTGTAATAAAGCCCTTTTGTGGGGAAGAATTTATTCTGATTGGCTGGGCCTGGCTCTCAAGTGGCTGGGCCTATGCCCTCCCAGGCCCACCCATGGCTGCACCCCTGCCCAGATATGTGAAGTCCATAGAATAGGGCCTAACAAATTAATTTCAATTGACTGATTTACATATATGAACTGTAACTCAGTAAAACTGTTGAATTTGCAGCATTTATATTTTTGTTCAGTCCAAATATTTACTGTATACTGTTTCTACAGGTTTTATACCAGTGTTCCGTAAAATATACAGTTGAAGTTGGAAGTTAATACACTTCGGTTGGAGTCATTAAAACTCATTTTTCAACCACTCCACACATTTCTTGTTAACAAACTATAGTTTTGGCAAGTCGATTAGGACATCTACTTTGTGCATGACAAGTAATTTTTCCAACAATTGCTTACAGACCGATAATTCACTGTATCACAATTCCAGTGGGTCAGAGGTTTACATACACTAAGTTGACTGTGCCTTTAAACAGCTTGAAAAATGATGTCATGGCTTTAGGAGCTTCTGATTGACATCATTTGAGTCAATTGGAGGTGTACCTGTGGATGTATTTCAGGCCTACCTTCAAACCTCTGCTTGACATCATGGGGAAATCAAAAGAAATCAGCCAAGACCTCAGAAAAAATGTTGTAGACCTCCACAAGTCTGGTTCATCCTTGGGAGCAATTTACACATGCCTGAAGGTACCACGTTCATCTGTACAAACAATAGTATGCAAGTATAAACACTATAGGACCACACATCCGTCATACCGCTCAGGAAGGAGATGCGTTCTGTCTCCTAGAGATGAACATACTTTGGTGCGAAAAGTTAAAATAAATCCCAGAACAACAGCAAAGGACCTTGTGAAGATGCTGGAGGAAACAGGTACAAATGTATCTATATCCACAGTAAAGCGAGCCCTATATCGACATAACCTGAAAGGCCGCTCAGCAAGGAAGACTCCACTGCTCCAAAACCGTCATAAAGAAGCCAGACTACGGTTTGCAACTGCACATGGCTACTTTTTGGAGAAATGTTCTCTGGTCTGATGAAACAAAAATAGAACTGTTTAGCATAATGACTATCGTTATGTTTGGAGGAAAAAAGGTGAGGCTTGCAAGCTGAAGAACACCATCCCAACCGTGAAGCACGGGGTTGGCAGCATCATGTTGTGGGGGTGCTTTACTGCAGGTGGGACTGGTGCACTTCAAAATAGATGGCATCATGAGGATGGAAAATTATGTGGATATATTGAAGCAACATCTCAAGACGTCAGTCAGGAAGTTAAAGCTTGGTCGCAAATGGGTCTTCCAAATGGACAATGACCCCAAGCATACTTCCAAAGTTGTGGCAAAATGGCTTAAGGACAACAATGTCAAGGTATTGGAGTGGCCATCACAAAGCCCTGACCTCAATCCTATAGAAAATGTATGGGCAGAACTGAAAAAGCTTGTGCGAGCAAGGAGGCCTACAAACCTGACTCAGTTACACCAGCTCTGTTAGGAGGAATGGGCCAAAATTCACCCAACTTATTGTGGGAAGCTTGTGGAAGGCTACCCAAAACGTTTGACCCAAGTTAAACAATTTAAAGGCAAATACTAATTGAGTGTATGTCAACTTCTGACCCACTGGGAATGTGATTAAAGAAATAAAAGCTGAAGTAAATAATTCTCTCTACTATTATTCTGACATTTTACATTCTTAAAATAAAGTGGTGATTCTAACTGACCTAAAACAGGGAATTTTTACTGGGATTAAATGTCAGGAATTGTGAAAAACTGAGTTTAAATGTATTTGGCTAAGGTGTATGTAAACTTCCGACTTCAACTGTATGTAAACAAAGCAGAAATGTCTAAATGTTTGTTTTCTTGGAAAGATGTGAGTTCTATTATATGATACAATATCAGTGCTTCTTGCATTCACAACTTGTCTAGGTCCTATCATCAGCCAGTGTCTGGCTGTGGGTTGACTGCATTGTTTGAATGGAATGTTAGAATATTGTCAGTTAAATTAATGGAATCATTCTTCTAAATCTGGCTGGCTAGCTAGCTAACAGACATACAGTGCAGATACATTATTTGCACTGGCAATGGTTGACCAACTCCCTGACCAACATGGCTGACCTTATTCTCATTATAAGAAGGTTCATCATGACCATTCTAGTATTCTAATTCCTAAATTCTATGGAACAGGACTCTCCCTCCCCTGCTCTCACCCTCCACCCCCTCCCTTCCCTTCCCTGCTCTCACCCTCCCTCCCCTACTCTCATCTTCCATCTCCCTCCCCTGCTCTCACCCACCACCTCCCTTCCCTTCCCTGCTCTCACCCTTCCTCCCCTACTCTCATCCTCCATCTCCCTCCCCTGCTCTCACCCTCCACCCCCCTCCCTCCCCTGCTCTCACCCTCCACCTCCCTCCCTCCATCCCCTGCTTTACACTTACACCCTCAACCTCCCTCTCCTGCTCTCCCCTCCCCTGCTCTCCCCCTCTCTCCCTCTCCTGCTACCACCTTCCACCTCTCTCCCTCTCCTGCTCTCCCCCTCCACCAACCTCCACCTCCTGCTCTCCCCCTCCACCAACCTCCACCTCCTGCTCTCCCCCTTAACCTCCATCCCTCTCCTGCTACCACCATCCACCTCCCTCCCTGTCCCTCTCCACCTCCCTCCCTCTCCTGCTCCCACCCTCCACCTCCCTCCCTCTCCTGCTCTCCCCTCTCTCCTGCTCCCACCCTCCACCTCTCTCCCTCTCCCCCACCTACTTCCACCCTCCACCTCCTGCTCTCCCCCTCCTGCTACCACCATCCCTCTCCTGCTCTCCCCCTCCCTCCTTCTCCTGCTCTCCCCCTCCCTCCTTCTCCTGCTACCACCCTCCCCTGCTCTCCCCCTCCACCTCCCTCCTTCTCCTGCTACCGCCCTCCCTCTCCTGCTCACCCCCTCCACCTCCCTCCTTCTCCTGCCACCACCCTCCTCTCCTGCTCTCCCCCTCCACCTCCCTCCTTCTCCTGCCACCACCCGCCCTCTCCTGCTCTCCCCCTCCACCCTTCTCCTGCTACCACCCTCCCTTTCCTGCTCTCCCCTCCACCTCCCTCCCTCTCCTGCTCTCACCCACCACCTCCCTCCTTCTCCTGCTCTCACCCTCGACCTCCCTCCTTCTCCTGCTACCACCCCCTCCCTCTCCTGCTCTCCCCTCCCCCTCCACCTTCTCCTGCTCTCCCCCTTCTCCTGCTCTCCCCCTCCGCCTTCTCCTGCTCTCCCCCTCCGTCTTCTCCTGCTCTCCCCCTCCGCCTTCTCCTGCTCTCCCCCTCCGCCTTCTCCTGCTCTCCCCCTCCACCTTCTCCTGCTCTCACCCTCCACCTTCTCCTGCTCTCACCCTCCACCTTCTCCTGCTCTCACCCCCACCTCTCTCCTTCTCCTGCTCTCCCCTCCACCTCCCTCCCTCTCCTGCTCTCACCCCCCACCTCCCTCCTTCTCCTGCTCTCACCCCCCACCTCCCTCCTTCTCCTGCTCTCACCCTCCACCTTCTCCTGCTCTCACCCTCCACCTTCTCCTGCTCTCACCCCCCACCTCCCTCCTTCTCCTGCTCTCACCCTCGACCTCCCTCCTTCTCCTGCTACCACCCCCTCCCTCTCCTGCTCTCCCCTCCACCTCCCTCCTTCTCTCCCCCTCCACCTTCTCCTGCTCTCACCCTCCACCTCCCTCCCTCTCCTGCTACCACCCCCCACCTCCCTCATCCCCACCTCCCTCCTTCTCCTGCTCTCACCCTCGACCTCCCTCCTTCTCCTGCTACCACCCTCCCTTTCCTGCTCTCCCCTCCACCCCCCACCTCCCTCCTTCTATCCCCCTCTCTCCTTCTCCTGCTCACCCCCTCCACCTCCCTGCTTCTCCTGCCACCACCCTCCCTCTCCTGCTCTCCCCCTCCACCTCCCTCCTTCTCTTGCTACCACCCTCCCTTTCCTACTCTCCCCCCCCACCTCCCTCCCTCTCCTGCTCTCCCCCTCCACCTTCTCCTGCTCTCCCCCTCCGCCTTCTCCTGCTCTCCCCCTCCGCCTTCTCCTGCTCTCCCCCTCCGCCTTCTCCTGCTCTCACCCTCCGCCTTCTCCTGCTCTCACCCTCCACCTTCTCCTGCTCTCACCCTCCACCTTCTCCTTCTCTCACCCCCCACCTCCCTCTGCTACCACCCTCCCTCTCCTGCTCTCCCCTCCACCTCCCTCCCTCTCCTGCTCTCACCCCCCACCTCCCTCCCTCTCCTGCTCTCACCCTCCACCTTCTCCTGCTCTCACCCCCCACCTCCCTCCTTCTCCTGCTCTCACCCTCCACCTCCCTCCTTCTCCTGCTACCACCCTCCCTCTCCTGCTCTCCCCTCCACCTCCCTCCCTCTCCTGCTCTCACCCCCCACCTCCCTCCTTCTCCTGCTCTCACCCTCCACCTCCCTCCCTCTCCTGCTCTCACCCCCCACCTCCCTCCTTCTCCTGCTCACCCTCCACCTTCTCCTGCTCTCACCCTCCACCTTCTCCTGCTCTCACCCCCCACCTCCCTCCTTCTCCTGCTCTCACCCTCGACCTCCCTCCTTCTCCTGCTACCACCCTCCCTCTCCTGCTCTCCCCTCCAACCCCCACCTCCCTCCTTCTCTCACCCTCCACCTTCTCTCACCCTCCACCTCCCTCCCTCTCCTGCTACCACCCCCCCACCTCCCTCCTGCCCTCACCCCCCACCTCCCTCCCTCTCCTGCCCTCACCCCCCACCTCCCTCCCTCTCCTGCTCTCCCCCTCTCTCCTTCTCCTGCTTTCCACCTCCACCTCCTACCTCTTGTGCAAGAATGGTGTCGTATCCCTCCAATAAAGTTCCAGACACATTGAAGCTGTTCTGGTAACTTGTGGTGGCCGAACGTCATGTTAAAACACTTTATATTGGTGTTTCCTTTATTTTGGCAGTTACCTGTTACATGTGTGGCTCAATGTCAGGATTGTGGATTCCATTCTCACTGGAGCCTTCAACACAAAAATATATGCATGCACTACTGTAAGTCGCATTGGGTAAAAGGGCCTGCTAAATGGCATATGTGAAAACATGGGATATTTTAAATGAGGGTCATTAACTGTCTTATCTATGCTGGAGTCCATTTGTTTGTGTGTGGGCCAGAGGGCACGTCCTGCACAGCCGCTCTTCACATGTCTAATCAATGACCTTTGACCCACCAAGTGGCATCTTCAAGACCTATTAGAAATGAGTGCCCAACTGCATGATGGGAGTAGCGTGTTGGGGTCAGTGGCCACATGAACAGCTGTATGCTTTCTAGCTCCCCACATAGCTATACCTATGTGTGGAGCTCTTTCTCAAATCTAAGTGGACAATCTGCAGTCTTCATATTGAGGCAATTGGATCCCTCAAAGAGAGGAGCCATCGCTAATTCAAGGCCAAGGTATGTCTGTTGAAACTCCACACAGGGAAGACTGCACAAAATCATCTTACCAGGTACCCTCGCAGAGTCATTCGTTTGACACAGACACAACATGACAAGAAGTGGGAGGGCCACCATCTGAGACCGTTACATCAACCCAGAGGGCTGTTCCGGCAACACTTTTGGGCTTCCATGCAGTGCACTCCCTCCTACGGTTTCCCCATTTAATCAGGAAAAGTCCAGTCAGTGTGTTCGCATGGCGTGGCTTGGTTCTGGGAGGCTTGCTGAGACAAACCCAATCACCATCCCCCGTCCCTTGCTCACTTTCCTTACCATCTCCTCTTCACACCACTCTCTTCTGGATGTCACCTGACTACCCCTCAACCCTCACTGTCATTAGTCTCGCGCTTGGCAGTAATGCGGCCATCCGTCAGAGCCGGAGTGTCACCGCGTAAATCACCAGCAATGTTCGATGAGCTGGAGCTGTAGCCCGCGGTGTGTAGAAGAGCCTGCCAGAGAGAGAGATGACCAGCCTGCCTGTAACTATGGTGACCACCCCCCCCCCCCCCCCAACATCCCCCTCTCCTTCCCAAACCACAGCTCCAGGTTTGGGAAGGAGTGTGAGATTTGTAGGAAAATGTATCCTGCAACTTACCGCCGCGGAAGCATCGTTAAAACCTGACAGGGGCAGCTGTGGAGTTCCTCCAACCGTGATCATTTTGAACTCTCCCCGCACTTCTGAGTAATTACGTGGCCCAAATGTTTATTTCATTACCCGCGCCTGTCCTTTCTGGCATGACCTTTCAGCAGTCCTGTCAGACCGCTGCCTCCGCCGCGAACCTGATGTAGGTGAAGTTAAAAAGGTCTGGGAAATGTTTTCTGCCTTGACATTTATTTCTGCAAGATGCTGCCTATCTGATTGGCCCAATGGGAAGTAATAAAAATGGCAAAACCATATCAAAGCTGTTTTTTATTAACTCCATATCAGTTCATCTAAATCGAGGTCTGTGGTCGTCACACATTAATCTATGGGGGTGGTGGGGGTTCAGGGGAGTAAGCCAAGGGAGTTAGCCATAAGTCTTGGCTGCCATCTGTAACAAGCATAGCCTGTTTTGATCCCAAGCATCCCAAATGAAGGACAAGCCCGGCGCATGGGTTTTCTGAGGGGAAATTGGGACATTGACTGCGGCCTGTCATTTCACTGCATCCCAGCTGAGATCCAGTGCCTATGGTTGACTGGCTTGTTTTAATGACTCGTAGGAAAAATGGGTTTCTTAAATCCCCGCAACCATCCCTGCTCTGTGGCCTGCCCCTCGAAAACAACTTCTGAACTCTAAACTACACTGAAGTATCCCCCCTTTTTCTTCCTCAGAAGAAATTAAACTGACCGAATTAGGCGCAGACAAAACTCCAGCCTCAGATGAAGAAAATAAACACTCCTAACCATTTAGTTAACCCACCCTTACTTAGGCCTATATCGACTGAGAAAAGGTACAATATCTGACCAATTTCTCCAGTCAATTGTCCTCGTGCTGAGCAGAAGCAAATCTGTGTCATTCTGAGGACAACTCCCCAGTGCACGGTGCTGGAGGCCCTGAGGCACAATGTATACGTCAGCTCTACAAATAGAAGAGCGCATTGACTGGGAGTCTGGAGACACGTCTCGTCTTCCAGCACCGTCTGCTACTCTACAGTTCCTGTTATGATGAATGAGTCTCTCTCGGTGGCACAAGCCCTCCTCCTGAGCTCCGGCCTTGAGCCAGATGTCACACTTAAAGGCCCTGGCCTCTCATTTCTCTGGCTACTGAACATGCCAGCCTTCTCCATCATCCACTATCTCAGCGGGTCTGGCAAAGCCATCCGTCGCTGGACTGGGTCCTCCAGGCTGTCCAATAGTGATACCAGGAGGAGAACACACAGGGCTCGTGTCTGTCTGTCTACTCGCTCCAGTCAGCCGTAGACATGCAGTCTGTCTGTGTGTGTGGAAAGACGAGAGCCTGGTGGCGGGTGCCGTATCGATCTTGCAACGCTATCTACCACAGCGATCCAAAACGGAAGGCGTAGTAAATGAGAGGCTTTTGTTTGTCTTGCTCCAGCATCTATTAGCACAGGGGAGGCTTACATTGTAACAGCACGTGCAAAGCTATAGGGATTTACAAAAGGAGTTACACTGCTTCCACGGAAACAGGAAATTGGCATTGATGACGCGTAGTGATGACATCCCTTCCCATCGACGGGTCAAATGAGCAGCTGGATAAGAAATAGGGCTGGATGTCCTCAGACAGCGCTGTAATACAAATCCACACATTGCCAACGCTTGTGTTGTCCTCTGTGGAGGGGTGAACAAATTGCTTTGCTTTATCACTGGATCTAATGTCAGTGGTGTATTACTGGCCATAGGAAGCCTCCAATCTCAGCAGAGAGGCTTGCCTGGGAATCTATTAAAAGCCCCATTGTGAAGCCTCAGCAGCACTAATATATATGTAGTCAAAAGCCCACAAAGGACTTTCAACGTCCTTGGAAACCGTGAAAGAAAAGATCTCTTTAAAATGCTCGGGGGATACAGATTACAGTACAAGTCTGAATCAGCCTATGACAGACTCGAGATCCTAGCTCCGCATCGCCGGATTGGCCGGCGTGTTAGGAAGGGAATTTGTGCAGGTTTCATACAGCAGGACGCCAGGGGAGGATATTCAGCTGACACGGCTGGCCTTTCCTTCAAAGCTGCAGCACAGCACATTGGTGCTGAATAGGTCTGACTAGCAGGATTCAGCTAGGAGCTCGACCAGAGTGAGAGGAACACTCTGGATTCTTTAAAAGGAGATAAATATGCACAAAACTGCTAATTAGGTAAAACTCTCTGGCAATAAAACACTATCCAGAGTGGGTGGACGACTCAAACTGAGGGAATGTGTGGCGGTAATAGACATCCTCTCATGCTTTCGTCTTTGGTTCTGAACAAGCAGCGCTCTACAACACACTTGACTTCGGTTGTCACAGTTTGTGCTGCAGAGATATCGACTAGCCATGAATGTGCACTTTGACCTGCGCAGTCTATGGATCCTGGTATTAACGCCATTACTAAATCCATTTCCAGGCTGACATGATAAACAACCACGAAGGACAAACTTAACAACATAGACCGTCGGTGTGAAATTCATCTAAATCGGTGACTTTGTCCCCCAAAATGTATTATCACTCGCTCAAGGAGCATGGCACACAGCAGCATTACAGAGTATTATCAGTCTTCAAGGAGCATGAAACACAGCAGCATTACAGAGTATTATCAGTCCTCAAGGAGCATGGCACACAGCAGCATTACAGAGTATTATCAGTCCTCAAGGAGCATGAAACACAGCAGCATTACAGAGTATTATCAGTCCTCAAGGAGCATGGAACACAGCAGCATTACAGAGTATTATCACGCGCTCAAGGAGCATGGCACACAGCAGCATTACAGAGTATTATCACGCGCTCAAGGAGCATGGAACACAGCAGCATTACAGAGTATTATCAGTCGCTCAAGGAGCATGGAACACAGCAGCATTACAGAGTATTATCAGTCCTCAAGGAGCATGGAACACAGCAGCATTACAGAGTATTATCAGTCGCTCAAGGAGCATGGAACACAGCAGCATTACAGAGTATTATCAGTCCTCAAGGAGCATGGAACACAGCAGCATTACAGAGTATTATCAGTCCTCAAGGAGCATGGCACACAGCAGCATTACAGAGTATTATCAGTCCTCAAGGAGCATGGCACACAGCAGCATTACAGAGTATTATCAGTCCTCAAGGAGCATGGAACACAGCAGCATTACAGAGTATTATCAGTCCTCAAGGAGCATGGCACACAGCAGCATTACAGAGTATTATCAGTCCTCAAGGAGCATGGAACACAGCAGCATTACAGAGTATTATCAGTCCTCAAGGAGCATGGCACACAGCAGCATTACAGAGTATTATCAGTCGCTCAAGGAGCATGGCACACAGCAGCATTACAGAGTATTATCAGTCGCTCAAGGAGCATGGAACACAGCAGCATTACAGAGTATTATCAGTCGCTCAAGGAGCATGGAACACAGCAGCATTACAGAGTATTATCAGTCCTCAAGGAGCATGGAACACAGCAGCATTACAGAGTATTATCAGTCCTCAAGGAGCATGGAACACAGCAGCATTACAGAGTATTATCAGTCGCTCAAGGAGCATGGAACACAGCAGCATTACAGAGTATTATCAGTCCTCAAGGAGCATGGCACACAGCAGCATTACAGAGTATTATCAGTCCTCAAGGAGCATGGAACACAGCAGCATTACAGAGTATTATCAGTCCTCAAGGAGCATGGCACACAGCAGCATTACAGAGTATTATCAGTCCTCAAGGAGCATGGCACACAGCAGCATTACAGAGTATTATCAGTCCTCAAGGAGCATGGAACACAGCAGCATTACAGAGTATTATCAGTCCTCAAGGAGCATGGCACACAGCAGCATTACAGAGTATTATCAGTCGCTCAAGGAGCATGGCACACAGCAGCATTACAGAGTATTATCAGTCCTCAAGGAGCATGGCACACAGCAGCATTACAGAGTATTATCAGTCCTCAAGGAGCATGGCACACAGCAGCATTACAGAGTATTATCAGTCCTCAAGGAGCATGGCACACAGCAGCATTACAGAGTATTATCAGTCCTCAAGGAGCATGGCACACAGCAGCATTACAGAGTATTATCAGTCCTCAAGGAGCATGGCACACAGCAGCATTACAGAGTATTATCAGTCGCTCAAGGAGCATGGCACACAGCAGCATTACAGAGTATTATCACGCGCTCAAGGAGCATGGAACACAGCAGCATTACAGAGTATTATCAGTCGCTCAAGGAGCATGGCACACAGCAGCATTACAGAGTATTATCACGCGCTCAAGGAGCATGGCACACAGCAGCATTACAGAGTATTATCACGCGCTCAAGGAGCATGGAACACAGCAGCATTACAGAGTATTATCAGTCGCTCAAGGAGCATGGCACACAGCAGCATTACAGAGTATTATCAGTCGCTCAAGGAGCATGGCACACAGCAGCATTACAGAGTATTATCAGTCCTCAAGGAGCATGGCACACAGCAGCATTACAGAGTATTATCAGTCCTCAAGGAGCATGGCACACAGCAGCATTACAGAGTGGGTCCAATATAATCCCCTGTTACATCCAACACACGACTTACTCCGCTGTAGCCTCGCCACACTGGCTTCTGGCTTCGATGACATCCTCAGTGCTTCACTGGTGTCTCTGGAGACCGCAGCTTGATGCCACTGCTCTACACACATCAGTATAGAAATCAAAGACTGAATCATGGCTGACATCAGGGGGAGAATCTCAATTGCATTTCCTTGATTCCTCACGTCCTCACGTCCCGAAAACCATCGGATGAAAAGGTCGGAGTGGAGGGACCTCTGACCTTCTCATCCAATTGGCTTTGAGAAGGAGGCGAGAGGACCAGAGTTATTTATTTTTAATTTAACCTTTGTTTAACTAGGCAAGTCAGTAAAGAACTAATTCTTATTTACAATGACGGCATAGGAACAGTGGGTTAACTGCCTTTTTCAGGGGCAGAACGACAGATTTGTACCTTGTCAGCTCAGGGATTTGACCTAGCAACCTTTCTGTTACTGGCCCAACGCTCTAACCACTAGGCTACCTGCATCCATTGAGAGTCTCCCTATACAGTATGTGAGTGGATGTCTCCACTGAGGATAGCTAGCTCTGCATCTAGGGAGAAAGAATGAGGCCTGTGCCCGTTAACTAAAATGTGTCACACACACAAACACACACTATCTGTGCCACCAACAAAAGGTACCAGCCCACTCTCACTCCACTCTTAAAGAGATCGAGATGAGGTCATCCTGCGTGCAGATTACTCCCTCTTAACGATGACATCACTCATGTCTCACGGAAACCCAGAGCCTCTCACTAGGCTTTACCTCGGGGCACTGAAGCACCGAGCTTAACCACATATTCTTCTTCTTTCATTACCATTTAATGAGAGAACGCGAGTTCCACTGAGGACACACTGGAAGAATCAAAGTTGTTTTCATGTCGTTTCAATGAAACGTCGGTGAACCAATGTGGAATAGACTTTGAAATGACATCTGGGCCCAGTGGGGTGAATCTCCACACCTATGCGTCCGTTGGGGTTGAAAGTGCTCGAAAGCAAACCCTTTCAATTCCATGTTGAGCGACGAGTGATTTCAAAGAGAGAGGCTGCAGATGTTCTTCAATGAAAACCATAGCGATGCAACGAGATGGGCAGAGGATATATCAGGGGAAACAGAAGATAATTACGTGCCGTGTGGTCCTGGATTTGCTGACGTCCCTTTTTCCTTGTCAACGGTCTCGTATTAATGAGTTGCAAAATAGGCCTGCAGCAAGACTGATCATCAAAGAGGCCATTATTATAGGAAAATGTCAAAACCAAAGGGAATAAGCTCACAGTCCGTTTTCTATTTGAAAATGTCATTTGATTGCCATTAAACAATACTCTGGTGTGGAAAGAAATAACCCTCTGCAATATGTCTTTGTAGCAGAATAAATGTTTTCTTCTCAACCGAACGCTCTACAAAAAGAAAGGAATAATTTTCACTAAATATTGATACGGACAATGTTTCGAAAAACATTAAGAACTCAATTTAGAGCACATCTCATAGAACTCCACATACTTGGAGAGCACGTACTGAATCGTCAGCTCCAATGCACTGGAACACTGCTTTTAAACTGCAAAACATATTTACCTAATCCTCCCAGTCCAACCCTGTAGGAGTCACTCTGTCTCAGTGTCTGGGTCCAACCCTGTAGGAGTCACTCTGTCTCAGTGTCTGGGTCCAACCCTGTAGGAGTCACTCTGTCTCAGTGTCTGGGTCCGACCCTGTAGGAGTCACTCTGTCTCAGTGTCTGGGTCCAACCCTGGAGGAGTCACTCTGTCTCAGTGTCTGGGTCCAACCCTGTAGGAGTCACTCTGTCTCAGTGTCTGGGTCCAACCCTGTAGGAGTCACTCTGTCTCAGTGTCTGGGTCCGACCCTGTAGGAGTCACTCTGTCTCAGTGTCTGGGTCCAACCCTGGAGGAGTCACTCTGTCTCAGTGTCTGGGTCCAACCCTGTAGGAGTCACTCTGTCTCAGTGTCTGGGTCCAACCCTGTAGGAGTCACTCTGTCTCAGTGTCTGGGTCCAACCCTGTAGGAGTCACTCTGTCTCAGTGTCTGGGTCCAACCCTGTAGGAGTCACTCTGTCTCAGTGTCTGGGTCCAACCCTGTAGGAGTCACTCTGTCTCAGTGTCTGGGTCCAACCCTGTAGGAGTCACTCTGTCTCAGTGTCTGGGTCCAACCCTGTAGGAGTCACTCTGTCTCAGTGTCTGGGTCCAACCCTGTAGGAGTCACTCTGTCTCAGTGTCTGGGTCCAACCCTGTAGGAGTCACTCTGTCTCAGTGTCTGGGTCCGACCCTGGAGGAGTCACTCTGTCTCAGTGTCTGGGTCCAACCCTGTAGGAGTCACTCTGTCTCAGTGTCTGGGTCCAACCCTGTAGGAGTCACTCTGTCTCAGTGTCTGGGTCCGACCCTGTAGGAGTCACTCTGTCTCAGTGTCTGGGTCCAACCCTGTAGGAGTCACTCTGTCTCAGTGTCTGGGTCCAACCCTGTAGGAGTCACTCTGTCTCAGTGTCTGGGTCCAACCCTGTAGGAGTCACTCTGTCTCAGTGTCTGGGTCCGACCCTGGAGGAGTCACTCTGTCTCAGTGTCTGGGTCCAACCCTGTAGGAGTCACTCTGTCTCAGTGTCTGGGTCCAACCCTGTAGGAGTCACTCTGTCTCAGTGTCTGGGTCCAACCCTGTAGGAGTCACTCTGTCTCAGTGTCTGAGTCCGACCCTGGAGGAGTCACTCTGTCTCAGTGTCTGGGTCCAACCCTGGAGGAGTCACTCTGTCTCAGTGTCTGAGTCCGACCCTGGAGGAGTCACTCAGGGAAAATGTTTGTAGTAAAAAGTACATTATTTAGTGAAGTAAAAGTTGTCAAAAATATATATAGTAAAGTAAAGTACAGATACCACCAAAAATTACTTAAATAGTACTTTAAAGTATTTTTTACTTAAGTACATTACACCACTGTGTAGGATTCACACTGACTCAGTGACTGATCCAACCATGTAGGAGACACTGGCTCAGTGACTAATCCAACCCTGTAGGAGACACTGGCTCTGTGACAGCGACTGATCCAACCCTGTAGGAGACACTGGCTCAGTGACTGATCCAACCCTGTAGGAGACACTGGCTCAGTGACAGTGAGGACTTGGATGTGTCTACAGCAAGCTTCCACTGATCCCAGAGGCTCAGGGCTTAGGCAGACAACACGGAGGAAGCTAGCTGCTTTTTCCAGTGCAGAGAAAAGGGATGAGAGCGGAGGGAGGGAGTGAGTGAAAGGAAATGGGTCTGATTTCGGCTGTTTCCCCAGCGATGACCAGCGTCCCCCGTACACGTCCAAATGACACGGCTGCCTTGTAAACACTGTATGGAGATGGTTGACGGACGCCTTGTGGCAACCATTATAAACATCCTGTCACAGATGGGGCCTACCCCTCTGCCAACAGAAACTGTGGCTGGGCAAATATGGCCACCGACTCGAGGTCAGGACAAATTGCTTGGCTGGCTCTCCCTGCCAGATGAGTACCGTGGCAAATATGTGAGAGATTGAACGAAAGAGTGAGTATGTGAGTGAGTGAGAGACATATAGAGAGAGAGACAGCGTGAGTGCGAGAGAGAGAGACAGAGAGCGCGTGAGAGAGAGAGACAGAGAGCGAGAGAGAGACAGAGAGCGAGCGAGAGCCACAGAGCACGAGAGCAAGCGAGAGAGACAGAGTGCGAGAGAGAGCCACAGAGCACGAGAGCAAGCGAGAGAGAGACAGAGAGCGAGAGAGAGAGAGAGACAGAGCGAGCGAGAGACAGAGAGCGAGCGAGAGACAGAGAGCGAGAGACAGAGAGCGAGCGAGAGAGAGACAGAGAGCGAGAGAGAGAGACAGAGCGCGAGAGAGAGAGAGAGAGCGCGAGAGAGAGAGACAGAGCGTGAGAGAGAGAGACAGAGAGTGCGAGAGAGAGACAGAGAGTGCGAGAGAGAGACAGAGAGTGCGAGAGAGAGACAAAGTGCGAGAGAGAGAGCTAGTGTGAGAGAGGGAAAGAGAATGACAAAGTGAGTGTGTAACAGAGAGTGTGAGAGAGTGAGAGAGAAGGAAAGAGAATGACAAAGTGAGTGGGTAACAGAGAGTGTGAGAGAGGGAAAGAGAATGACAAAGTGAGTGGGTAACAGAGAGTGAGAGAGAGGGAAAGAGAATGACAAAGTGAGTGGGTAACAGAGAGTGAGAGAGTGAGAGAGAGGGAAAGATAATGACAAAGTGAGTGGGTAACAGAGAGTGAGAGAGAGGGAAAGAGAATGACAAAGTGAGTGGGTAACAGAGAGTGAGAGATCGAGACGGTGAAACAAGGAAAGTCTGATGAGTGGAGGAGGGAAGAAGGTTGGGAGCCATCGCTGCTTTTCATCAGTGGACAAATTGGACACCAAAGGCAACGTCAGCTGTTTCCAAGCCTGGCTAATTAAAGATGTGTCTGAGGATTTATGACTTCATTCTCTTGGTTCTGGCAGCGTTTCCCAGGGGTTTGCAGAAAGATGACAGCCGCCATCTTTAAATAACAAACTATCTGCCGAAACGGATCGCACAATCCTGGTGCCGGAGCGCAGGAAGTACGTTTCCCTGCTCCATGAAGGCTGTCTGGCAGACATGACATGCCTCCGACTACGCCTATGGACAAAACCACATTACAAGGCCCTTATTCACAAAGTCAAATGTTCCATGAAGAAGCCAGATCCATCTACTGGTGGTGCTTCTAGTTCAGCTCCTCTCGTGGTAAACAGAACAGGCCACAGATGTAGGACCTGTTGTTCAGGGAGGAGTAGCAGACACAGCAGTACACACCTGATCCTGACAGATTGGGGTCCACCT
The DNA here is from genome assembly GCF_045791955.1 of Oncorhynchus clarkii lewisi. Lineage (NCBI taxonomy): Eukaryota > Metazoa > Chordata > Actinopteri > Salmoniformes > Salmonidae > Oncorhynchus > Oncorhynchus clarkii. Next base: position 27,630,883 of record NC_092179.1, on the reverse strand, counting down.
TTCTGTCGAGGTGTGATGGGAGACAGCGTTGTGTTTGGCAGATGATGAACAGCGCTTGAATGAACACAGACTCCCGAAGGGCAATGGCTCCAAAATAATGCCAAGTATCAGTCAGCCGGTGTGGGTGTGTATGTGTGTATTGTGTAGTATGTACGTGTCTAATGTGTGTATGAGTATGTGTGTGTATGTGTGTGTAGTGTGTATGAGTTTGTGTGTGTAGTGTGTATGAGTATGTGTGTGTTTGAGTTTGTGTGTAGTGTATATGAGTATGTGTGTATGAGTTTGTGTGTGTTTGAGTTTGTGTGTAGTGTGTATGAGTATGTGTGTGTATGAGTATGTGTGTGTAGTGTGTATGAGTATGTGTGTGTAGTGTGTATGAGTATGTGTGTGTATGAGTATGTGTGTGTATGAGTATGTGTGTGTAGTGTGTATGAGTATGTGTGTGTAGTGTGTATGAGTTTGTGTGTGTAGTGTGTATGAGTTTGTGTGTGTAGTGTGTATGAGTATGTGTGTAGTGTGTATGAGTATGTGTGTAGTGTGTATGAGTATGTGTGTGTAGTGTGTATGAGTTTGTGTGTAGTGTGTATGAGTATGTGTGTAGTGTGTATGAGTTTGTGTGTAGTGTGTATGAGTATGTGTGTGTTTGAGTATGTGTGTGTATGAGTTTGTGTGTAGTGTGTATGAGTTTGTGTGTAGTGTGTATGAGTATGTGTGTGTATGAGTATGTGTGTGTAGTGTGTATGAGTATGTGTGTGTTTGAGTGTGTGTATGAGTTTGTGTGTAGTGTGTATGAGTTTGTGTGTAGTGTGTATGAGTATGTGTGTGTTTGAGTTTGTGTGTAGTGTGTATGAGTATGTGTGTGTTTGAGTTTGTGTGTAGTGTGTATGAGTTTGTGTGTAGTGTGTATGAGTATCTGTGTGTTTGAGTTTGTGTGTAGTGTGTTTGAGTTTGTGTGTAGTGTGTATGAGTATCTGTGTGTTTAAGTTTGTGTGTAGTGTGTATGAGTATGTGTGTGTTTGAGTTTGTGTGTAGTGTGTATGAGTTTGTGTATAGTGTGTATGAGTATCTGTGTGTTTGAGTTTGTGTGTAGTGCGCTCTACAAACGAGCAGCCTTCAATAAATGATGTATCAAACAACAGGTGTCAACAGCTGAGCGCTCTGTGACTGAGGTTGAAGAGAGAGAGAGGAGGGAGGAGACCCAGAAACCTGCCTCAAACGGATTACGGGGTCAAAGGTCAAGCCCACATCCACAGGATGCTCTGTTCTGCCTATTATGGGCTAGGACGACACACAGTGTCTTCTGGCAGGGACGGTTTGACTCCTCCCCTACTGCAGAGCCCCTCCCTCTTTTCCTCAATAATCCCAACCCCTGGGGTGTCCGCATAAATCAACATCTTCTCATGAATACAGTACGGATTGCGTCAATAATGTATCATATTTCCTACATAGGGCATTACTTTTGACCAGGGACGTGTGTTAGGTGCACTATGTAGTGCACTGTATAGGGAATAGGGTGCCATTTGGGACACAACCCAGCTCTGCTGGTGAGAGGATGCAAATTACATTCATTCCTTTCTGCAGCAGCCTGGAAAGGAAGGAGAGGAGGTAGAGGAAGGAGCGGAAGGAGAGGAGGTATGAGAGGAGGTAGAGGAAAGAGAGGAGGTAGAGGAAGGAGAGGAGGTAGAGGAAGGAGCGGAAGGAGAGGTGGTAGAGGAAGGAGAGGGGGTAGAGGAAGGAGAGGGGGTAGAGGAAGGAGAGGAGGTAGAGGAAGGAGAGGAGGTAGAGGAAGGAGAGGAGGTAGAGGAGGTAGAGGAAGGACAGGAAGGAGAGGAGGTAGAGGAAGGACAGGAAGAAGAGGAGGTATGAGAGGAGGTAGAGGAAGGAGAGGAGGTATGAGAGGAGGTAGAGGAAGGAGAGGAGGTAGAGGAAGGAGAGGAGGTAGAGGAAGGACAGGAAGGAGAGGAGGGAGAGGAAGGAGAGGAGGTAGAGGAAGGAGAGGGGGATGAATGGGTACAGGAGGAAAGGGTGTCAGAGTGGACTATGTCAACAGGCTGGAAGGACAGTTGTGGTCCTGTGTGTGGTGGCTTTGTTGGGTATGGTTAATGACGGGAGTGTTAGACATTTAGACATTTATATGAAGGCAAATGTCTGGAATGACTGATGTTAAAACAACAAGACAAAAAACACCTCTACTATCAGGTACTAAATAATATAACTCAACAGCAGATCTCATTTCAGAATTCACTACTTTTCTATGTATTATAGTTTTTAACTTAATCTTTCTAAAAATATTCAAGGAGCACTATTCAGGGTTGAATAATTGAAATGGCTGACTTATAGGACTGTCATACAACAGGGTAAGAAGGCACACCCTGTCCTCAATCACTAACTAGATGTACTTATCCAATCTTAGAGAAGTCAAGATGCCATAATATATTACAAATAATTGTGGCTTCCTTCATCGGGGAACACAGAAGTGCACAAACCATGGAACGTCCAGCCCTTGTTGTTCCTACGTTGTTGGTGTTTAGTCTTGAGGGTGGCTTGCATGTGTTAGAGAGGGGAAAAATCTGCCCGCCATCAACATAACTGTGTGTGGTGATGGATACTGTAATGGAAAGCATCTCTCTCAACCACCCACTTTCACAAGGAAAAAAGGAAAGTGTGTAATTTCCTAAACCACCGGAGAAGGAACCACGGAGGCCCGAGGGTGAGGAATTCCAGATGAGATGAGCAACGAGAGTCGTCTGAGACAGAGACGGACAGAGAGAGAGAGAGAGAGAGACAGAGAGAGAGAGACAGAGAGAGAGAGCGAGAGAGACAGAGAGAGAGAGAGAGAGAGAGAGAGAGAGAGAGAGAGAGAGAGACAGAGACAGAGACAGAGAGAGAGAGAGAGAGAAAGAGACTAGAAGAGAGAGCGACAATGGAGGTCTATACTGTTGTTTATTAGTTCAATTGCCCAATAAATGTCTTGGTGGGCCGAATTTTTAAGGCTCTTAACAGGTTGGCATACGCCCACTTGGCAGAGATGTCCTCGCTCCATGTTTGGTGTCTTCAGTCACAGCTGCTTCTAATGTGGTTGTTTACAGGGACCATCAGTGATGTTGAGACCAATAACTCATAATGACTTGATATTCCCTTGTTCGGGGCCATTATCATAAACAAATCAATCCAGCGTCCTCTAAGAGGGAAAAGGCTGGGGTTGCCATCCGCTCTGTGGAAATTCCATATTCAGTCAAACTGGGTGGAGACCTCGGGGAGCCTAATGGCTGACTGCCTCTCTCAGCATTGATTCAGCGGTCAACATGTTATTCTGATACAGACCAGCCGAGGGCTGGTAATAGTCTCGTCTTAGACAGTAAGCCCAGGTGCCACCAGACACACAATCAACACAGCGGGCAGTTTTCCCAGACACAGATTCATCTTAGTCCTGGAAAAGGGTGTGCACTCACTACTTCGTTGCTCTGGATAAGAGCATCTGCTAAACAACTAAAATGTCAAATGTAAAAATGATACATTCTATATTAAAAGTGCTTCTTAGCTGAGGAAAAGGCTTCATCTGAGTCCGAGATGTGCTCTAATGTAGGCCTATCATACACATTAAGACAGGAACACACACTTCATCTCATTCCAATGTCCCCATACAAAACCACTGCACGATGTTGAGCAATGGTGGAGGAGCTGCCGTCTTCCATTTCAAACATAATGACCAACTCAAATCTCATCACCCAGCATACAATCTCCGGTCCTCTACTAAGTGACTGCATACTGCAGCCTGTCAATTCCAGTTCTAATGATACACGGCCCATCTAATTACACTCCTGGACGTTCCCCTGATTAGTGATTAGAGTTGCATTTGGGGAAATAATTGCCATTGAATCAGAGTTGGAGGAGACACTACGCTTCATGATGAAGAGGGGTCGCCGTGGTCACCAGGGAAGATAAATACCAGTGACACCACGGAAACTAGGGGGAAATAAAAACAACTAGAATAGAACCTGGTGTTCTTTATTCATGGCTTACTGTCTGTCTCTCGAAGGACGCCATCACCTCATAAATGCTTACACCATGCAAGCATAATAGATTTCCATAGAGGTAGACTCTCTATGAGAATTCCAATCAGGATTGTTGATTTGATCCTGGGCTGGCCTCATTGTACAATCGAGCTTCCACAGGTATACACCTAGGTCTACAGGATTCTACAGAGGCTCAGTTGAGCCTTTGCTAATTTCAGATAGCTTCACTAAAAATAGAGCCATTTTCCCAGCATTCTCTGTCCCTTGGGTGACAGTCTACATTTCACTGCAGGTCATCTTCCTCTTGTAAGAATAATTACCCCACTAAAAAGACCCTATTGTATGAAAGTATGATGTTTCAGACTGAGTGTTCTGTCATAGGGCCCTGTGACGCCATAGTATTCTCTGACACATAGAAAAATCAAATTGATGATTCTCCATCGTTTATATCTAGTGTCTAGCCTAACTCAATACGCACCAACACAGTCTTAACACAGGAGTCTGAATGCTCTGTAGGCTCCTCCAGAGCATCTTGACATAGAGTACTGAATTGGCCCCTCCCTCCTCTCCTCCCCCTCCTCTTCCTTCCTCCTCCTCTCCACACGTCCCCCTCCTCTCCTCTCCACCCCTTCCCTCCCCCCACCACAGTTTGATGGTACAAGTGATGCCATGCTGATTGTTGCAAGAGAAGAAAAGTGGTTGTTTTTCTCTTTGTGTCAGCAACATTCCCTGGCCAGAGCTGAGGCCAATTACCCCGAGACACTCACACACACACCACGACCACTTACACAAGCAGAAACACACACAAAACATGCGTGCACACACACACACACACAGAACTAAACACAATCAACCCAAACTCTGAAAATCACGTCTGCAGTGCAGGGGAAGACTTAAATTCTTAATGACATGTTGCATTGTGCAGTGAACAAAGGAAAACATACATACTCTCTCTCTCCAACCAGCATGTTGTATTACTCTGTACAATATGGTACGAATGAGCAAAACGTATGATAAACAAATTCCAATGTGTTGTTTCTAGGTGGCTAGCATTAGCTAGGCTAGGGGTTAGAGTTAGTGGTTAGGATTAAGGTTAGGAGTTAGATTAAAGGGTTAAGGGAAGGGTTAGCGAACATGCTAACCAGTTGCAAAGTAGCAAGTAGTTGCAAAGTTGCTAAAATGCAAAAGCTGTCCGTGATGAGATTCAAACACGCAACCTTTGGGTTGCTAGACGTCCGTGTTATATGCCAACACATCCACCCCTACCAACCACCCTACTCTCTTTTTTGCCTTAAGAAACCTTCTGCCTTATGTAACCATAACAAACGTAAAATGTTAAACTAATTTAAGTGTCCCGGATCTACATTTTACAATGTTACATCCAGTCTATGAGGCCAAATTGCTCTCTCACACACCCACACAAAATGCAGTCTGGGAGTAGATTAGGTTTTGGCAGGGTCTCAGCACTCCGACGAGAGGGGAAGTACGAGGAGGCCACTGGGTTAATGAAATGGGTTGAGGAGGCCTTTCAACACCACCGACTCAAGTTCAAGATCAAAACAGAGATTTACCTCTAATTGAAATGAGATGCTCTATTGGCGTAACTCCCAGTGGACAGCGAGGGGAGTTGATGAAGCTGGGTGGAGCTGATGTAGAGTTTACAGTCTGGGGGTGGAGGAGCTGATGTGGAGTTTACAGTCTGGGGGTGGAGGAGCTGATGTGGAGTTTACAGTCTGGGGGTGGAGGAGCTGATGTGGAGTTTACAGTCTGGGGGTAAAGGAGCTGATGTGGAGTTTACAGTCTGGGGGTGGAGGAGCTGATGGGGAGTTTACAGTCTGGGGGTGGAGGAGCTGATGTGGAGTTTACAGTCTGGGGGTGGAGGAGCTGATGTGGAGTTTACAGTCTGGGGGTAAAGGAGCTGATGTGGAGTTTACAGTCTGGGGGTGGAGGAGCTGATGGGGAGTTTACAGTCTGGGGGTGGAGGAGCTGATGTGGAGTTTACAGGCACCAGGGGAGCTAGTGGTTGTGATAAAAATGTTCATTGGGTGTATCCCAATTCCTCAAAGACTTATTTGAGGGTGAGTAGTGGAATGACCGTCCCTCAGTGTGTGTGTATATAGAATCTCGCTCCAGGTATTTATTTATTTTACCTTTATTTAACCAGGCAAGTCAGTTAAGAACAAATTCTTATTTTATACAATCCTAATAAAAAAAGAAGACGATTGTAGTGTGAGGGACTCCGTAAGCTCTTCCTACAGGCTCCTTATCAGACCCCACCACTCAGAGGATCATCCTACTCATTGGAATTAAGATTTTGCGTGGCTGCTGGCTCCGCCAGAAGTCTGACTTCATCTCCCTCCTCCATAATTGTGTAATGTACCTGCTTCAGCACTTACCTTTGGCTGCAAGTTCATTTAACAGTGTGGCCATTTCTCATCTCAGAGTCGCTCCTAAGCAGAGGAGACGAGGCCAAGATGGAATTTGGGGCCTGGATTCTCTGCTTTTAAAAGCACATCCATTCAACGTCAATCTCAACTTTGCCAACAGAGACAAAATAAACATGACAGTGGGATACACCGAGTGGATGAAACATTAGGAACACCTCTTTCCATGACAGACTGACCAGGTGAATGCTATGATCCCTTATTGATGTCACCTCTTAAATCCACTTCAAATCAGTGTAGATGAAGGGGAGGAGACAGGTTAAAGAAGGATTTTTAAGCATTGAGACATGGATTGTGTATGTTCTGCCATTCAGAGGGTGAATGGGGAAGATAGAATATTTAAGCTTCCACCACTCCCTCACCCCCATCCTACCCCATGCATTCTGAAAGCCTATCACGTAACAATATTTATTTTACCAGGTAAGTTGACTGAGAACACATTCTCATTTACATCAACGAGCTAGGGTATAGTTACAGGGGAGATTAACGAGCCAATTGGAAGCTGGATATGATGAGGTAGGCCATGATGGTATGAGGGTCAGATTGGGAATTTAGCCAGGACAACAGGGTTAACACCCCTACTCTTAATATAACTTTTTTAAACCAGAAGAAAGACTTCCTCCTACTGGTTCCCCAACACCACTTTCAGCAGCATATGGTCTCCCATCCAGGAACTGATCAGAACTAACCCTGCTTAGCTTCAAAGGCAAGCCAGCAGTGGGATATAGAGTGGTATGCTGCTGGCCTAATACAATATATCAAACAAATCAAACATAATATATCAAACGTAATATATCAAACATAATATATCAAACGTAACATATCAAACATAATATAAACATATCAAACATAATATATCAAACACAATATAATCAAACATAATATAATCAAATATATCAAACATAATATAAACATATCAAACATATCAAATATAATATATCAAATATATTGTGCATAATATATCAAACATATCAAATATAATATATCAAACGTAATATATCAAATATAATATATCAAACGTAATATATCAAATATAATATATCAAACGTAATATATCAAATATAATATATCAAACGTAATATATCAAATATAACATATCAAACGTAATATATCAAATATAACATATCAAACGTAATATATCAAATATAACATATCAAACGTAATATATCAAATGTAATATATCAAATGTAATATATCAAACATATCAAACATAATATATCAAACATATCAAATGTAATATATCAAACATATCAAACATAATATATCAAATGTAATATATCAAATGTAATATATCAAACATATCAAACATAATATATCAAATGTAATATATCAAACATATCAAACATAATATATCAAATGTAATATATCAAACGTAATATATCAAACGTAATATATCAAATGTAACATATCAAACATATCAAACATATAAAATATAATATATCAAACATATCACTGTATATCAAACATATCAAATGAAATATATCAAACATATCAAATATAATATATCAAACATATCCGAATGCAGATTCCTCATCATACTGAGAAGGGACGTATGGGACTTGTATATGAGACCTGTGCCTCAGATGAACACATTAGCATGAGTCAGCTCTTTATTTCCTGCTCAAAAGGGCCATTAAGGCACCTCAGGCCATTCTTTACAGGACACCACCCTGCCAGTCAGGCCCAAACAGCTGTAGTTTCCAGCTACCTTCACGGGCAGCCAGCTAGCGAGCCAGACACAGACAGCTGTAGTTTCCAGCTACATTCACAGCTTCCCTCTTCATTTAAGCCCATGGTATTCAGTGCCATTATCTGGGTCAAGGTTGCACACATCCAGTAGGCCAGCCGTTCTTCCCAAAGGCAAATGTATGTAGGCCTAAATTAATTAAAAAGCACGTCCTTATGCGTGGCAGCTGCTCTATGGGATGGGGACTCTGACAGGGCTTCCCAAGCTCGGTCCTGGGGCCCCCACTGGCTGTATAGTGCTAGGGCAAAAAACAAAACGTGCACCCATGTGGGGTCCCAGGACCGAGTTAGGGAAACCCTGCTCTATGGGATGGGGACTCTGTGGGATGGGTGCTTGGAGACAGAAAATAACTAATGTATCAACAAGGACATGAAGGACATGACACCTTGTTTTGAGAATGAGTTTGAATCATTGAAGGACACGACACCTTGTTTTGAATCATTGAAGGACACGACACCTTGTTTTGAATCATTGAAGGCATTAACAAAAATGATTGATATGGACCTTTTTTGCAGAATGTGCCTTTACCCTGTTCTCCCATCCTCTTCATTCAGCCCGGTGTTGGCCACAGTCACAACCAACTGTAAAGAGTGCATTATTCGTCATGACAACCTAATTCACTAGCATCCGAGAGTAAACTTCACAAGCCATCAGTGTCAGGGTACTTCCCCTCCCCTACCCCCTTTTAACACTCAGAAGTGACAAATCAGCCCCCGCTCGCTCACTCCCTCTGCACGGTGGCGCATTCGGTCTCGGATTCAGACTCTTCATTCCACTCTTCATCACTTCAAAGAGAAAAGGCGTCTTTTCAGCAGTCTCTATGTTTTCCTATATACACACTGAACAAATATATATTTTACTGAGTTACAGTTCATATGAGGAAATCAGTCAATGGAAGTAAATAAATTAGGCTCTAATCTATGGATTTCACATGACTGGGAATACAAATATGTATCTGTTGGTCACAGATACCTTCACAGTATTTTTGCGCATTCAAATTGCCATCTATAAAATGAAATTATGTTCTTTGTCCGTAGCTTATGCCTGCCCATACCATAACTCCACCGCCACCATGGGGCACTCTGTTCACAACGTTGATGTCAGCAAACTGCTCGCCCACACGACGCCATACACATGGTCTGCGGTTGTGTGGCCAGTTGAACGTACTGCCAAATTCTCTAAAACAACGTTGGAGGCAGCTTATGGTAGAGAAATGAACATCAAATTCTCTGGCAAAAGCTCGGTTAGACATTCCTGCTGTCAGCATGTCAATTGCACACTCCCTCAAAACTTGAAACATCTGTGGCATTGTGTTGTGTGACAAAAATGCACATTTTAGAGTTGCCTTTTTTGTCCCCAGCACAAGGTGCACCTGTGTAATGATCATGCTGTTTAATCATATTCATGATATGACACACCTGTCAGGTGGATGGAATATCTTGGCAAAGGAGAAATGCTCACTAACTAGAATGTCAACAAATGTGTGCACAACATTTGAGAGAAATAAGCTTTTTGTGAGTATGGAACATTTCTGGGATCTTTTATTGCAGCTCATGAAAACATGGACCAACTCTTTACATGTTGTGTTTATATTTTTGTTCAGTGTAGTTTGTTTTCACTCCCTCTTCTCTTTACCCACTACAGTACTCTCATCTGGCCAAAAACAGAGAGAGATGTTTGTTTGTGTCAAGACATTTTGGCCAAAATCTAATCTAATCCTAGATAAGGCTGAAATCAAAAGTCAAAAGTACCAAAGCACCAAATCATCAGTCAAATTTATAAAGGACTTTTTACATCAGCAGGTGTCAAAGTAATGTCAACACTCAATTCAACATGTCCCCCAAACCCAGGTTGTGTTGCCCTTCGCATGGTTAAGGTGCTTGCTCTCTTTTGAGTCCACTTTTCCTAGGACCACAATGGTTGCATTCATAGTAAAAAGAGGCAAGAACAATCGCAGCAATCTGTAGAACACAGTGGTTATATCACAAAGACAGGACCAGGCTAATGCATGTGAACGTTGGATGGCTTCCTTCCAGGTGGTACTCACATCACCATTAATCAAGTGAGTTTCCCCCTATATGACAACACTAATTGTTGCTGAAAAGAGAGAATGTCACAGCTTTCTATCGTCTCCATTAAAACACGTCTGCAATCTAATTCACTTGAGATCTCTTCACCACTCTCATTGAAACAGTGATCTCACTGAAACAGAACACACAAGGACAGGACACATCATGTGACCAAGAGAGAGAGATTGGTCTCAATCTCAACGTTCTATAGACAAGAGAAAAGCAACAGGGAGTGAGATGTAACACAGCAGTGAACTAGGGAGAGAGAAGGGAGTTAAAAGATTGACTGACGGGCAGGGGTGGAAAGGTGATGGGGATTGCGTACTTCAGGGTTCATTACTCCTCCAATCTGATTACTAGACCAGCAGCCACAATCAGCTGCGCAAACCAAAGACATATTGACAAGTGCCAACAAATCTCATGAACTTTCCATTCTCCTTCTGCAATGGACTGGAGAGTTACCCCCCCCCCCCCCCCCCCCCCCCCCATAAAGTGTCCTTCATCAGATGGATTCCTGAGCCCGGGTCAGTGGAAAGAGTACTAAAGAATCGGTTAGGTAGTCAACGCTCCAGCGCCTCTCTGACAGGATGAATTACAGTAGCCAGTGAGATAGCCAGCCATCAGCGACAGTAGGCAGGGAGGTAGACGGTAGGAACGGAAGGATCTCAGCTAGACTGAGAGAATCCTACTCAAGTAGACAACCTTTACTACAGAGAAAGAAAATGGTGACAGGTACAAAGTCGTCATCAAGGCAAAGGGTGGCTACTTTGAAGAATCTTAAATATATTTTGAGTTGTTTAACAATTTTTGGGTTACTACACGATTCCAATGTGTTATTTCATAGTTTTGTTGTCTTCACTATTATTCTACAATGTAGAAAAAATTAAGAAAAACCCTGGAATAAGTAGGTGTCCAAACTTTTGACTGGTACTGTTTTTATATATCTGTATTAAACAATGAAAAGTATTCGTCTAAAATGAATGAAAATTATCTATATGACATTGCAACATAGCCTACAAGGATAGACAATTACACACATTTTCATAAAACAGATGTATGAGTGCACTCCCATAAAAAAAAGACGCACTGGTAGCCGTAGCGGGTTGTTATTGTAGGTCAAACAAAGCGGCGCTACAGTCTGAGGCTCCACTGTAGCAAGTGAAGAGGAAAATGTCCAGTCAATGCTAAATTGAATTAGAAGTTAGCTACATGAGAAGGGCGTTGTTTCATATGAATGGTGTTGTTGTAGACATGTACACCACGGAGAGCGCAGCAACATCGCATGAATTAGCCTTGCTAGTTAGCTTCTTTACAACTATTTGATACAGTCACTACCATTTGGTATGAGATAACCTATTGCAGTCACACGTTTGTCTAATTTGCGCGAGTCGGTTTGGCTGCTTCCTCTCCCATGTCACACACAGACTGTCACACACACCAGCCCCTGATCCTCCCCTACCCTTCTGCTGAAATAAGCAGAGCGCAGTTGACGTGTGTGTGGAGGTGAGGGAGGGAATGGAAGGTGAGGTGGAGGGGTGGTTCTTTTAAACACATGAATTTGGACTATCCGTATTACCGAAAAAGTACGATATTCGATTAGTGAAATAATTTCAAATGGCCATCCCTACTATATGCCATCTCCTGCCATTGTTTGAGCTAGATGAGAGTGACGTTGTTTCATATTAATGGTGTAACTCAATTTGTAACTCTGTGTCACACTGCTTTGCTTCATCTTGGCCAGGTCGCAGTTGTAAATGAGAACTTGTTATCAACAGGCCTACCTGGTTAAATAATGGTGAAAAAAACAACATAAAAGTGCCCTCTGATCCAAAAAAGTACCTGGAGTAAAAGTATTTTCGCAATATTCCGAAAAAATAGGAAACATTACCAGCACATCACCTGGGCCCCAGGTTCAATTCCTGGTCGAGCTACCTGATAGATTTGCTACATTGATGTCAGCAGTGTAATGGAGCATTGGCGCTTAAAGGAGGCCATCAAAGGCAAGGGAATTGTGAGAGTGAAGCACAGCCATGTGCATTCAGAAGGGAGAGTTAGTAACTACAACATGTATAGCGACCTTGTTAAGAGCGTCAAGCCTCTGTGTAATGGATAAAGTGTTGAACAGACAGCTGCAGAGACCCAGATCCAAGTCCCAGTCGAGCTACCCGCCGACTTCGCTAGAATAGTCTAACGACATCCGTTTCATAGTAGGCTATTGATTATCATCAATAGGCTAGGCCTATGATAATTCCCTAGCGGTAATATTCCGTTTGCAATTCGAACATGTCCATGGCATTTTAAATGACTTGATAACCTGTATCCAATATTTGAATTTGAGATCCATTAGAGATGTTCTTTACCATAGACATAATGTGCCAGCAAGGGGTTTAGTTCAGTACTGGAGTTTTCCACTGAAGTCCAGGAAAGAGGAGACAGATGCCTGGTTTTAATGTCTATGCTCAGATCCAGGAGCATCTCACTTGTTACTCATGGTGATAATTCCGCCTGCCTTTTGTTTTTGTTAGTAATTGAATTCAGAGAAAGCAGCATGTATAATTCCATCCACAAAATCTGGTGATGGGATATAATTGTGAGAGGGATTAACATCACGTGAGTTTATTTATTTGAAGTCCATAACCATGAAGTGATTAATACATGCGCATTGCCAATTATGATAGGAGAATTACATGCGCCTATCGTTCTCTTCCCCCAATATTATCTGTTCCAAACTAAACCCCCTTAACTCATCCAGGCTCACCCCCTGCAGAGAACGAATCAATGCAAACACTGGAGCGGCTGACACCGGTTCATGCATTATTTAATCCGTTCGAGGCGTTATGATAGCGAGCATCACGATGCCAACTAATAAAACGTCACCCATGCATGTTGCGTTTTTTTTTCTCTGGGAATAGTCCAAGCTCAAATGATTCGCCTTTATTTCAAGAAGCCGTCCAGGATAGGGATTTGGGGTGCATTTTGTGGATGAGAGATCGATACATGTTAGAAAATGACCCTAGCTACATGTTACATTTGGTTAAAATGCATGCAGTAACAAATATTTCAGTTCACGGGGAGTTTCTCATCAGATGACGTCTTTAAATGTATTTCTCACCTGTGCCAGTAGTGGCATCTTGAGTGACTGATGTGATGCGCTGACTGGAGATTAAATTTGGAAAACAAAATGAGAGGGCATCGACATGAGGCAACAGTGATCATGAGATAGGGAATTACGAGAACACAAGAGCCTATAACCGAGTCACTCTTTGAAATGCCTGAAGATCAGGAGATTCGGCACAATAAAATCTATTTCCGATGCAATTACGCAGAACTGGACCGCAAGAACAGCCGCCTACATGTGCTCAATGTGACACCTAACAAAATTGTATGTTTAGGCTATTTACAAGCAGGTATTTAGGCTAGATCATTTCAGCAGGTTTCGGTAGACTCAGCTATACGTAAACACCGTTATCCACTGTTAATGCATGATAATTTAGCCAGCAACATGTCAATGGATGAATACGACAACAGATTGAACGCAAACTACCTCACCTGCTAACAGCTTGGCAGTAGCGGTTTCACGGCGTCTTCAAAATACACCAGAACAAACAGGAACCCGTGCATGGAAAAGCGGTGTTGTATCTCCGGATAGATGCTGCTCCTAGAAAGCAGGGGTATGGCAAGCTGTCACTCCTGGAAGCCCAGGCGAATGCTCCATAGACGCTGACGCATCAGTGCCAAGCCGTGCCCGAGAGCGTAAGACGACTGTCCTTAACCTGCAGCTGCCGGGCTTTGCACCATGTGGCGCTGTTACACCGACTGTGCACGAAAGTCGAGGTGAAGGGAGGCGCATCTGTGACAGCCGAAAGTCAGACACTGATGTGGTTTTCCAAAAGCAAGGCAGTGCAACATGGTAGCGTTGCCATAAGTCATTTTTTTTGTAATGTCGAAATAAACTTTTCCAAATATGTGTGTACATTGTACTATAAATTGGTCAGAGGCCCTCAAATATCACATTTTAATTGTACATATATACTGTGTATATTAAGTTGGTTCCTGTTTCAGTCACGTGTAGGACAAACAAATACAACATAATGGTTGGTTGAGTCTACCACAATGCAGGCAATGGCTGCAGGATGAAGTTGAAGAGCAACTGCTTTTGATCACATGGTTTTTGCAAAGTTCATGCAGTCTTCATGTCAGCGCAAGTCGGACAGTTTTTATCCCTATAATGCCACACACTTTGGAAGGCAAAGTGATCTGTTAGAATCGCGGCCATAGCCTAGACGTAACACCGTAAATGACACTCAAACTAAACTGAACAAAAATATAAACTCAACATGTAAAGTGTTGGCCCCATGGTTCCTGAACTGAAATAAAATATCCCAGAAATGTTCCATATGCACAAAAAGCTAATTTCTCTCAAATATTGTGCACAAATTTGTTTACATCCTAGTTAGTGAGCATTTCTCAGTTGTAAAGATAATCCATCCACCTCACAGGTGTGGCATATCAAGAAGCTGATTAAACAGCATGGTCATTACACAGGTGCACCTTGTGCTGGGGACAAGAAAAAGCCTCTCTAAAATGTGCATTTTTGTCACACAACACAATACCACAGATCTCTCACGTTTTGAGAGAGCATGCAATTGGAATGCTGACTGCAGGAATGTCTACCAGAGCTGTTGGCAGATAATGTTATGTTCACTTCTCCATCATAAGTCGCCTCCAACATAATTTTAGAGAATTTGGCAGTATGTCCAACCGGCCTCACAACCACAGATCACGTGTAACCACGCCAGCCTAGGCCCTCCACATCTGGCTTATTCACCTGAGTTACAGTTCCTTCTATGAACTGTAACTCAGTAAAATCTTAAATTGTTGCATGTTCGATTTATATTTTTGTTCAGTATATAATATGCAGAATAGGAAATCATATCAGCTCTATAGATCACATTTCTATAATTTGAACCGTTCAGGACATCACACCTTCCTCCACTCAGTTTAGCAGCGGTGCGGTGAATCAACAGTGATAACTATGATACAATTAAACTCAGTGTGCAGATTGATTCTGTCTACTGGACTTCACAGAGAAACAGAGATCAAACATCACAACTAAAAAAAGTAAGTAAGCATTTCACTGTAAGGTCTATCTATACCTGTTGTATTCGGAGAACGTGACAAATACAATTTGATTTGATTTACTTTGGCCCGCAGTCACTCGGCCCTTTGTAAATCTTATTTTCTTCGTTTGAGGAACCCCATTTATTGGACTAAAGATGACAAAATCAGGGCTGAAGTTTGCAGGAATTGTATCTGAACCTTTCAGGTCAAAAAACACACCTCTCATAATGTTTGCACCGTGGTGACGAGTGTTTAATTAGAAAATCTACCTCAATCCAGGGATGGAAGATGTTCCTCTAATTATCCAAAATGACAATTTGAGAAGATTGAAATACTGCTAGTTTTGAATTCAATTATTTCGTCCTCATGCTAGGCTAGCTAATGCTAAAGCGGCCCATTCGATTCCATGAAAATGTAATGCCTAGCGTTGGAGTGAGCTACGGAAAGTGTTGCTGAAGTTACTCCAGTGTCTGTTTTCTTCAATGTGCTTACCTCGTCTTACACTGTATGGATTTCAATCAACACTTGCTTCCACCGAGGAGGGACCTTGTATTTTTGTTCTCAAATGAGATTCATAGATCCCTTACACTTTTAAGAACAACCACTGAAAACATATGATGAGAATATAGAGGCAATCTCTAATGAATCATACCACCAGGAGGCACTGTGGTATGAGACAACAGCTCAACAAGCTGTTGATACAACAGCCCTATTCAGTATTGTTCGTCGGGGTCTTTGCTTGTTTAGAACAACTGTATGTATCAAAGCAACAGCCAACCATCAGCTTAACATCCATCCTACACTCTTGGATGAAAAGGGAGGTGTCCCAGAGCAGATCTTCAGGGTCATCCCAGCCAGCAAAATGTGGCATGGGACGTCACAATGACGTCATTTTTAGCCCGGGCTGGCACTGCTCTCTTTACACCTCCAATATATTTCTGTGGGTGTTGATTTTTAGGATGCAACTTGATAAGGTAGCAAGCATCGTGTCGCTGTATTGTTAATTTGTGTGTGGCGTTGCTGGGTATCCACGGCAACCGGTCTCACCGATACAGAGACATGAAGTTGAGATTAGGGAACATTTTCAAGATCTCCTTCACATAGAATTGAACAGAGAGCTCTGAAAGTCCTACAAATATTTTTTGTGATAACTAAAGTTCCCTGTTTCTCTATGCTCCAACCACTGTTTGAAAGCTAGTCTTCTCTCTCCTGCTCATTTCCCACAGTGCTGATCTAGGCTGACTTCTCTGGTCTGTCAGTGGTGCATCGCTGTGCCACCACTAGCCTCTACAGCCCATGGAGAGAAATCACACACTTTAAAATGTGTTTTCATTGCGTGCTCCCCTAATTAGAATTGATCTATACAAACACACTGTCCACGTTGCACTGTGCTCCACATCCCATCGCCATGACAAATACACAGATAGGAGAAGAAAATATGGCTGCTAATTATTTTTGCCTCTACAAACATCACTGATGAGTCTAATTCAGGGGTGATCATAGGTGTCCACAGCCTGCTCTGTTAATGAGTGAGTTCACACCCAGTGTATGTGTGATTTGAATAAATCACAGACATGGGAACACAATTGAATCCCTGGCAACTGTCCTGAACACCAGTGACTCTTACAGCATCCGATTACTCCTGTGGCATCCAAGAGGACTCTTACAGCATCCGGTTACTCCTGTGGCATCCAAGAGGACTCTTACAGCATCCGATTACTCCTGTGGCATCCAAGAGGACTCTTGCAGCATCCGATTATTCCTGTGGCATCCAAGAGGACTCTTGCAGCATCCGATTATTCCTGTGGCATCCAAGAGGACTCTTACAGCATCCAATTATTCCTGTGGCATCCAAGAGGACTCTTGCAGCATCCATTCACTAAAATCCAGGTTTTTTTTGTCAACCAATGGATGAATATGCAGAAATATTCAAATTTCTGCCTCTACCCCTGTTCAATGTTTGCATTTGAATGTGTTCACTTGTATAATATAGAAAAGAAAACAATGAAAAAGGACACATTATATTTTGGATGTTGATCTTAAAAACAGACAGATTACTTTTATCTCTAATACAATTAGTCTTATACTGACAAACTGGCTTTGAAATCATGGACATACAAATTGGTATAAGTTCAATTCCCCGCCCCGTCTACGACACTTTAATTGGGGAGGACGGGCTCATAGTAACGTCTGGAATGGAATGAATGTAACGATATTACACACATCCAACACCTGGTTTTCCAATGTTTTCATCCACTCCATTTCATTCATTATTATGAGCAGGTCTCCCCTCACCAGCCTCCTCTGCTGTACCTAAGGTTCATGAAGACGTGGGTAATTTAGCCTAGGATTTACAACATACTCACTTCAGATCAAAAGCTATGGATGTGAAACTCCTGTTGCTCTCAGAGAACACAAGCAAGCCACCGTTGTTCAAAGTCATCAGGCCCTACTCTCGCATCTCACCCATTATCTCCTGCCAACCTGAAGTCCTTCCCCAAGGTTATCACTGTCTTCACCTGCTATGGTTGACCAAGCTCAGACAAGAGCTCCAGTCGCCATATCATGAATACTCAATTAGGGACGAGGCAAGTGGGATGCGGCTCGCTTTTCAACATGTCTGCATTACCAATCAGCCCATTGACTTCAATTACGCCCGCGTGGCACTAACTGGTGAGCTCATTATGTCTGCTCCCCGGAGTCATCACTCCACTGTGACATTCACTCAAGGTAACACAGACGAGACAGCCTGTTTGTTAGTCTGTCTCTGTATCCTGGTCAGGGTCCAGATTGGCAACTATCTAGTAAGGCCATCACTGAGAGACAATAACTCACAGCCGGAATACATTGTCCTGAGCTGTTTTGCCAGATATCCATCTTTTCACAGGGAAGGGTCTTAACAGCCTTCAAACATTGAGATGTATCACCATCGGTCAAGCTGATGTGTGATCCAACACCCTACTGTATATTTTTTCAGAAGGCTAATAATGTTTTAAATTGGGGGTATTTACCCAGAGGAAGTTAGCCATTGCCAGACGAAAAAGCTAAATAGCAGGGGAGGCCTCGTATACAAATGTCCGTGTGGTTTCTGACCTCAATCGGGCTGAGGCATCTGGGATGATTATGTTTAGCCTCTCTCAAGGGATTCCCTGAAATGTATATATGACCAAATCATTTGTGAGAGATTGTGGGAGATTGGCTCAAGCTGTGTTCAACTGGTAATTGAGCACTGTATATTAGGTTGTTGCTCCAGCTGTGAGATTTCATGCTGTAGAATCATTTAAGGGACATTCATGCCTTATGGCTGTGGAACAGCCCAGACTGAAGGTCAAACTAATGAGCTGCAATGCTACTCTGTCTGAATAAATATCAAACAAAATCGCAACATGATTTGTGAAGTACTTCGGACCTCTTAAGCCTACTTCACACTGCAGATCTTCATGCTCAAATCAGTTTTGTTTTTGAAATCCGTTTTGGACCAAATTGGATGTGAGTTCAAACGGCAGTCATTTTCTGCCATTGCTACGCTAGTTGTCATAGTAACGACAGGTGTGTGTCCAGTGGTGTAGGCTGGTGGAGGTGTTTGTGCTTCCTATCACTCAGAAGTTATGTAGCTGGCTAAGGTGACAACAATGCCTGCCATGGACGTTTCCCAGTTGTTCAAAATCCTAGTGCAAGAACACATTTAAAGTCTCAAAGGATAAGATGATCCACTTGTCAAATGAGTCCTTTTTGGCCACAGCAGTCAAGTAGATAACTAGGTAGCTGTTTAGCATTCTAGCACCTTCACTAATTGGTTTGTAAACAATTAAGTAAGCTAGTTGGCTACCACATGATCTTGTCAAACTGTCAACAGAGTAGCTAGCAAGCAACAAGATTAAAAACCACGAGGGAAAATACATCAGATTTGACCGTTCAGACACATGTCGCATGGCCAAGAATCAGATTTATATCTGATTACGAAGGTGGAATGTGGCTTGACATATCCTATTCTGTGTGCTTTTTGGCTGTTCAGACAGAAGAAAAAAGAACAGATTTGAATCGGATATGCAACATTTAGTTTATTTGAGTCACTTTAAAATGCCATTGTGAACACGACTTTTGTGTTGCATTTTTTCTTTCTATTCTGTTTATCACGTTGTTCTCATTCACCCAGACCCTGTCTTCTTCCAACCAGACAACACCATTTTCAAGCTTGCACTTCACTTCTGGGTCTCATCAAGAGTATTCTCTGTGCATGTGCTTGGCACTAAGACAAAGTTAGACCCGGCTTATGCAAACTGCAAATGTCAACTCAGCACCCCTCCCTGGTCCATTAGGTTCCCTGCTTGCCTGAGACATTCATTCATCTTCACATAGTCAGTCACACACTCCTCCAGGCACCAGCCACTGTGTCTGATGCCCGCTGTGGTTGTGTACATTGATCTGACCCAACTCATCATCTCCAGTTGGTTCCATCAATGGACTGTACTCGTTCTAAGATGTCTCCAAGGATGGTGTGTGTGTGTGTGTGTGTGTGTGTGTGTGTGTGTGTGTGTGTGTGTGTGTTTGCTCACCAAGGAGGTCTAGCAGACATTAGCACTGATATTATTTTGAGCCTGCACTCATATTTACTTTTCTGTTCTTGTCATAGCAACAAGGACATTCTATTGAAGCACCATACAGTGTAGTGCCTGTTGCTGTCCTATAAAGGACGATGCTACAGTCATCCAGATTCCAGGTTTTCAACACCAGGTAGGAACAGCAGTGCACTATCCAAATGCTGCAGCTTTGAGCAATTACAGAGGATCTTAGGCCCAGTTCAGAGTATTCTTTCCACGTCACAAACCATAGTCTCAAATGGACCAAAAAAATGTGATTAAAAGACGAAAGGACATTGAACCCATTGGAAAGATTCATGTATACTCCCTAGCTGCAATATGTCCACCCAGGCGTATCTTCCAGACGTTAGATCCATTCCCCAAACTGACCACACATCTCATATGAGTTCAAACAGGTTCATGTCAGGAAAAATATTGTCCATGTCAAAGTCAGAACATTTACAGACATAGAAGTAGACTATATGTTTTTAGTAGCCTGGACAAAATGCCAACGTCATGTAGTCACACTCATTACCTCATATACCCACAAGTCTTTGCTTTCAGGGGTTTCCTTTGGCCTGTCTTAATGCCTGAACCATATTTATTTCATCTACTTGCATAGTCATTGATCACATGAATGTAGATGACATAAATGACTGTTTCACGATTCAATAAATGGTTTCGTTGTGAGGCATCTGGATTTAATCGCTGGTAGTTCATAAACAATACGTGGACAGAGACCAGAGTGGGACAGGGCTGGCGCTACATGTCTCCTGCATCGTTATCATTCATCTACTTGCATAGTCATTGATCACATGAGTAAGCATTTTGCTACACTCACAATAACATCTGCTAACCATGTGTATGTGACCCATAACATTTTATTTGATTTGATCTGGCTGGGATAACCTCTGCAGGTCAGAGTTGTGTTTTCTGTCTGTCTGTCCCTCCCACCTACTTCTAAAACCTCCCAGACCAACCATTGCCTTGACAAAGCTGTTCTCGCAATTGATTACATACGTCTGATAAGAATCACAGAAAGCCATAGAGAGGAGATTACTTCTGCATGTGAGCAAATACCTTTGGTTGTGCTTCCTTACCACAATTGGCGTCTTACCAGATAGTGAACTAGCAAAGATATTTTATAAGGGTTAATGTGCAATATTTTCTGCTGCTAAATAGATATTTAAATATATGATATATTTCCCTTGATTCTATCTTATGAATGCCTCAGCATTGAACAACTGTTTTATCCCACCATAAGACAAAATATAAGGTTGTTTTGAATCCATGCTTTAAACAATGTCTTTGTAAACAAAGACAGTATATATCTTCTAAATATGTTTAAAATGATCATGTTGATCTCATGGACTATCAGTCCTTGCATCCATATCTTCATCTCTGAATTTGAGTGGTTACGTTTCTCTAGCTCCATCCCTCAATTTGATTTCAAACCAGGTGGTGGTGCTGCTGTTCAGCTGAAAAACGAATTCAGGGTTGTGGGCTGCAGTCAGGTTTGGGAAAGAAGACATGATGTTTGTTCAGTAGAGTGTTTTATTGACGTAGATAAAGTACTGAAAAGCATTACAGAAAGAAAAGGTACATCAATGTCAACATTTCATAATAAAACAGTCTTATTAAGAATGAATGAAAAAATGGTGGTCTTTGTAACAGCTACTTAGGTGAGCTGTTACAAAGCGACTTAGGTGACTAAATTAGACTTGATACACTTGACAAGCTAAAATACATTTAAAGATAAGAATCAAAGATTAGTGGGGCCTCCTGAGTGGCGCAGCAGTCTAAGGCATGGCATTGCAGTGCTTGAGGTGTCACTACAGACCGGGGTTTGATCCCAGGCTGTGTCATAGCCGGCTGTTACCGGGAGTCCCATAGGGCGGCGCACAAATGGCCCAGTATTGTGACGGTTTGGCTGGGGGGGCTTTACTTGGCTCATCGCACTCTAGCGACTCCTTATGGCGGGCCAGGCTCCTGCAGGCTGACTTCAGTCGTCAGTTGCACAGTGTTTCCTCCGACACATTGGTGCGACTGGCTTCTTGGTTAAGCGTGCGAGTGTAATGGAGCGTGGTTTGGCGGGTCATGTTTTGGAGGATGCATGATTAGACCTTCGCCTCTCCCATTGGGAAGTTGCAGCGATGAGATTGGATTGCAATTGGACATCACAAAATAATAATAATAAAAAATAATAAAAATAATAATACAAATTTTAAAAGAATGAAAGATTAGCATTGCAACTGAGTTTGTCATTCTCATCTATGGCTCAGACCACCTGAGTCTGCCCTGAACACAACTCCCAGATTGTAGCTTTAAGTAGCAACCTTACCTGTTAAAGGACCTGGCCTGCCTTGTTGACCCCGAAGACACTGCCATCAGTTGCCACCTCAATCAAGGAAAGGCTGCCGGAAACAAGCTTTGTTTTGGTAGGTTTTTGGGTTCTCATCCTGGGAACAAACACGTCAATCAGGGTTTTGGAAGCAAAGTCATTGGTGAGTAGCACAATTTCTACTCTAACCTTAACTGTTATAATAAACAGTTTTAATATAATTGGTGTCCATGGGGCAGACAAGCTACTGCTCATGAAGCCAAGCGTGGCATCACTTCTCAGGCAGAATGGTACAGCTGCCTTGTTTACCCCCACAGTAAACTGCCTGAGGAACACAAAGACAGAAAGCATCTGCCAAATTACTTACACTGACATATTGTTATAATTAGAAAACATTAAATCATTTTGTTCAAGAACAACTAGGAAAAAGTGACAACATGAAAGCTAAAAAAATCACACCTATACAAGATCTACCCTCTGAAAATAACTACAGTTATAAAGCAATGCTCTTCACTTACCAACAGTTCGCACCCAGTTACCAGCCACCCAGTTACCGGCCACTACCTTGAAGACTGTCTGTTGTGCTGATGTCCCAGATCCCTGCTCATCTTACAGTGACGTGCTTCAGGGAACCACCCAGGTAAGTGTTTTTTGTCATGAATCTTGTTCTGGAGATGCTCTGCAGTGGTCACTAGTTTGCGCAGCCACAAAGTAATACAATCTCATTTTAAATCTAACCTTAAACCTAATTTAACCCCACTGCTAATCCTAATTCCTAACCCGAACCTTAAATTAAGACCGAAAATCACTTTTTTGTCTTGAATTTGTACAATATAGCCAATTCTTTCTTTGTGGCTGGCCTATCTAGCTGGAATAGCTTAGTTCTGCCTCTAGGGCAAAATTCATGACAATAAACGTCAACCTGCATAATACCACGAAAGCTCCCTCAGAAAGAAGGACTGCGCATGTATGGTCATTGCAACCACTTGGCCCAGTCCTGCATCAATCTGTACCACATTATAGCGATTGGGTACAAGTAGGATAGCTGCAGTGGTTCTCATATTATCTCTGTCGATCTACAGTATAAGTTTGGTGGCAGTTAGGTTGAATACATACTTTGTCCCCATATATATTGTAGCCCAGCACACAGATTTCAATCCATATGAAGGAGCATCCCACAACCTGTTGAATGGGTGGTTCATGGAAGAACCCTCCTAACCAATTAGTGGCACATCCTGGAAATGTGTCCGATAATGTGACTAAACCAGGTCCACTGCTTTAGAGGTGGACAAATATCTGGATAGTTTTTTCCTCTCAACAACCTCTCAATGAACATGCAGAGCATGTTTTACTAAGGAGGGAGGGGATTTCAACATGCAGTGATAGGTGTGACCGTCTGGGTGAACAGGCTGTGGCTCGGGTGACTGGAGTCCTTGACGATCTTTCGGGCCTTCCTCAGACACCAGCTGGAGTGTGTCCTGGAGGGAAGGTAGCTCACCCCCATTGATGTATTAGGCATTCCAAACCACACTCTGTAGAGCCTTGCAGTTGCAGTGCAGTGATGCAGCCAGACAAATTGATTTCTGGAGGTCATAGCTGTATCCATCCATATCCCCAGACCATATCCCCAGACACCAGGAATTAAAAGCAGTTTTGCATTTATTGTTTGTAATTTTAACTTTTTCTCCCCATTTTCGTGATCGCAACACTGCGATGTTGACCGCTACGCTACTCGGGAGGCCCCAGTTTTGTGCCTTTTCATGCCATTTCCCCATGGTTTCTGTTTGTGATATGTGCGAATTTTCACTGTTGGAACAATGTCCTCCATGCATTTCCTGGTGAACCCTGTGACTGAGTTTGTAGTCATCTATGTTATTGTCGGAGGCGACCTGGAACATTTCCCAGTCTATGTGATCAAAAAAGTCCTGTAGCATAGATTTGATTGGTCAGACCAGCGTTGAACAGATCTTACCACGGCCATTTCCTGCTTTAATTTCTCCCTATAGGTGGGTAGAAGCAGGATAGAGGTGTGATCTGATTAGCCGAAGGGGGGAAAAGGGGGGGCTTTGTATCCATCCCAGAAAGAACAGTAATCTAACATTTGATTTCCTTGAGTAAGACATTAGATGTATTGATATCATTTCTGTAGCACTCCTTAGATTTACATTGTTAGTCATCAGCCACAATGAATGCGGCCTCTGGATGTGCAGTTTACTGTTTGTTCAAAGTATAATTGTATAATTCCTTGAGTGCCAGCGTGGTGTCGGCCTGGGGAGGAATGTAAACAGCTGTGATGATAACCGATGAGAATTCTCTTAGGAGGTAGTCGTCAGGTATTCCAGATCAGGTGAGCAAAATGTCGAAAGAGTTTCTACATTACAGTAGTCACACCAAGAATTGTTGATCATGAAGCATACTCTTTCTCGTTTGTTCTTTCCTGACAAATACTTTGTCCTGTCCATCCATTGAATGAAAAACCCAGCAGGCTGGATAGCCGTGTTTAGCACCGATGGGGAGAGCCATGTTTCCGTGAAGCACAGTACCATACAGTCTCTCTTGTCCCATTGGTAGGAAATTCCTGCCCTGAGCTCATCCACTCGTATAGTCCAGATACTGAACATTAAAATACTAGGAAGGGGTGGGCAATTAGCCCTTCTCAGCCTTACTAGAACGCTGGTTCTCCTTCCATTTCTCTGGCGGCACCTTTTGGGTAAGGCGCCAGGTATGAGTGGGACTGCTTCTGGGAATCCAAATAAGGGTCCAGGGCCCAGATTCACAAACGACTTCTTAAGAAAAACTTAAAAAGCGTATTAAGAAAAAAAAACAAGTTCATAAGATAGTTTGTAAATGCAATTCCGAACATTTCTTAAGAATTCATGATTTTCTTATGAACCTCTTAACTATCTTCTTAAGATCATTGTCACTAGGCAACCGAGCTAGCTAAGCCATCTAGCTAGCAAGGTGAATCATGTAAGCACATTTCTTACTGAGATTACTGGTCTAAAATGTTACTGGATTTAAGACAATCAATACGGAATCTTTCAGGCGAAGTTTGTGAGTGAATTAGACATGCTCAGTTGCTTTCATTAGCCTATTTTCTCACTTCCATGAGTTTAAGACAAGGGTTTAGTAGTATTGGAATTAAGAATATTTTCAAGAAGAAATCCAATAACTTTATTTTCAAGGTGGTGAGGGTAGGCAACAACATCTCCTCCCCGCTGATCCTCAACACTGGGGCCCCACAAGGTTGCGTTCTGAGCCCTCTCCTGTACTCCCTGTTCACCCACGACTGCGTGGCCACGCACGCCTCCAACTCAATCATCAAGTTTGCGGACGACACAACAGTGGTAGGCTTGATTACCAACAACGATGAGACGGCCTACAGGGAGGAGGTGAGGGCCCTCGGAGTGTGGTGTCAGGAAAACAACCTCACACTCAACGTCAACAAAACTAAGGAGATGATTGTGGACTTCAGGAAACAGCAGAGGGAACACCCCCCTATCCACATCGATGGAACAGTAGTGGAGAGGGTAGCAAGTTTTAAGTTCCTCGGCATACACATCACAGACAAACTGAATTGGTCCACTCACACAGACAGCATCGTGAAGAAGGCGCAGCAGCGCCTCTTCAACCTCAGGAGGCTGAAGAAATTCGGCTTGTCACCAAAAGCACTCACAAACTTCTACAGATGCACAATCGAGAGCATCCTGGCGGGCTGTATCACCGCCTGGTATGGCAACTGCACCGCCCTCAACCGTAAGGCTCTCCAGAGGGTAGTGAGGTCTGCACAACGCATCACCGGGGGCAAACTACCTGCCCTCCAGGACACCTACACCACCCGATGTCACAGGAAGGCCATAAAGATCATCAAGGACATCAACCACCCGAGCCACTGCCTGTTCACCCCGCTATCATCCAGAAGGCGAGGTCAGTACAGGTGCATCAAAGCTGGGACCGAGAGACTGAAAAACAGCTTCTATCTCAAGGCCATCAGACTGTTAAACAGCCACCACTAACACTGAGTGGCTGCTGCCAACACACTGACACTGACTCAACTCCAGCCACTTTAATAATGGGAATTGATGGGAAATGATGTAAATATATCACTAGCCACTTTAAACAATGCTACCTTATATAAATGTTACTTACCCTACATTATTCATCTCATATGCATACGTATATACTGTACTCTATATCATCGACGGTATCCTTATGTAATACATGTATCACTAGCCACTTTATACTATACTATGCCACTTTGTTTACATACTCATCTCATTTGTACATACTGTACCCGATACCATCTACTGTATCTTGCCTATGCTGCTCTGTACCATCACTCATTCATATATCCTTATGTACATATTCTTTATCCCCTTACACTGTGTACAAGACAGTAGTTTTGGAATTGTTAGTTAGATTACTTGTAATTACTGCATTGTCGGAACTAGAAGCACAAGCATTTCGCTACACTCGCATTAACATCTGCTAACCATGTGTATGTGACAAATAAAATTTGATTTGATTTGGCCACAGACCGACCATCCACTGGACAAAAAAAAAGTTTACAATGCTTTAAAATAAAAAATGATTATTCATGTAGGCGTGAACAAAATGTAAAAATAACTGGGAAAAACAAGCTCAAACTTCAGTCTCTGCCTGGGCAAGATGAACAAGGCATCTGCGGACCACAATCAATAAGCACATGGACCTTAATACCCCCCCAGCAAAAACACAGAGAGAAGCTCCTCCAACCCTTAATCTAATTTCTTCTTAACTATTTTCTTAGGAAGAAACATAGGAAGAAACGTAAGAACATTTTCAAGAACTTTGGGGAATAGCAACTTTTTTAGTATTTTTCTTTTTCAGTATAAAGTTAAGGGGAAAATGGCACATAAGTAAGAAATGTCTTCTTATGAAGACTTGGTGAATCTGGGCCCAGGTCCAGAAAGTTGAATTTGAGGTTCGACTACATGTTTTATTTCATAACTGCTAGCATGACATAAGTATTTGATACATCAGAAAAGCAGAACCTAATATTTGGTGCAGAAACCTATGATAAAAATTACAGACCTCTACATGCTTTGTAAGTAGGAAAACCTGCAAAATCGGCAGTGTATCAAATACTTGTTCTCCCCACTGTATTTGTCTATTGTGGCCTGATATGGTTCCCAATCAGAGGCAGCTGTTTATCGTTGGCCACCTAAATATAATCCCCATTTTCCCTTTTGGTTTTGTGGGTTCTTGTTCTATGTTTAGTTGCCTGTCTGCACTACTCATTTTAGCTTCACGGTTCCTTTTGTGATTTTTGTTTGTTCAGTGTTCATTCATTAAGTAAAGAAGAATGTATGCATACCACACTGCACCTTGGTCTCTTTCGTACAACGAACGTAACATAGATAATACCCAAGTATAATTGTCTCTACACATGTAGATTGTCTCCTTTACTATGGAAGTTAATCAAAATCAATGATCATGAAAATACACTGTTTATTATACTGGTGTCAATTTTGTGAGAGTAAACATTTATTATTTTTCAATAAAATCTCTAAACTATTGTAGTGGAAATTCACCACCATGTCGTGGATATTACCACCAGGGACACTCGAAAGCAATCTTAAATGAATCATCCTTTCTGATCAGCGTGCTGGAGAGGTTCCAAACAACTCAATGCACCATAGTACACATGTCAATCAGGAGCTCTGCTGGGGCAGTCTCAGCAGATGACTATACACAGACAAGTTCTATTTGCATGATTTAGCATAATTAATCAATCATTATCATATTGTTTCATTCATGTGACCGACCAATACTGTTTCATCACATGTGACAGACCAATACTGGTTCATAACATGTGACAGACTAACATCTCACAAGGTTTATTTCTCTCTAAACTGAGACCTTGAAAATTAGATCTTTCAAATCAAATAAAATTGTATTGGTCCCATACACATGGTTAGCAGATGTTATTGCGAGTGTAGCAAAATGTCTTCTCAAAACAAAGGTCTGGGCGTACTGCTAAATAGCAGATACTGATAGTGAGAATTCGTTCAGTCAGTCACTTGCATGAACACAGAAAATGGTTATTAGAAAAGCACAAACATTTTAAAAAATCCAGCACACCCTCAACAGGAAAGGCATGGTGAAACCGGACTTGGAGATGACCCAAAGATGGTCCAAGTCTTAGGTCATGTGCTTGTGGTGGCTAATTTCTTTACTATCAAATGAGGAGACAAACTTATCACACAAGTCAGAGTTATACTTAAACTAAATCTTTATTCACTTATTAATAAGGGAGCAGGTCAATACCACACACACATATAAAGTTAATCAATATAAGTGCTCTACAATAATGATGGCTGGTCGACGAATCACCCACAGATGATTCGTTGAGAGCCCCGAGAAAAAAATAACAAAGGTCTTTTATAGTCAAGATACACCCCTACATTGAAAGGGTCACAAGGTTAAGATTTGTATGAAAGATACTTAAAATTCACAGCAGACAGTATCTGCTGTAAAAACAGTTATCCTTTGTGTAGAGACCCGGGTCTGGCCCCGAGCCATCTCTCCCTGGTACCAAATAGATCAGAAACATTAACTCATGCTCTGGAATGCGGTCTCCTTAGGTTTTATCACCCAAAAGACATCATAAATCTCCTGTCAGTGTTATCTCCCAGAAGTCCATCCTCAGTAGAACACACACACAATAGTTATAAGAATCCTCTATTCTGTTGCATAAAACAACTATTTGATGCAATAAAAGTATTATAACAATCTTGCAATTTTGCTCTCACATGCTTCATGTGCATGCACATTGAGACATGGCTCCATCCAGTGCCCTCTGGTTTACTGGCTGTGATGCTGACTCTGTGTTGAAGAAAAGGGTGAGGTTCGTGTTTAAAGGAGATCCTAAATGTTAAAGGAGATCCTAAATGTTAGAGACTAATTATTATTAAGTATGGCTTTTTTTTTTGTTTACTCAACTTTTCAGGTCAAGTGTTAGCAGAACTTAATGTTTAGTTGGCCCAAAATTGTGTTTGCTCAACTTGTCTATGTTTGTTCAACTATTATTTGGGCATCTAACAAAGAAAGAATGTGCAACTGGTTACACACGCAAAGTGCTTTTCACAGACAATGTTTTCAACTTATATATCTGACGTACATGATTACATTGTTCATGTTCATTTATTCAGTAATTGTTATTCAACATGTCCTTACCTGGGATTTGAACTCACAACCTTTGGGTTCATGGCATTCTGATCTTCCTGCTTAGTTATTGTTTTCCTACCTTGTCAGAACATTCAGGTGAATTGTTTGGACGTTGGGGTCCTGAAAAGGCAGGAAAACATGTACACATGTACGCACGCACACATATATAAGATCTGCTAATATAATATATGATGACAAGATGTTAATCAAGGAACAAAGGTGAATGTGGTCACACTTTATTTAGACAGTATTACCATCTGTAGATCATCTATATTGAACTATCTGTTGATAAGCAAATGTTTGTTAAGGTTACAGTTAGTGTCAGCGTTAGGATAAGGGTTAGGTTTAGGGTTAGGCTAAGGGTTAAGTTTAGGTTCAGGGTTAGTTAGTTGAAATGTTGTTGAGTTATTGAACATCTACTGAACATCTACTTGGGATTATCCAAGTAAAGTGTAAACAGGCACCACCACACTATCTTTCATACGTGGTGCAGTGAATTACAGCCCCAGAATCCAATTGGTTATGAACGATAACACCCACTTTAGATTATCTGGGTCTCTAATAATAACAAACTACACAAGGGGAGGAAATTGTGTGTCCCTGAGATATCTCAAGAAAATACAATAAAATACAGCTTATGTTGTTCAAAGAATCAAAACAAAAAATACCATGCAATGCTTCCCTATGAGAAACATTTGGAATTATTCCTGAATACGCTTGGAAAGTGGAGACGCCACAAACGTAAAGAATAAAGTAGAAATATTATTGGAGACACCCTGCAGTTTTGGAGATAGCATCGCATTTGCTAGCAAAGATTGAAAATAAATTTGGGCAAAGACCATGAAGGATCTTGGCTGGCCTCTGGTGGAGGAATTGTCACATCAGCATGTAGAACCAGAATAATAATGCATTTGCTGCTTGCAACCTGGTTGATATCTATGTTGCCAAGGGGATGTAAAGATTGTGGCCACTAGATGACAGCAGTGTATGTGCACAGTTTTAGACTGATCCAATGAACCATTGAATTTCTGTTCAAAATTGTGTATCAACACTGCCCAAATGTGCCTAATTTGTTTATTAATAACTTTTCAAGTTCAAAACTGTGCACTCTCCTCAAACAATAGCATGGTATTCTTTCACTGTTATAACTACTGTGAAGTGGAAAGTTAGATTAACAAGAATTTAATATTTCTGCCAATATCAGATACAGTGGGGCAAAAAAGTATTTAGTCAGCCACCAATTGTGCAAGTTCTCCCACTTAAAAAGAGGAGAGAGGCCTGTAATTTTCATCATAGGTACACTTCAACTATGACAGACAAAATGAGAAAAATAAATCCAGAAAATCACATTGTAGGATTTTTTATGAATTTATTTGCAAATTATGGTGGAAAATAAGTATTTGGTCACCTACAAACAAGCACGATTTCTGGCTCTCACAGAACTGTAACTTCTTCTTTAAGAGGCTCCTCTGTCCTCCACTCGTTACCTGTATTAATGGCACCTGTTTGAACCACTTAGAAAAACTACAAATTCTAGCTAATTTTTCCAAACGTGTAAGGGTTTTCCTGTGGTGAAGGAGAAGCGGACCAAAATGCAGCGTGGTGGTTATTCATGTTCTTTAATGAAGGAACTAGACATGAAATAACTAACAAAACAATAAATGTGCGAAAACCTAAACAGTCCTATCTGGTGCAAACACAGAGACAGGAACAATCACCCACCAACACACAGTGAAACCCAGGCTACCTAAGTATGATTCTCAATCAGAGACAACTAATGACACCTGCCTCTGATTGAGAACCATACTAGGCCGAAACATAGAAATACCCAAAACCTAGAAAAACAAACAGACTGCCCACCCAACTCACACCCTGACCATACTAAATAAATACAAAACAAAGGAAATAAAGGTCAGAACGTGACAAAACGCAAGCCTGAAACTCTTTCTAAAGACTGTTGACATCTAGTG
This sequence comes from Oncorhynchus clarkii lewisi, assembly GCF_045791955.1. NCBI lineage: Eukaryota > Metazoa > Chordata > Actinopteri > Salmoniformes > Salmonidae > Oncorhynchus > Oncorhynchus clarkii. The sequence goes on along the minus strand of NC_092179.1, from coordinate 27,599,386 downwards.
GAAGCCCTAGGAACTGCAATCTGGGAGGATTTCACCTCATAATAAATATGACAGCCATTGGAAACAGTGGTAGGCTGAATTATTTTTTTGATGGTTTGTCCTCGGGGTTTCGCCTGCCATATCAGTTGTGTTATACTCACAGACATTATTTTAACAGTTTTAGAAACTTTAGAATGTTTTTTATCCAAATCTACTAATTATATGCATATCCTAAGGCCTGAGTAACAGTCAGTTTAATTTGGGCACCCAAACCCAAATAGGTTTTAATGAGCAATTTATATTTGACAAACAACCTGTTCCAGGGTAAAGTTAATGGGAGGTGGATATAATTCCCCCCCCCCCCCCCCCCCCTCTTTGTTTTAGTATGGTCGGGGAGTGAGTTGGGGTGGGCAGTCTGTTTGTTTTTCTAAGTTGTATTTTGCGTTTGGCCTGGTATGGTTCTCAATTAGAGGCAGGCATCGTTAGTTGTCTCTGATTGAGAATCATACTTAGGTAGCTCTTTCCCACCAGTGCTTGGTGGGTGATTGTTTTCTGTGTCTGTGTCTTCCACATGGAACTGTTTCGGTTTTCGTTTCTGTCTTTCTACTTGTTATTTTGTATTTTCGCACACACACACACACACACACACACACACACACACACACACACACACACACACACACACACACACACACACACATCTTCTATGCTGCTGCTACTCTCCGTTATTATCTATGCATAGTAACTTTAATAACTCTACCTACATCTACATATTACTTCAATTACCTAGACTAACTGGTGCCCCCGCACATTGACTCTGTACCGGTTCCCCCTGTATATAGAACTCGCTATTGTTATTTTACTGCTGCTCTTTAGTTATTTGTTACTTTGTGACACATAACACATGTGACACACAACATTTGATATGATTTAATCAAGGAATAAAGATGAATGATTATTTAGATAGTATGACCATATATATGGGACTATCAACAATTCATCGTGTGATAAGTGAAAGCATGGTTACAGTTATTGTTCGTACAGACACCACCAGTCCATCTCTTCTATGTGGTGGAGGGAATAACAGCCCCAGAGCCGGAATAGGTTATAAAAGATGACCTCTGAAGCACAGCAAAACCAATCTGTGTTGTGAGCAACATGACCATGCCCAAAAGTTTTTACACCCTGATGAAAAAGCCTCCCAGAAGGATCTATTGATGACATGGGGATATTAACAGTATATCCACCACAGACTTTTTGGGGGCGTTTTGTAAGGGATAATCAACGAGGGGATATGCGTTCTATGGGAAATAATGAACAACGTGGAAGGAACTAGCGGCGTGGAACTGACCTTCCACAGAGTTGCATTATTTTACAGAGCCTAGAGTTGATTATCCATGTAACATTGCTGTAAATTAACACATTTTGCTGCTAGTAATGTGTTCATTTATAGGTAGAATTGTGTTCAACATCCACTGAAGTAGTTTACTAGATAGCTACCGTAGTTGTCTTGGTAACCAAACAGAGACTTTAGCTAAACAAACCATCAGTCCTAGCTTGCTATTATGAAAATCGAATTCAACAAGGCCAATAAGGTTTTCAATTTGACTTTTGCAGGCTCAAAAGCAGCTCAAACATAGAACATGTAGGCATGAATTTGCCATTGAAATCTACCATGCTGATATACTGTGCGCTATAGAGAAATAATGCACACTCTAGAATGCCCTTCAAGCCCTTAAAAAAATTGTATTCAACAATAATTTAAAAAAATACGTTTTTATTAGGATCCCATTAGCTGTTGCGAAAGCAGCAATTCTTCTTGCCAAAACTCCTAATCCCCAATTAAACAATATTTCTATTTTTGAGAATGTGGGAATTGTCCATGGACATTTAAGGAACTGTCATGTCACGTTTGTTTCATGTGGTGATCTCATGAAGGACAGCTAACACACATTACTGTATCTTTGGTTGTGTACACTTCTCAATTATCGAGTTGGCATCTGATGGTTGTATAAAATATATGATTGAATATAAAACTATTTGTGAGAAAATTTAATATGATGTTAGCCTCCTAAATGAGAATTGTCTTTCGTGTAGTTTTACCCAGTCAGTAACCACGCCCACGTGAGCACAGACATTGGGACAAAAGGGATGGAACCGCCCTCCAAGGCGAGTGCTTATAAAGGACTCCTGACACATTTTACATTAGTCAAAAACGCAGGGACAGGAGTTCCCACGTTGAAATGGCTTGAACTCTGAAACTTTCAACAGAGAAGAAGTACTACTCGATACCAAAGAGACCCACGGTAAGCCGGACATCTCAAATGGTTAAGAAATCTACAAACTAGGGTCCAGATAACGCCGGGACGAGGTCCCCACATTGGAATGGCTATCACTCTAGAGACCAAAACATGCCGGGTGACACTGGTGTGTGAAGTGGTTTAAACTACAACTCTACCAAAGGACAAGACCAGAGCATGTGGAGATCATTCCCATGGTGAAATGGCTATGAAATTGACAAACTAAAGAACAATTATTCAGGCTGCAGCTGTTTAAATACTTTAATCGGGTAAATGAATCCCATCTAACAACATTTCAGAATGGTACTCCGAAGTACCCATTATAACAACTACAACCCCAAAAGACCTTGGGACTTCTGGGGAACGCAACCAGAGACTCTCTGATGATTGACTAAACAGCAGACGGACCAGCAATCAGCGAGGAACAAAAGGCATACACTCGTAAATATGTCAATTGAAGTTTATTTTCAAATGAGCAGTTGTTCATTTTAAAAGTATTAGCATTTCCATGAGTGTAGTTAGAAACTTTGAGTGTCCCGCTCTTGAGCTATCCCCAACCCTTTCCTTTGTCTACCAAGCCGTCATATCGGCTTAACCCAGGGATTTTTCTATCATGTCAATAACCAATGCATAACCTATTTGTGTGTGTGTTTATGTAATTATGTGATTGATTAGTTAGTAAATAAATAATTAAGCCAATTTGTATATCGCTGATTCATGATTTATGTTATGGTTCGTGCCGATTTCCTAGGGTTTGCGACGATCAGTAATGAGAATGATGTAATAATACATTAAGTGACTGTAATTGATAAGATATGAAAATATCGGAAGAGTTCATTCGGGAAATAAATGCTCTTTAAACATTTTCCCGTGGTGCCCCGACTTCCTAGTTAAAGTTACATGATTAGTTTAATCTCGTAATTAAAATACACAGAGATTTGATAATATACAGTCTTCACATTTAATGATAGTCAATGCTACGACAACATAATGCAGAACATTAATAGACAAGAACAGCTCAATGACATAACTACATCACAATAGCATGATAAAAGTGATTTTAAAGCTTCTGTTGTTTTCCTTTGTGACCCGGCTACTGTACTTGGTAGGTGGCATATTTGTAGAGCTGTTTGATGAGGTTGCTAAGTACAAAAGTGTTATAGTCTGGCACAGTGGACGCATCATAATACCCATAAAATGGTCAGACACGGAAATGGTTCCAATTGTTTTTCCATTCTTCACATACTTCATTTGACGTGTTTGTGAAATTCACTATGTGATTGGTGTAGGCTTATCTTGGTGTGACGTTTTGATAACCATGTATTTCTCTCTCGGACAAGATTAGTTTGATCAATATTCGCCTCAACTTTTCTTTCAAATATTTTCAAAATGCTAATTAGCAACAGAGAAGACCTCAGGAAGACTACCTATTCCTGCAGGAAGCCCCTGCACGTCATTTCTAGCCAACACTGTCAGCTACTGTTCACAAGCGTGATCAGAAACGTTTGCCCAATCCATGATGAATCCATGTTCTGTATTGAAAATAATTAAATAGTGTTGAACTTCTTCCTTCCCCTTTCTCTGTCTTAGCTAGCCACTGACTACACTTTAGCTAGTGAGTCATACAGAGCAGTAGATACAAAAAAATGTAGGTTTACTTAACCTAGATAATTGTTTGTACAGTATGTCGACTTTGTATGTCTAATTTGGTGTCTATTTCAGACCTTGTGGCATTTTTCAATGATGCGCATACGAGCATTAAAAGGGGAGAAGTCATGGACATGTAGAGAAGACCACTAGAAGTCTGGACATGTGGAGAAGACCACTAGAAGTCTGGCTATGTGGAGAAGACCACTAGAAGTCTGGCCATGTGGAGAAGACCACTAGAAGTCTGGCCATGTGGAGAAGACCACTAGAAGTCTGGCCATGTGGAGAAGACCACTAGAAGTCTGGCCATGTGGAGAAGACCACTAGAAGTCTGGACATGTGGAGAAGACCACTAGAAGTCTGGACATGTGGAGAAGACCACTAGAAGTCTGGCCATGTGGAGAAGACCACTAGAAGTCTGGACATGTGGAGAAGACCACTAGAAGTCTGGACATGTGGAGAAGACCACTAGAAGTCTGGACATGTGGAGAAGACCACTAGAAGTCTGGACATGTGGAGAAGACCACTAGAAGTCTGGACATGTGGAGAAGACCACTAGAAGTCTGGACATGTGGAGAAGACCACTAGAAGTCTGGACATGTGGAGAAGACCACTAGAAGTCTGGACATGTGGAGAAGTGCAGCTATAGTGAGGGGCAACTAACCAGTTTGGTCAGGGCCAGCAAGAGGGATAAAGTTTATCCTGTGTTGGTGTGTAGCTATGAAGTTAAGTATGAGCATCTTAGCAATATAATGTGTTTTAAACAGCTGTCAACATTTTACAAGGAAACAGCCACTTAAACAATGATATCATCATTAACCGTCATTACCCCAGATACCACACTTACATTATGACTCTAGACTCTAGAGTTCTAGAATGTTTTATAGGACCTTTCCCATTATACGATTGATATATCAAGTAATAAAATCCCTAGTTATCAATTAAATGTTTATAGAAAAACTGCACTCATGTGAAAATGACAGTTTATTAAATATTCTACAGCTGTAATGTCATCAGTCAAATCAAACTTTATTGATATACCACATTTCTTACAACAAATGCATTTCAAGGTGTTCACAGTCATGCATTGAAAGGCATGTGACACGTAACATCCGTCCTCTTCTCATTTCTCTATAGGTGGCCTGAGGATTCTCTCTATCACATGCAAATGCCTCCGTGGAGCTCATGAGTTTAGCCATGCAGCCTATTTTGCCAGTTCACAATATCGGCTGTACAGATGTGTAATGCGAGTGGAGGAAGCCAGCCGTGCCCAACCAGGTGCAGTCAGTGGAAGACAAATACCGAGCCGAAGACTACAACCCTCTGTCCCAAGAGCCCACAGAGGAAGATCTTCAGTGGCTAAGGAACCATCTCTGGGGAAGTTTCAGTGAAATGGCATGACTCCTTGAACCTGAAGCAGAACAACTGCTACCCTCCCTGTTGTCCCTGTCTGTACCAAACATTGTTAAAAATCCAGGGCACCTGGGGCATGCAGAACACTGGCTGGCATGGTGCTGTCGTGGAGCATCAGGTGGCTATACGGCAGGCAACAGTTGGACAGTTGGTAAACGATATCTGATGAACCAATCTGTACATTCTGTTAAATAAGTCCCACCAGTCTCTGAAAACACTCTCTCTGTGAAATGCAGCGTATGCCACATCTTCCAACAGAACAAGATCAGCCTCTCTCATTGGATCACCCATTATCTCAGTCTCCTATTGGATCGCTCATTATCTCCGTCTCTCATTGGATCGCCCATTATCTCAGTCTCTCATTGTATCTCCCATTATCTTAGTCTCATTGGATCTCCCATTATCTCAGTCTTTTATAGTATTTACACAATGGTTTCACTTTCACACCTGCCTCTAATTTCAAAAATTAGTACTTTCTATGGATTATTATCATAACTAATGCACTGATGTGGTGAAATTATATATGTGTTGCATGAATTCACAGTGGAAATATATTTACATTGAAAAATGATTTAATTATTGTCAATATTTCACACATTTTCAGCGTAGAATGGGAAAATATATGTTTGACAAGCATCTCCCTTGTCCCACCACTTGGCACCGTGCATAAGCATGGTCATGGTTGTTTGTAAGTTTACACACATTTTCTGAGCTGAAATTCATGGTTTACGCACAGATTTGTGCCTAAGCACGGTTGATAAATGAGTCCCCTGCAGCATTCCAGGACCTGGGTTGCCTACCCCTGCACTATAGTCTTTAGTCCAGCTTTTCCCAAACCTGGTCTTGGGGACCCCAACGGGTGCACGTTTTTTGGATTTTTGTCCAACCAATACACAGCTGATTCAAATAATGAACTTATCATCAAGCTTTAATTATTTGAATTAGCTGTGTAGTGCTAGGGCAAAAACCAAAACGTGCACCCCTTGGGTCCGTCCCCAGGACCGATTTTGGGAAACGCTGCTTTAGTCACAGGTCATCTAGAAGGGTGTGGTGGCAAGGATTATTCCTATTTCAATTTTCTTCTTAAAGTTAACATGCAAGAGTGCTCCTACCATGCATGGTCAGATGAAACAACACCTTGAGAAAACAAATGCGTTCCAAGGCTGTCTTGAAGTGTTTCCTTATTTATCTTGGATGACTGTTTTTTTTTCATGATTAGAATTCTGTACAAATCCACTTTTTCCAAATCCTGGGAAAGTGTGTTTGCCAATTGAAGAAAGTGTAAAGCTCCCACTGTTCATACTACCAGGTTAATGGAGAAAAACTGTATACTAAATGTAATACAAAAGGAACTCCAGCCCGCTGGTGATCTTGATTCTCTACACATTAATGGATTTTGTCCAACAGCATGCTGGTGGTCACAGCCTTGAAATAGGTTCATTCATTGATCAATTCATCCATACAAAAAAGGTTCCAAAAGGGTTCTTCGGCTATCCCCTTCAGAGAACCCTTTTTGATTCCACGTAGAACTGGACCAGCCTTCGCTGTGTTTTGGACCCTGGTGACCAGCCTTCGCTGTGTTTTGGACCCTGGTGACCAGCCTTCGCTGTGTTTTGGACCCTGGTGACCAGCCTTCACTGTGTTTTGGACACACATAATAATGGTGATGCTGGTATGCTGAGGACCAAGCTGGTCCATGCTCGTCTATGTTGGTCAAGCTGGTCTGACCACGTCCATCATTATCATATTTGCCAGCATTCTCTATTGCAGTTAATTTTTTGAATTGTTTGTTTTAATATATTTTTTTCTTGCTGTGTTTTTGCATGTACATTGGGATGGAGCTAATCACAGGCCAAATCTGTTTCAGTCTGTTTTACACCAGTCAACAGAAGAGGAATTCACCTTTCAGCAGAACAATAACCTACAACACAAAGCCACATCTACACTGGAGTTGCTTGCCAAGATGACAGTTAATGTTCCTGAGTGGCCAAGCTAGAGGTTGACTTAAATCTGTTCAAAATCTATGGCAAGAAAATTGCTGTCTAGCCATGATCCCTAACACCTTGACAGCACCTTTTTTTTCACAAATATGGGCAAATATTGCACAATCCAGGTGTATAAAGCTCTTATGAGACTTACCCAGAAAGACATCTGTAATCGCTGACAAAGGTGCTTCTACCATCTATTGACTAAGAGGGTTGAATACTTATCTAATCAAGGTCATTAGTGTTTTCTTTTTCATTCATTTACCTTGTTATTTTTTTAAATGACAAAAATGTCATTTAAAAAAAGCATTTTAATCACACTTTGTAAAACAATAAAATGTGAAGAAATGCAAGGGGTGTAGACTTTCTATAGGCACTATTTCAACATGTAAACACAGCAAACGTATTCAGAACATGTAAACACAGCAAACGTATTCAGAACATGTAAACACAGCAAACGTATTCAGAACATGTAAACACAGCAAACGTATTCAGAACATGTAAACACAGCAAACGTATTCAGAACATGTAAACACAGCAAACGTATTCAGAACATGTAAACACAGAAAACGTATTCAGAACATGTAAACACAGCAAACGTATTCAGAACATGTAAACACAGCAAACGTATTCAGAACATGTAAACACAGCAAACGTATTCAGAACATGTAAACACAGAAAACGTATTCAGAACATGTAAACACAGCAAACGTATTCAGAACATGTAAACACAGTAAACGTATTCAGAACATGTAAACACAGCAAACGTATTCAGAACATGTAAACACAGAAAACGTATTCAGAACATGTAAACACAGAAAACGTATTCAGAACATGTAAACACAGCAAACGTATTCAGAACATGTAAACACAGAAAACGTATTCAGAACATGTAAACACAGAAAACGTATTCAGAACATGTAAACACAGCAAACGTATTCAGAACATGTAAACACAGAAAACGTATTCAGAACATGTAAACACAGCAAACGTATTCAGAACATGTAAACACAGAAAACGTATTCAGAACATGTAAACACAGCAAACGTATTCAGAACATGTAAACACAGCAAACGTATTCAGAACATGTAAACACAGCAAACGTATTCAGAACATGTAAACACAGCAAACGTATTCAGAACATGTAAACACAGAAAACGTATTCAGAACATGTAAACACAGCAAACGTATTCAGAACATGTAAACACAGCAAACGTATTCAGAACATGTAAACACAGCAAACGTATTCAGAACATGTAAACACAGCAAACGTATTCAGAACATGTAAACACAGAAAACGTATTCAGAACATGTAACATGAACATGTAAACACAGCAAACGTATTCAGAACATGTAAACACAGCAAACGTAGAACACAGCAAACGTATTCAGAACATGTAAACACAGCAAACGTATTCAGAACATGTAAACACAGCAAACGTAAACATGTATTCAGAACATGTAAACACAGAAAACGTATTCAGAACATGTAAACACAGCAAACGTATTCAGAACATGTAAACACAGAAAACGTATTCAGAACATGTAAACACAGCAAACGTATTCAGAACATGTAAACACAGAAGAACATGTAAACACAGAAAACGTATTCAGAACATGTAAACACAGCAAACGTATTCAGAACATGTAAACACAGCAAACGTATTCAGAACATGTAAACACAGAAAACGTATTCAGAACATGTAAACACAGAAAACGTATTCAGAACATGTAAACACAGAAAACGTATTCAGAACATGTAAACACAGAAAACGTATTCAGAACATGTAAACACAGCAAACGTATTCAGAACATGTAAACACAGCAAACGTATTCAGAACATGTAAACACAGCAAACGTATTCAGAACATGTAAACACAGAAAACGTATTCAGAACATGTAAACACAGCAAACGTATTCAGAACATGTAAACACAGCAAACGTATTCAGAACATGTAAACACAGAAACGTATTCAGAACATGTAAACACAGCAAACGTATTCAGAACATGTAAACACAGAAAACGTATTCAGAACATGTAAACACAGCAAACGTATTCAGAACATGTAAACACAGCAAACGTATTCAGAACATGTAAACACAGAAAACGTATTCAGAACATGTAAACACAGAAAACGTATTCAGAACATGTAAACACAGCAAACGTATTCAGAACATGTAAACACAGAAAACGTATTCAGAACATGTAAACACAGAAAACGTATTCAGAACATGTAAACACAGAAAACGTATTCAGAACATGTAAACACAGAAAACGTATTCAGAACATGTAAACACAGAAAACGTATTCAGAACATGTAAACACAGAAAACGTATTCAGAACATGTAAACACAGAAAACGTATTCAGAACATGTAAACACAGAAAACGTATTCAGAACATGTAAACACAGAAAACGTATTCAGAACATGTAAACACAGAAAACGTATTCAGAACATGTAAACACAGAAAACGTATTACACAGCAAACGTATTCAGAACATGTAAACACAGAAAACGTATTCAGAACATGTAAACACAGCAAACGTATTCAGAACATGTAAACACAGAAAACGTATTCAGAACATGTAAACACAGAAAACGTATTCAGAACATGTAAACACAGAAAACGTATTCAGAACATGTAAACACAGCAAACGTATTCAGAACATGTAAACACAGAAAACGTATTCAGAACATGTAAACACAGAAAACGTATTCAGAACATGTAAACACAGAAAACGTATTCAGAACATGTAAACACAGAAAACGTATTCAGAACATGTAAACACAGAAAACGTATTCAGAACATGTAAACACAGAAAACGTATTCAGAACATGTAAACACAGAAAACGTATTCAGAACATGTAAACACAGAAAACGTATTCAGAACATGTAAACACAGCAAACGTATTCAGAACATGTAAACACAGCAAACGTATTGCAAGATCTGCAAGATCAGTGTTTATAATTGATAGAGATAAAGTACTGAAAATATAGTTAGAGCAATAGGTTTTAAGGTGAAGGATTCTTGTGAATTATTGTTGAGAATTGAGATTGTTCCAGACAGAGAGATCAATGAGTTAGCAAGTGAGCTTGTCAGATCCCGAACGTCCTTCAGATGCAGAGGAGAGGCTAATGTGTGCACACCATGGTGAAGCCAGAATTGGAGATGACCCAAAGACGGCCCAGATCGTAGGTCACGTGCTTCATTGGCATGTACATTGGGACATTGCTCCATCCAGTGCCCTCTGGTTTACTGGCTGTGATGCCGTCTCTGTGTTGAAGAAAGGGGTGGGGTTTGCGTTCAAAGTTTATAAAACATTTTTTGGACTTCAATAATTGAATATAGCTATTGATTTGAAAGAATATAACTTATGACTCTTGAGCTTAACACAACCGCATCAGAAGCCAAAATGTATGTTTTTATTCAATTGTTTCTAAACAATGTTATTTAAAAAAAAATGTGTTGTTTAAAAAAAAAAAAAAATGTTTCCCATGGATCCATATTGATTCAATCTGTAGCCCCATGTATGAATTTGAGAATGGTTACATTTCTCTAGCTACATACCTCATCTGTTTACCAAAACAAGTGGTGGGATGGCCAAGTAGTTTTTTTTTTATCCCAAACTGTAGCTTTAAAGGATACCCAACCTTTGCTAATTTTACTGTACACTGTGTACACATTTCTTTATAAGTCTTATATATTTAGATCTGATTTATATTTACCAGATTTTATTTATACATTGTTTTAATTTGTGTGTAAAGAGCTTCACAAAGCATGTACTGTAAGGACCAGAGTTATTCATGAAGGTATATCATTATTATTATAAGTTATTTTCAAGTTAATAATGTTGAGGGGGAAAGGGTGGAACCATACACAAATTTAAGTTGCAACCTTACCTGGTATAAACTTGGCCTGCAGAGTTGACCCCAAAGACACCACCATCAGTTGCCACCTCAATCATGGAAAGCTTGCCGTCAATGTGTCTCCACCCGTTGTTTCGGCAGTCTTGATTCAACTGGAAAACAGATTCAATCAGGGTTTTAGGACAATTTCAACAGTCATAATATGAAACAGTTTTAATATAACTGACACTCTCTATCCTCTACTACTCTACTCCAGCTCTCACACTCTTTCCCAGATCTTACACTCATTAAGAAGATATCATCATTCTTGTTGACTGCCCAGCACCCAAAATGTCCGCAACTAGAATACTTCACAGCTCCTGGCAACCTTATCCCTCGAAGGGATGAGTCAGCACCCATGAAGCCAAGTGAGGCACTTCTTGAAAGACACCCTGTTACATAGTCCATGTTGGCCAACACAACAAATTGGTCCCCCCCAGCATCCAGCTGCTTTACACCGGCTGAAGACCACAAAGACAGAGACAGACAAGCAAACAAGGAGTCTGTGGGTACTTCCAAATGACCTACAATGGCATAATGTTAACATGTATAATTTACCCTGATGGTAATCAGGAAAGCTAAGAAGTAGGTGTTCTCTGGGTTCATAATTTAGTAATGTTCTCCACTTACTTGCAAATTGAGCCCAGTTACCGGCCACATACTTGAACATGAGGTTTCCGTTGCTGACACCCCAGATCCCTGTTGGTCCTACAGTGATATGCCTCAGGGAACCAGGCAGGCGGATCCATTCATCACCTACCAGGTAGTAGGGGGTTTGACTTGTGTCCGTAGCAACCACTTGTCCCAGTCCTGCATCGATCCGCATCAGATTCTTGATAGCCACTATTTCCTGACAGTCCCAGGCTATGGAGACACCAGATCAAAGACACATCAGTAGAGTACAGCAACAAAAAGGAGGATGAAATTATGGAGCCAACTTGATGATCAATTCCAAGTTTAATGTAGAGCTGCCTATAAAAATATTTTTCAGATGATGGTTACTTACCATGACTGATGGTCAGAAGACACAGGACGGCTGCAGTGGTTCTCATGATGTCTCTGTAGAGTGACGGTATACGTTTGGTTGCAGTTTGGTTGAACACAGACTTGTCCCTCTTATATAGCCCTGCAAACAGCTTTCAACCCCCATGAAATAATTATTAATGAGCTTTTTATATTTGACAAACAACCTGTTCCAATAAAAAGTTAAGAGGAGGATATAACCCCACCCTCTCCCATACACAGACACACAATAATATTATACACTAAACAAAAATATGAAACGCAACATGCAAAGTGTTGATCATATGTTTTATGAGCTGAAATACAAGATCCCAGAAATGTTCTATACACACAGCAAGCTTATTTCTCTCACCTACTGTCCTTGGCAGGTGGCGTATTTGTAGAGCTGTTTGATAAGGTTGCTAAGTGTTATAGGAGGACCCATGTCACTGTACCAGGCTGAGTGTAACGCATTTTTTTACCCCTACCACCCCCCTCATTGGAGGACGAATGTATTTTCAATTTTGTAACTTTAGTAATTTTTTATTTCAATTGTTATTTTCTTTAAAAACGTACACTACATGACCAAAAGTAAAGTACATCTCATTCCAAAATCATTAACATTAATATAGAGTTGCCCCCCCCCCCCCCCCCTTGCTGCTATAACAGCCTCCACTCACCAAGGAAGGCTTTCCACTAGATGTTCAGCCACAAGAGCATTAGTGAGGTTGGGCACTGATGTTGGGCGAATAAGCCTGTTTAAAGCTGGGTTTTGTTTCATTGTTGAACTTTCCTAATTTATATATAGATTGATTTTTGAAAAATATAACTTTTAAATGCCTCATGAGCTTAAAACAGAATAAAACATGTAAGCTTTCACTAAATTGTTTGTCAACAATATTATTGTAAACAAACAATGAATAGCTTTATAAAACATGTTTAAAGAATAACAATTTTGTTCTCATCTGTCTGTCCTTATATTTAAAGTTCCATCTATGAATTTGAGAGTGGCTATATTTCTCTTACCCCATCCCTCATCCATTTACCAAAACAAGAGGCCATTTAGTTGTTTTTATCCCAAACTGTAGCTTTATTCTACCGTACAGTGTCTTCACATTCCCTCATGAGTCTATTATGAGTTTAGATTTGATTATATCTTCCTGATGTTATTTATTTCTTTAAATGTTTGTGCAAAGCACTTCACAAAGCATGTACATTAAGGATAAGAGTCAGGGGCGCAACTTTGGTTTTAGAAGTGGGGGGGACATAGATGTTTTTCTTGTTTTTATTTAGTGGGTAGATTAGCTTTAAAATTGCAGATATATTGTGGCTTCCATCAATGTAATTGTCTGCATAATTTCCAATCCCCCACATATGTTTTTCAAATATATGTATATTTTACACTAACCCTACCATCGCGCTTCTAATTGGAGTAAACAAATGGATATCATCAAATGGGCTTCTACTTCCAGCTTATACATACTACATACATTTAATGGACAAAGTATATTTTACAATAGTTATCTTTTGTTAGATTTGTCCCATCCTTCAGCTCTACTCAACCCCTCCCATCTATCTCCGAACACCATCAGTTCTGATTACTTTCCCCATTACTTTTTCCAAATTTTGTTACGTTACAGCCTTATTCTAAAATTGATTAAATAGTTTTTTTTACCCCTCATCGATACTCACACAATTCCCCATAATGACAAAGCAAAAACAGGTTTTTAGACTTTTCCATACATTTATTACAAATAAAAAACTGAAATTTCTTATTTACGTAAGTATTCAGATCCTCAATTGATGGGACATAATTTGGAAAGGCCCACACATGTCAATATAAGGTCCCACAGTTGACAGTGCATGTCAGAGCAAAAACCAAGCCATGAGGTCGAAGGAATTGTCCTTAGAGCTCTGAGACAGGATTGTGTTGAGGCACAGATCTGGGGAAGGGTACCAAAAAAAAATATATATATATATTGTTTTCACTATATATTTTACCTCCTGGTGATGTCATTCGGAAACATAATGTTAACACTGTTATGAGGACGATACACAGCTGTACAGTTCGATGAAACGTGGTGAAGCCCTAAAATTGCCCTCCCTGGAAGCCTGTGTTTCAGACATAGGAAGTGGATGGCGGCAAATTTTTACTTTTAAACTTGGACAAAACAGAGATGCAAGTTCTAGGTCCCATGAAACAAAGAGATCTTCTGTTAGATCTGACAATTAATCTTGATGGTTGTACCGTCGTCTCAAATAAAATTGTGAAGGACCTCGGCATTACTCTGGACCCTAATCTCTCTTTTGAAGAACATATTAAGACTATTTCAAGGACAGGTTTTTTACGTAACATTGCAAAAAATCTAACTTTCTGTACAAAAACGATGCAGATCTAATTAATCCATGCGTTTGTCACTTCTAGGTTAGACTACTGCAATGCTCTACATTCCGTCAACCTGGATAAAGCACTAAATAGACTTCAGTTATTGCTAAACACTGCTGCTAGAATCTTGACTAGAACCAAAACATTTGATCACATTACTCCAGTGCTAGCCTCCCTACACTGGTTTCCTGTTAAGGCAAGGGCTGATTTTTAGATTTTACTGCTAACCTACAAAGCATTACATGGGCTTGTTCCTACCTATCTCTCTGATTTGGTCCTGCCGTACATACCTACACGTACGCCATGGTCACAAGAAGCAGGCCTCCTAATTGTCCCTAGAATTTCTAAGTAAACAGCTGGAGCCAGGGCTTTCTCCTATTGAGCTCCATTTTTATGGAATGGTCTGCCTCAGACTCGGTCTCAACCTTTACGTCTTTATTCAAGACTCATCTCTTCAGTAGGTCCTATGATTGAGTGTAGTCTGGCCCAGGAGTGTGAAGGTGAACGGAAAGGCTCTGGAGCAACGAACCGACCTTGCTGTCTCTGCCTGGCCGGTTCCCCTCTTTCCACTGGGATTCTCTGCCTCTAACCCTATTACAGGGGCTGAGTCACTGGCCTACTGGTGCTCTTCCATGCCATCCCTAGGAGGGGTGCGTCACTTGAGTGGGTTGAGTCACTGACGTGGTCTTCCTGTCTGGGTTGGCGCCCCCCCTTGGGTTGTGCCGTGGCGGATATCTTTGTGGGCTATACTCGGCCTTGTCTCAGGATGGTAAGTTGGTGGTTGAAGATATCCTTCTAGTGGTGTGGGGGCTGTGCTTTGGAAAATATACCCTGCTTGTTTGGCCCTGTCCGGGGGTGTCATCGGATGGGGCCACAGTGTCTCCTGAGCCCACCTGTCTCAGCCTCCAGTATTGATGCTGCAGTAGTTTGTGTCGGAGGGCTAGGGTTAGTCTGTTATATCTGGAGTATTTCTCCTGTCTTATCCGGTGTCCTGTGTGTAAAGGGGTGACAGTGAAGTCAGACGCAGGAGAGCAGAACCAGATAATAGCCGGAGCAGTTTAATTTCAAAACTAACAGCATAAAGCAGTAACAAACATGCACCAGTAAACATGTGCACAAGCACTTACAACAAACAATTCAACACAAAGACATGGGGAGGTACAGAGGGTTAAATACACAACACTTAATGAGGGAAATGAGAACTTTGTGTGTAGGAAGACAAAACAAATGGAAAATGAAAAGTGGACCGAAGGTGGCTGTAATGGCCGTTGGTGGAAGAAGGTGAGGACCAAAGCGTAGCACATGTTCGTCATTTATTAAATAGAACTGAACACTAAATAACAACGTAACAAAAAGAACAACCGAAACAGCGCCGTCAGGTACAAAACAGAACGCAACTACCCGCAAAACACATGTGGGCAAGAGCTACCTAAGTACGGTTCTCAATCAGAGACAACGATAGACAGCTGTCCCTGATTGAGAACCATACCCGGCCAAAAACAAAGAAATACAAAAACATAGAAAAAGGAACATAGAATGCCCACCCTTGTCACACCCTGGCCTAACCAAAATAGAGAATAAAAGCCTCTCTATGGCCAGGGCGTGACAGTGGCTAGAAATCCAGTGACGCCGACCGCTGAACGCCGCCCGAACAAGGAGAGGAACAGACTTCAGTGGAAGACATGACACTGTGTGAATTTAAGTATGCTCTCTCTAATTCTCTCTTTCTTTCTTTCTCTCTCTCTCTCGGAGAACCTGAGCCCTAGGACCATGCCTCAGGACAACCTGGGATGATGACTCCTTGCTGTCCCCAGTCCACCTGGCCGTGCTGCTGCTCCAGTTTCAACTGTTCTGCCTGCGGCTATGGAACCCTGACCTGTTCACTGGACGTGCTACCTGTCCCAGACCTGCTGTTTTCAACTCTAAAGAGACAGCAGGACCGGTAGAGATACTCTCAATGATCGGCTATGAAAAGCCAACTGACATTTACTCCTGAGGTGCTGACCTGTTGCACCCTCGACAACTACTGTGATTATTATTATTTGACCATGCTTGTCATTTATGAACATTTGAACATCTTGGCCATGTTCTGTTATAATCTCCAGCCGGCACAGCCAGAAGGTGGCCACCCCTCATAGCCTGGTTCCTCTCTAGGTTTCTTCCTAGGTTTTGGCCTTTCTAGGGAGTTTTTCCTAGCCACCGTGCTTCTATACCTGCATTGCTTGCTGTTTGGGGTTTTAGAATGAGTTTCTGTACAGCACTTTGAGATATCAGCTGATGTAAGAAGGGCTATATAAATACATTTGATTTGATTTTGATTTGATCTAAAGGCTATCAAATCTGGTCGTCTATTGCGTTGGGGACAGAGAATAAAAGGAGCAGATTTATGGGCATGGTAGAAAAGATTCAGGGCATAATGTAGACAGGGGTTTGATAGGGTGCGGGAACCGTGGAGGTAAACCTAGGCATTGAGTGACAATAAGAGAAGTTGCATCTCTGGAGGTGCTAGCTCCGCAGTAAAATAAAACAATGTTAACTACCCTAAACAACAGTATACAAGCCATATGGACATTAGAGAGAGACTTAAAGCGAGGCATAAAGCAATCACAGTTGTTGATTGGGAGAGTAAGCTAAGACAACAACGGGTAAGACAGCAACAGCTAATCAGCTAAGACAACAACAACAGGTAAAATGGCGATGAATGGGCAGAGAGGGTCAGTTAACTACACACAGGGCCTGAGTTTGAAGTCTGGGGCCTAAAGATAAACAAAATGGAGTACCGTGATTAATGAACAGTCCAGCAGGCATCAGCTATGGAGCCAGGCATCATAGGGTCCAGTGAACAGCAATAAATGAAACAGGGAAGTCGTTACTACGCTAGCAAGCGGGAGACATGGCGTTCATAAAGGTTAGCAGGCCAGGGCTAGCAGAAGCGTCTTCACCGATGTCCGACAAGGGCCGGTTGAGGGAACATCGGACGAAATTACGTCGGCAGACCAGACGTGATGGATCGGCGGGGCTCCGTGTCGACAAAGGGTCCAGGCCAATTGGCAAAGGAGGTATTGTAGCTGGAGTAATTTTGTTTGCTAGCCAGGAGATGCCCCTGGCTCAGGGCTAACTGGTGCTAGCTTCGGGACAAGGGCGTTAGCCACTATAGCCACTCGGTAGCAGCTAGCTAGTTGCGATGATCCGATGCAAAGGTTCAGAGCTTACGGCAGGAATCCAGCGATGTAGTGGCTTCTAGTCGTGCTAGTGAAGAGTTGGGGGGGGCATCAGCTGTGTAGTCAAGTGATCATAGGGTCTACTGAGCAGGCCGGGAGATGGGCCTGGCTCAAAGGCTAGCTTCGGGGCTGGGCCAGTCGGTAGCAGCTAGCTAGCTGTGGTGATCTGGAGTAATGGTCCAGTAATGGAGTAATCTGGAGTAATGGTGGAGAAAAGCAGTCCAATATTATCAGGGTTGATATCGCACTGAGCAGACTGGCGGGTATTATCCAAGGTAAAAGCGGCTGGTGTCTGAGCTAGAGGTAAAGGCCGCTAGCAGTGGCTAACAATGACTAACTAGCTAGTAGCTAATTAGCTGATTAGCATCTGATGGCTAGCTTCTGATGGAGGTTCTAGCTGTCTAAAAACAATAGCGGATCCGTATCACATTGGGTGAGGCGGGTTGCCATCTTGGATCACTATGTGATACTACTTTGAAGAATCTAAAATATTAAATATATTTTGATTTGTTTAACACTTTTTTGGCAACTACATGATTCCATATGTGTCATTTCACAGTTTTGATGTCTTCACTATTATTCTACAATGTAGAAAATAGTTCAACTAAAGAAAAACCCTTGAATGAGTGGATGTGTCCTAACTTTTGACTGGTACTGTAGGTGTTTGGAAAGTTGTTGACTGAGACATGGGAATGAAGAAAGATTACATTCTGTCCAAACATGTTATTGTTGAATCTCATGGATCCTAAGGGGGGAAGCACAGGGCAAATGTCTGGTTTCAGTCACAGATAAGGGAGGACAGGCGTGGATTAAGGAGGAGAGAGGAATTCGGCCCAGGTCACAGGTCAGATGGAGTGAGAAGGAACAGACCACAAAGGTTTTAGCGTCAAGCGGGGCCATGACTACACCAGTGAGAGGAACCAAACAAGTTCTTGACTAGCAACAGAGATGTATTGGCTGTCTAGATGTGCAAGGAGTTGATTCCGGCTAGTGGGAGGACCAGTGGGTGAATGAACTTAGTTTGAGCTTTTCGTGAGTTTTTACTCTGTTTGTTCAGAACCTAACACAACCTTACCTAGTTTAAACATCACCCCAAAAGTTGACCCCACTACCATCAGTTTCCACCTCAATCACAAAAAGCTTGCTGTCAATGGGACTCCACCCGTTGTTTAGGCAGTCTTGATTCAGCTGGAAACAAACAGATTCAATCAGGGTTTTAGGACAATTTCAACAGTCATAATATGAAACAGTTTTTGAATAACTGACACTCTCCAACCTCTACTACTCTACTCCAGCTCTCACACTCTTTCCCAGATCTGACACTCATTAAGTAGATAACATCATTCTTGTTGACTGCCCAGCAGCCAAAGGGTCCACAACTGTAGTTCTTCACACTTCCTGGCACTCTTGTCCATGGAAGGGGTGTCTGGTCCCTTGTGCGAGTCCGACAGTATGGAGTATCGTCCAACAATAAACTGAACACCTCCAGCATCCACCTGCTTCAGAAAGCCTGAAGACAACAAAGACAGATGGACAGACAAGCAAACGGGAGCACGTATCTGTGAATTCTGCCAAATGACTTACATGTTAAAATTGTAAAACATCATTTTTTCAACACCCTGATGATATCAGGAAGGCTAAGAAGCAGGTGTCCTCTGGATAAATATTGAGTAATGCTCTCCACTAACCTGCAGCTTGCACCCAGTTACCGGCCACAAACTTGTAGATTAAGTCTGCTTTGTTGACACCCCAGATCCCTGCTGGTCCTACAGTGATATGCTTCAGGGAACTAGGCAGGCGGATCCATTCATCACCTACCAGGTAGTAGGGGATTTGACTTGTGTCTGTTGCAACCACTTGTCCCAGTCCTGCATCGATCTGCATCAGATTCTTGATGTTTACTACCTCCTGACAGTCCCATGCTATGGAGACAAAGACATATGGGTAGATTGCACCAATAAAATCTTGATCAATTCCAAGTTGACCAAGCATGTTTCAGATTATGGTAATTTACCGTGACTGACGGCCAGGAGACAGAGGACTTCAATCGTCCCATTGCAGGGCTTTGCGCTTTAATAGCCCTGCACACAGCTTTAAAAGCAATGATGGCTTCCTGTTCCACCTGTATTTTTTTTATTTTTAATTTTACCTTAATTTTACTAGGCAGGTCAGTGAAGAACAAATTCTTATTTTCAATGACGGCCTAGGAACAGTGAGTTAATTGCCTTGTTCAAGGGCTGAACGACAGATTTGTACCTTGTCAGCTCGGGGATTTTGCAACCATTAAGTAGATGTCATGCTGCCCTGCTACCAAATTGCTGCCCCGCTACCAAATTGCTAGTCCAACGCTCTAAACACTAGGCTACCCTGCTGCCCCGTATATCAAAGAGTTGAAGGGAGGCTGGACCAAGAAAGGCTTTTCTTGTTATTTTTTAATGGTTAGGGTAAATACAGACAATTTATGGATAAGTGAAAGACCCCATTACCAAACTGATACTGCCCCCTACCTAACTGCTGCTACCCCCTACCTAACTGCTGCTGCCCCCCTACCTAACTGCTGCAGCCCTGCTACCTAACTGCTGCAGCCCCCCTACCTAACTGCTGCTATCCCCTACCTAACTGCTGCTGCTACCTAACTGCTCCTGCTACCTAACTGTCCTGCTACTGCCCTGCTACTGCCCTACTGCCCTGCTACTGTCCTGCTACTGTCCTGCCTGTCCTGCTGCTACCTAACTGCTACTGCCCTGCTACTGTCCTGCTACCTAACTGCTGCTGCCCCTGCTTCCTAACTGCTACTGCCCTGCTACTGTCCTACCTAACTGCTGCTGCCCCTCCTACCTAACTGCTGTTGCCCCATTACCTACTGTCCTGCTACTGTCCTGCTACCTAACTGCTACTGCCCTGCTACTGCCCTGCTACTGTCCTGCTACTGTCCTGCTACCTAACTGCTACTGCCCTGCTACTGTCCTGCTACTGTCCTGCTACCTAACTGCTACTGCCCTGCTACTGTCCTGCTTCCTAACTGCTACTGCCCTGCTACTGTCCTGCTACTGTCCTGCTACCTAACTGCTACTGCCCTGCTACTGTCCTGCTACTGTCCTGCTACCTAACTGCTACTGCCCTGCTACTGTCCTGCTTCCTAACTGCTACTGCCCTGCTACTGTCCTGCTACTGTCCTGCTACCTAACTGCTACTGCCCTGCTACTGTCCTGCTTCCTAACTGCTACTGCCCTGCTACTGTCCTGCTACTGTCCTGCTACCTAACTGCTACTGCCCTGCTACTGTCCTGCTACTGTCCTGCTACCTAACTGCTACTGCCCTGCTACTGTCCTGCTTCCTAACTGCTACTGTCCTGCTACTGTCCTGCTACCTAACTGCTACTTCCCTGCTACTGTCCTGCTACTGTCCTGCTACCTAACTGCTACTGCCCTGCTACTGTCCTGCTTCCTAACTGCTACTGCCCTGCTACTGTCCTGCTTCCTAACTGCTACTGCCCTGCTACTGTCCTGCTTCCTAACTGCTACTGCCCTGCTACCTAACTGCTACTGCCCTGCTACCTAACTGCTGTTGCCCCACTACCTACTGCCCTGCTACTGCCCTGCTACTGCCCTGCTACTGTCCTGCTACTGTCCTGCTACCTAACTGCTACTTCCCTGCTACTGTCCTGCTACTGTCCTGCTACCTAACTGCTACTGCCCTGCTACTGTCCTGCTTCCTAACTGCTACTGCCCTGCTACTGTCCTGCTTCCTAACTGCTACTGCCCTGCTACCTAACTGCTACTGCCCTGCTACCTAACTGCTGTTGCCCCACTACCTACTGCCCTGCTACTGCCCTGCTACTGCCCTGCTACTGCCCTGCTACTGTCCTGCTACCTAACTGCTACTGCCCTGCTACTGTCCTGCTACTGTCCTGCTACCTAACTGCTACTGCCCTGCTACTGTCCTGCTTCCTAACTGCTACTGCCCTGCTACTGTCCTGCTTCCTAACTGCTACTGCTCTACTACCTAACTGCTACTGCTATTATCTCTTGTATCAGTATCATGTTGAAATGGAATGGAATGTTATAAATATTTCTCCAGGCACGACAAGACTGTGGCTTCTATGAAACCTGTTCTGAGTAACCACAGACCAGAAAAACAGATACAACAATCTCACTAGTCTAGACAGGGCAAACCCGTTTTCACGATTTCTGTTAGTTCCATTTATAGTACAGAAAAAAATCAATAATCAATATGCAGAAACAGTTTGTGATTCATTGAAAAGCTAATGTTCTCAGATTACTTGTATTTTTTGAACTAACACATTATCAACTGCATATTCACCAAAAACCCTGTTGTTTTGACAAGTGGCATTTGATCAGATCGAACACAACTGACACATCTGGTGAACCATTTGTTTATCACTGGCAAGAAGAGAATTTGATAAAAACAGTCATCTACATTTTAGAGTGTCGGATGGAGATTCAGGGAGGCTGCCGAAACAGGGAGGGAAACCAAATCTGTTGCTTTTTATTTAACCACAATGAATCACAACCCTACAGGGGATATCAACATTGACAAGACTTGGCTGTTATTTCAATGGTAGCACACTGGGAAATATGTTAATGAGACATGTATTTTCAGCCAACGGAGTATTCTGAAGTTGTCAGTCTCAGCAAATGATACTCTCTTGTTTGATCAACTCAGCTCTCTGTGTTGCAAAGGCAAACTTCAATATTTAAGTTCATAATTGTTTTACATTGAGCGGAAATCATTGGGTTGATGGAGAATTCCATGTCAGCCATATCGAAACTTACTGGACTTTTTCCAAGTGAAATGTTTTAAAGTGTACATTTAAGTAAGGTGTTTATGTCGTGTTTGTGACTGAACTATTTGAACATTGATTAATGACTAGTTATGGGATGCCTATTATGCTGCGTAGTTATGGGATGCCTATTATGCTGCGTAGTTATGGGATGCCTATTATGCTGTGTAGTTATGGGATGCCTATTATGCTGTGTAGTTATGGGATGCCTATTATGCTGTGTAGTTATGGGATGCCTATTATGCTGCGTAGTTATGGGATGCCTATTATGCTGTGTAGTTATGGGATGCCTATTATGCTGTGTAGTTATGGGATGCCTATTATGCTGTGTAGTTATGGGATGCCTATTATGCTGTGTAGTTATGGGATGCCTATTATGCTGTGTAGTTATGGGATGCCTATTATGCTGCGTAGTTATGGGATGCCTATTATGCTGTGTAGTTATGGGATGCCTATTATGCTGTGCAGTTATGGGATGCCTATTATGCTGCGTAGTTATGGGATGCCTATTATGCTGTGTAGTTATGGGATGCCTATTATGCTGTGTAGTTATGGGATGCCTATTATGCTGTGTAGTTATGGGATGCCTATTATGCTGTGTAGTTATGGGATGCCTATTATGCTGCGTAGTTATGGGATGCCTATTATGCTGTGTAGTTATGGGATGCCTATTATGCTGTGTAGTTATGGGATGCCTATTATGCTGTGTAGTTATGGGATGCCTATTATGCTGCGTAGTTATGGGATGCCTATTATGCTGTGTAGTTATGGGATGCCTATTATGCTGCGTAGTTATGGGATGCCTATTATGCTGCGTAGTTATGGGATGCTGATTGCTCATCTAACATTGAACTATGAACATTTGAACATTGACTGAGTGCCTAGTTATTGGACACTGATGGTAGATAGGGCTATGATCATGATGTAATATGAGAGATGATGAGCTATGACAAGGATTGCATTCTCAAATGCCTTGTTCATACAGAATGATGGATGTTTTTGCCCACTACTAATTATTATTCCAGAAGTGGAGACGACCCAAAGACGACTCAGGTCGTAGGTCACGTGCTTCATGCACATCAGGGATTTACATTAAAGTCTGAAAGGCACCTGCCCATCGGGCAAGTCAGGAGTATTTTTTTGGTTACCTGAAGATTGGATCACTTGCCTGAAAATGTAAATGAGCTGTGGTGCTACCTCAGAGCGGTGGTGCTACCTCAGAGCGGTGGGGCTACCTCAGAGCAGTGGGGCTACCTCAGAGCAGTGGGGCTACCTCAGAGCAGTGGGGCTACCTCAGAGCAGTGGGGCTACCTCAGAGCAGTGGGGCTCAGAGCAGGCTTAACTTGAGTGACTGCTCAGTTCACTTGCCCCTAAAGGCACCGTCAATCCCTACACATTTAGACATTGCTCCACCCAGTGCCCTCTGGTTTACTGGCTGTGATGCTGACTCTGTATTGAAGAAAGAGGTTGGGTACATCTTTTCAAAATGCCTTGAATCCCACATGATCATTTCTGTGATATAGTGCTTCCAACCCCTTTGAAAAAATGTGTGTTTGAGCTACATTGCATTGGTCTATTTATTCTACATCCATTGAGACCAATCATTAGCCTGTGTGATTAACGGGGGCTGAGCTAGAACAGTATTTGTGAGACCAGGGCGGGTCCTGAAAACGGTTCTTCTCACAAAAATGTTTTAAAGTCTGAATGTAATTATTTGAGCTACAAATAATTACTGCTTTATTTTTCATGAAATAAACTTCTCTCTGAGTTGTGTGCTTGTCTTGATTGTGTACAGCTTTATTTTACAGCAGTCTTACCCTGTACCTACCCTCTAAGCAGGGCCGGCCCGCTCATTAGGCAGGATTATGCGACTGTCTATGCAGGCACATGGCGAGGGCGGAATTTTTTGAGCTAAACTGACCAAGACCCACCTTCAACAACAACCCACGTAATTCTGCCCAAAAAACATGACAATTTCTCTCAACCAGTGGCATATGGAGTTTTAAGGGGAGCGCTGATGTCGCCCTGTGATAAGGCAGGGGTACAAAATATTTTGCTTGTTCATTCCCAGCAGCACCTCTGTTGGCATCGCTGTGACGCTCCACCAACATAAATCATGTAGCAGATAGAGCCAGGGTGAGACATGAGCCATTCACAAAAACTCTAGGCTATTACACAACTTTTTATGATTACCGCATGTTAGAGACATGACAAATGAACGAATGAACTTGAAAAATAATGGTATAGCCTGCACTCAAATACGATGTGGTTCAACGAGAACATTGACATTTTGCCAAGGCAGAGATGAGTGGCCGGCACCGAAACGCGCGGCAACAGCAGTGGACGCATAAATTCTTCCCTAGTGACAGTAGCCAAATTTGACATGAAACTTTTTGGTGTTTTGTGAAAAAGATGTATCTATCCACTCACCACTATTTGGAAGCTGGAAATATCTTGCAAGTGGATAAACATGTGCGGGTGGCCTATGAAGGAGCCCTTTGAAATTATAGTCTGACAATCAGATGAAAAAATATTGATTTGTTATGTTTATTCCATAGTAAAATGTAACATATTTAAACATATAAGTTAAATTAAAAATCTTTTTGACTAGGCCCACAGAGATCCTTAGGGACTGTAGATGTAATTCTATGATTAAGCCTCTAAAAAATGTTGGTTCACGCGCTTGATCTCGTACCTGGATATAGTATATGGTAGAAATAGTATATAGCCTTTTCTGTAGCCTACAAGCAGGAGATAAAATGTATGACACAACAGCCTGTTTTACAAACAGTGGGCCTAACACATTATTTATACATTTCCTTTGATGGCGTACATGGTACGCTACACCCTAGTGAGCACGGGCCGACGCCAATGTCCTCTGGACGTCTTTTTTTGGTCCTGTTGGACCTGATGTTCTTTTTTTGGTGTTTCACAATGGTAGGCTTACCATATAGATGGCCATTCATAAAACGCAGTTTCAGGCGACACTGTAGGCTACACCTCAGTAAACACGGATAAATGCCGACCCCTTTTGGAAATCTTTTTTTGGTCGTGTCTGGACTGGCCTTGATTTTTATGTCCACGGAAGTTGGTTTTTAGTCCGGTCCAAACCTAAATCTGAACCAGTCATAGATGTCTATGTTTGGTTCAGATAAAAATGACGTCAAAACATGTTATACCGTAGCTTTGATTGGACTGATCATGTCAACATCATACTTTCAAAATCTTAGCTAGCATACTAGCTAGCTAGACAAGCAGTCATCATTATGAATCACATTGCCAATCTACTGGGAAATCATTTTCAAGCCTTATCATATGAAGATACATTATGAATAAAACATCTCTGTGCTCATCGGCCATTGGACATAAACATTACACAAGAAGTCGGAAATCGCAAATTCAACAATGAGTGGTTTGTAAGGAATCGGTGAATAACTGCAAGTGCCGCAAAGCAACCACTATTTTGCTTCCCCTGCCTGCTATTCGGTGGAGAGGGTGTGTGGTCCAAGTCTGGGTTTAAGGATGGAAAACATCTGTCTGAAAGGGTATCATTATCAAGCTTAAAAGGATAAACATTCACATGCAACACTATGGGCCAGAAAAGGTTGAAATCATTGGCCATGCATTAATCCAGCATGACTTCATCCAGAGAATGCCAGACTTTGATGACCAAGTTTGATGCTGACAAAGTTTGCCCACAAGAGGGACTGCCACGCCACCTTCCTTATGTAAACTGACGGTGGTGCACCTATAACCAATAGCCAGTTTTAGAGAACTGTCATTATTGAATATTATAAGAGCTTTTATTGTCTGCTTCTTTGCCCCTGTTATTTATCCTACTATTCTGACTTGGTGTATAGGGGGAATACAGTAAGAACGGCCCATTCTGTTTCTGTACATTTCAAAAGGGCTGAAACAAATAGGCATATCAACTAATTCCATTTAAACTCGCTGATTAATGTCATAATCAGAATGCTTGCTTCCCTCTTATCCACAACTTTTTCCCTTATACTGTATTTTGTACATCTAAATTGTTATATTGCATATATAGGTCTATCTCATTAGTATCTTGTTCATTATTTTAGGTCATGTTGGAATGATGCATTTAATTGTTTTGCTTACTTTGTGTATTATAATTAGCTCAGGTGTGTTTCTCCATGTAATTCCAGTTGATTTTGCGAGGGTTGTTTTGTTTGCTCAATGCGCTGTCTGTGAGTCGGTATATTTCACATAAAAGTGAATCCTTGGGATTGTATTTTCCTTCCTTTTTAGACCACAAATGCCTAATAAAATATTTCAAATTTCAGGCTAACTCTCTCTCTCTCTCTCTCTCTCTCTCTCTCTCTCTCTCTCTCTCTCTCTCTCTCTCTCTCTCTCTCTCTCTCTCTCTCTCTCTCTCTCTCTCTCTCTCTCTCTCTCTCTCTCTCTCTCTCTCTCTCTCTGTCTCTCTCTCTCTCTCTCTCTCTCTCTCTCTCTCTCTCTCTCTCTCTCTCTCTCTCTCTCTCTCTCTCTCTCTCTCTCTCTCTCTCTCTCTCTCTCTCTCTCTCTCTCTCTCTCTCTCTCTCTCTCTCTCTCTGTCTCTCTCTCTCTCTCTCTCTCTCTCTCTCTCTCTGTCTCTCTCTCTCTCTCTCTCTCTCTCTCTCTCTCTCTCTCTCTCTCTCTCTCTCTCTCTCTCTCTCTCTCTCTCTCTCTCAATGTGTGTCTGTGGTGATATAATGAAGAGTAAAATTTAGACCTCAACACATTGCTGAATTTATCTGAAATAACATCTGAATTTCTGGCGGTGTCCATTTTGAAAGTACTAAAGGAATAGGCCTACCTCGTCGCAGCTCGTTTGCTAATGATCAGAACAAACATTACGAATTTACTGAACATAAATGTAATAATGTTTGTGTATGGTTCAAAAGTCTAAACTCATGTCGGCATTCACTATTATTGAAGCAGAATGTGATTCTTATCGAGTTACACAAATCCACAAGGAAACCCTATTTATTTAAGCAAGTCTGCCATATCAGCTGTTTTTATAAAATGCAGTAAATTATGCCGAATGAACTGTCTTGCTGCCAGACGATGCTCAGCCTGATCTCATAAACGTAAGTCTGGGACACTCAAATTAGTATGATATGTTAGGTTTGGTATGACACATGATTACTAAAGTCTGGGTGGATGGGTGGGCGTATAACGCATTTGAATCTCATCACGGCTAGCTTTAGCAATTTAGCTAATTAGCAACTTCAACTACTTATTATTTATTAGGTACTTCACAACTACTTAACATGTTAACTAACCCTAACCTTAAACCTTTTAGCTAACCCTACCCCTAACCTTAACCCTTTAACCTAACTCCTAAACTTAATCCCTAACCTAGCCTATCTAACATTAGCCAGCTAGCTAACGTTAGCCACCTAAACAGAATATGTAACATATTGTAAGTTTTGCAAGTTCGTAACATATAATACAAATTATCATTTGTAACATATCGTATGAAAATGGTAATGGACATTCACAAATGAATACATCCCATTCGAAATGTAACATATCATACTAAATAGTGGTCTCGGGTTTACGTACAGAATAATACGAATTACTCTGAGACCAGGTTGCCAGGCTCCGCTGATAGTCAGGTGTATTGGTGGTAAGGATTCACTCCATGGTGCAGAAAGGAAAGCTCTGCTGTCTGAATAGCTTTATGTGGGCCCTAACAGTATGTGGGCACTGTCTGTCACCCTTATACTGCAATTAATGGATTCTTTAATGCAGTGGTGTAAAGTACTTAAGTAAAAATACTTTAAAATACTACTTAAGTAATTTTTTTGGTATCTGTACTTTACTTTACTATTTATATTTTTGCCAACTTGTACTTTTACTTCACTACATTCCTAAAAAAAACAATGTACTTTTTACTCCATACATTTTCCCTTGCACCCAAAAGTAAATGGTTCGATTCACAACCCTTATCAGAGAACATCCCTTGTCATTGTCACGACTTCCACCGAAGGTGGCTCCTCTTCCTGTTCGGGAGGTGCTCGGTGGTCGTCGATGCCGGCCTACTAGCTTCCACCAATCCATTTTTTATTTTTTGTTTGTGTCTGTCTGTTTCTGACACCTGTGTTCTATTGAGTTAATTTATGTGGGTTTATTAACCTCGTTGCCTACTGTTATTTTGTGCGGGAATATGTCTGTGTTTCCAAATAAATATTTTACTATTTGGACCTCAGTGCTCTCCTGCTCCTGAATCTTGCACCTACCTCGTCCTAGTGAGGCACCTTACAGTCATCCCTACTGCCTCTGATCTGGTGAAATCACTAAAGAGTGTTAGGGTATTCCCCTAGCGATCCGTCATTTTGTTTTATTGTGCCGTCTGGTTTACTTAAAATAAGGAATTTTTACTTTTACTTTTGATACTTATGTACATTTTTAGCAATTCCATTTACTTCTAGTACTTAAGTATATTTTAAATACTTTTCTACTTTTAATCAAGTAGTATTTTACTGGGTGACTTTCACTTGAGTCATTTTCTATTAAGGTATCTTTACTTTTACTCAAGTAGTATTTTACTGGGTGACTTTCACTTTTACTTGAGTCATTTTCTAATAAGGTATCTTGACTTTTACTCAAGTATGACAATGAAGTACTTTTTCCACCACTGGTTTAATGTTGTGTTGTGTAGTGTCTTTGCTGGAATGTATCTCAAACAATTTGTTGAGTTTGCCCCACCAAGATGTACATGCTAAAATCGTCACTGGCAGAGCAAACTAAAATCCCCCTGTTCAATATGAAAACCAAGAAACACGGAAATTACAATAGCTTCAAACTGAATGCTTTATTATCATTATATAATGAGATAATAAGCATTAAAAAGGATTCCATCCATCTCTATGAATAACCTCTGAAGCAAGATCATTAAGATCAGTGATTACTATTGACAGAGATAAAGTACTGAAAAGTATAGTTAGAGTAGTAGGTTTTAGAATGAAGGATTCTTATGAACTGATGTTGGGCATTCTCAAGCGGAAGGCTGTTCCAGAAAGAGAGATCGATGAGTTAGCAAGTGAACTTTAGACAGATCCCGAACGGCCATCAGATGCAGAGGAGAGACTAAGGTGTGCACACCATGGTGACTCCAGACTTGGAGACCACCCAAAGACGTCCCAGGTCATAGGTCACGTGGCCCATGCGCATGCACATTGGGATATTGCTCCATCCGGTGCCCTCTGGTTTACTGGCTGTGATGCCGTCTCTGTGTTGAAGAAAGGGTTGAGGTTCATGTTTTAAAGCTTATGCATTTTTTTAAGTACATCCATTTTTGGACTGTAATAATTGAATATAGCCATAGATTTTTGAAGAATATAACTTCTGCCTCTTGAGCTTTATTCAACCACATCAGAAGCTAAAATGTAAGCTTTTCCTCAATTGTTTGTAAACAATGTTATTGTAAACAAACAATGTATAGCTTTAAAAAACATGTTACATTTTTTTTTAAACAAATAATTGATCTGTCTTTGCATCCGTAGCGCCATGTATGAATTTGAGAGTGGTTACATTTCTCTAACTACATTCCTCAGCTGTTTACCAAAACAAGTGGTGGGGTGTCTGGGAAGTTGTTGTTTTTATCCCAAACTGTAGCTATACAGGACATCCCACTCTTACATACTTCATCGTACAATGTCTACACATGTCTTTATAAGTCCTATAAATTTAGATCTGATCATATTTCACTGATTTTATTTATGTATCTACAGTATTTTAGTTGCTTCACAAAGCATGTACAGTAAGGATAATAATTATAATTAAAGGTATACCATAATTATACACATAGTTCAGTAGTAACCTTACCTGGTATAAACGTGGCCTGCAGAGTTGACCCCAAAGACACCACCATCAGTTGCCACTTCAATCATGGAAAGCTTGCCGCCAATGTGACTCCACCCGTTGTTTTGACAGTCTTGATTCAGCTGGAAACAAACAGATACAATCAGTGTTTTAGGACAATTTCAACAGTTATAATATGAAACAGTTTTAGAATAACTGACACTCTCCAACCTCTACTACTCTACTCCAGCTCTCACACTCTTTCCCAGATCTTACACTCATTAAGTAGATATCATCATTCTTGTTGACTGCCCAGCACCCAAAGGGTCCACAGCTGTAGTACTTCACAGCTCCTGGCAATCCTGTCCATGGAAGAGGTGAGCCTGGACCCTTGTAGCCAACTGTGGCACTACGTGTCAGACAGAATGGAGTATCGTCCATGTTAGCCCCCACAATAAACTGTTCACCTCCAGCATCCAACTGTTTCAGAAGGCCTGAAGACCACAAAGACAGACAGATAGACGGACAAGCAAACAAGGAGCACATATCTGTGAGTACTTCCAAATGACATACAAGTTTACAATTTAAAATGTTTTCAACAGCCTGATGGTATCAGGAAAGCTAAGTATTGAGTAATGCTCTCCACTAACCTGCAGCTTGCACCCAGTTACCGGCCACATACTTGTAGATTGCATAGTCCTTGTTGACACCCCAGATCCCTGCTGGTCCTACAGTGATATGCTTCAGGGAACCAGGCAGGCGGATCCATTTATCACCTACCAGGTAGTAGGGGATTTGACTTGTGTCTGTTGCAACCACTTGTCCCAGTCCTGCATCGATCTGCATCAGATTCTTGATGTTTACTACCTCCTGACAGTCCCAGGCTATGGAGACAAAGACATGAGTAGAGCACCCAGCCAACAAGGAGGATGAAATTATGGAGCGAACTTGATGATCAATTCCAAGTTGATCAAGCATGTTTCAGATGATGGTAACTTACCATGACTGATGGTCAGGAGACAGAGGACCAATAGGACGGCTGCAGTCGCTCTCATGATGTCTCTGTAGATCTACAGTATACGTTTGGTTGTAAACCAGACTTCAATTGTCCCCTTGCAAGACTTTGCACTTTTATAGTGTTGTGGAAAATTTAATCAAATAATTCACCAATACCAGAACTTGTGAATTTATTACAAAGTAACAGAGCTGAGCAATTCCATGGAACAACTGACTCTTCATTCTTAGTACTTGGCTTTTATACAGTCTCATCCTTACATAAGTGTCACTTCACTTTACGAATCTTGTTGTCTTACTTAGTTTCCATTCTCTTATTGGCTCAGACATTGGGGCATAGACTCTATTGGTGACGTGACATGCACACTCCTACTTGTGCCTATCACTGAATAGCTAATGTTCCTGTCCTAAAGTCTTTACAAGTTCAGGCCGGTGTTGTCTATGTATGAATAACCCATATGCGTGTCCAAAAGCTGAAATAAATAATTCACTATTATTCTGACATTTCACATTCTTAAAATAGTGGTGATCTTAACTGACCTAAAACAGGGAATTCTTACTAGGATTAAATGTCAGGAATTTCATTTCTCTTTAACAAATGATCCATGTGGACACCCCTTCAAATTTGTGGATTTGTATAAAATCAAGCAAACAGCCATGCAATCTTCATAGACAAACATTGGCAGTAGAATGGCCTTACTGGAGAGCTCAGTGACTTTCAACTTGGCACAGTCATAGGATGCCATCTTTCCAACAAGTCAGTTCATTAAATTTCTGTCCTGCTAGAGCTGCCCCGTTCAACTGTAAGTGCTGTTATTGTGAAGTGGAAACATCTAGGAGCAACAACGGCTCAGCCGCAAAGTGGTAGGCCAAACAAGCTCACAGAAGTGGAACGCCGAGTGCTGAAGCGCGCAGTGCGTAAAAATTGTTTGTCCTCGTTTGCAACACTCACTACCGAGTTCCAAACTGCCTCTGTAAACAACATCAGCACAATAAATGTTCGTTGAGAGATTCATGAAATTAGTTTCCATTGCCGAGCAACCGTTCAGAAGTCTTAGATTACCATGTGCATTGCCAAGTGTCGGTTGGAGGGGTGTAAAGCTAGCCGCCATTGGACTCTGGAGCAGTGGAAACAGGTTCTCTGGAGTGATGAATCCCACTTCACCATCTGGCAGTCGGATGGCAGATGCCAGGGGAACGCTACCTGCCCAAATGCATAGTGCCAACTGTAAAGTTTGGTGGAGGAGGAATAATGGTCTGTGTCTGTTTTTAGTGGTTCGTGGGTAGGCCCCCCTAGGTCATGTAGTGTATGTAAAGGTGTTGTGTATCATGGCTAGACTGCAATTAGCCCTGTATGCACACTGAAACGGACCAAGAAGGTGGTGTATTTCAGGATGTGGTCTCAAGATTGTGTATCATGGTAAACAGCCTGTTGTGTGTTTGATGTCTCAGGGGTTGGCTACTCTAACAAAAGATTCATACAGGACAAACAAACACTGTTTATCCATGCAAAGGCGACCGCAGTCTCTGGTCGCTTTGTCGTTATGGGGTACTGTGTTTGTAGATGTTGTTTTGTGCCGTCTGCTTTGCTTAATATAAGGAATGCAAAATGAGTTATACTTTTAATTTTGATACTTAAGTATATTTAGACTATTACTCAAGGATCATTTTCTGGGTGACTTTCACTTTTACTTCAGTAATTTTCTATTAAGGTATGTTTACTTTTACTCACGTATGGGTACTTTTTACACCACTATCGGAGTATCGGTACACTATAATTACAAGTACCCTTCAAGATCCATTTCATTATAAATCCTGTGTAACACCTAGTAAATGCATTGTACTTATGCAGATTTCACATTGTCACGGTCGTCTTATGTCTTATGACGACCATCATATGTCTTATATACAATGACGGCCTACCAAAAGGCAAAAGGCCTCCTGCGGGGACGGGTGATTAAAAATACAAAGAAATTAAATACAAATATAGGACAAAACACATCACGACAAGAGAGACAACACTGCATAAAGAGAGACCTAAGACAACAACATAGCATGGCAGCAACACATGAAAACACAGCATGGTAGCAACACAACATGACAGCAGCACAGGGTACCAACATTATTGGGCACAGACAACAGCACAAAGGGCAAGAAGGTAGGGACAACAATACATCACGTAAAACAGCCACAATCTGTCAGTAAGAGTGTCCATGATTGAGTCTTTGGATGAAGATATTGAGATAAAACTGTCCAGTCGTATGTTTGTTGCAGCTCATTCCAGTCGCTAGCTGCAGCAAACTGAAAAGACGAGTGACCCAGGGATGTGTGTGCTTTGAGGAACTTTAACAGAATGTGACTGGCAGAACGGGTGTGTATGTGGAGGATGAGGGCTGCAGTAGATATCTCAGATAGGGGGGAGTGAGACCTAAGAGAGTTTTATAAATAAGCATCAACCAGTGGGTCTTGCGACAGGTATACAGAGAGGACCAGTTTATAGAGTAGTATAGAGTGCAGTGATGTGTCCATTGGTGCCAAATCTGATGGCCGAATGGTAAAGAACATCTAGCCGCTCAAGAGCACCCTTACCTGCCGATCTATAAATTATGTCTCCGTAATCTAGCATGGGTAGGATAGTCATCTGAATCAGGGTTAGTTTGGCAGCTGGAGTGAAAGAGGAGCGATTACGATAGAGGAAACAAAGTCTAGATTTAACTTTAGCCTGCAGCGTTGATATGTGCTGAGAGAAGTGCAGCCTACCGTCTAGCCATACTCCCAAATACTTGTATGAGGTGACTACCTCAAGCTCTAAACCCTCAGAGGTAGTAATCACACCTGTGGGGAGAGGGGCATTCTTCTTACTTAACCACATTACCTTTGTTTTTGAGGTTTTCATAACAAGGTTAAGGGCAGAGAAAGCTTGTTGGACATTAAGAAATCTTTGTTGTAGAGTGTTTAACACAATATCCGGGAAGGGGCCAGCTGAGTATAAGACTGTATCATCTGCATATAAATGGATGAGAGAGCATCCTACTGCCTGAGCTATGTTGTTGATGTAAATTGAGAAGATCGTGGGGCCTAGGATAGAGCCTTGGGGTACACCCTCGATGACAGGCAGTGGCTGAGACAGCAGATAAACTATTGTCTGTCTTTCTCTTTGAGTCAACTACCCACTGCATTTTATGCACAGCAGTGCTAGTTAGCTGTAGCTTGTGCTTTCAGTACTAGATTCATTCTCTGGTCCTTTGACTGTGTAGACAACATCTCAGTTCATGCTGCAAGAGCTCTGATAGGTTGGAGGAAGTCTTCCCGAAGTCATAGTAACTACTGTGTTAATTACAAATTACTACTAATGTACCCAGAGGAGTACGGAAGTTAGCTGTCCTCCAGCTACACCATTGTACTACCCTACAGAATGCTGTTGAGACTACTGTAGACCTTCATTTAAAAACAGTGTGTTTTAATCAATTATTTGGTGACGTGAATATATTTTGTATAGTTTTATCTGACAAGGAGAGTCCAGGATGTGTGTGTGGGTGGGTGTGTGCGCGTGTGCGTGCGTGCTGGTGGGTGCGTGCTGGTGGGTGCCTTTAGCATAACGGGGTTGCTGGGGAAAAGCTCAATCGATCCTGAGAGAAAGAGATTTTTGCAGTTTGCTCCTGCTCGCCTCAGAAAACGGTTACTCGTGTTGGGTTGGGAGCGGGCGCAGAACCACTCCTCTCGCTCTCCCCTGTGATTCAGACTGTATCCCAGATGGCACCCTACTTCCTATATAGTGCACTACTTTTGACTATAGCCCTATAGACCCCGGTCAAAAGTTGTCCACTACAAAATATAGTGTGCCATTTGGGACGCAGACTCAATGTGCTGTTTCATCTCCTCTCTCATCTCACCTCGTCTCACCTAATGCTGGGCACAGCCACATGATCACGGCAGACGGGAGGGACTCGATAACAGGCTTTGCTACTCTTGCCAACACTCTTACATCCTTTCTCCCTTAACAAGCCTCCTGTCCCTCTTTAGGTCTGGTTTTGTGGGATAAACGATACAGGGACACTATGTATTATACAGTTTCATACACAACATGAAGGGGATAGCAGCACACGAGATCCCAATTCATCTTTCCTCGGTTCCTCACATCCTCTTTCCTCACTGCATCCTCAAAGAGCATTGGAGAACGGAACGATGAATTGCGACAGAGCCATTGTGTAGCCATTGGATAATTTAGGCCAACTATTTCCTGCGTCACGTTCACACAGGATGTTAACTGAGATGGAGGATGCTGCTTAGTTATCACAGGGAGGGGAAGGGTCTTCGGGGAGGAGAGGGGTCCTCGCAGCATGGAGGGGAGGTGATGAGACAGCACAAACTCGTGTCTGAAAAAGCCTTACCAAAACAGAGCAAAAACTATATCTGTGGGTTTTGGGGTGACCTTTAAAAGAATTCCCTCGCGGTATCAGTCTGCGGAGCTGAGAGGAAAATACTTTTTTTTGTCTGTGTTTGAACTATCTCAAGGGAATTGATGCGACAGAACGGAATAGGTTCTCTCTTGCTATAACCTTGTGAGAAAAAAAACTATAATTCTGAGATATGCAGTATATGAATTTGTGTGGGGGAGCATCGATGTGAGGTAGATATGTTATAGATACATGACTGTAGAAGCGCTAAATATAATATAGCCAACATACATTCAGAGTGCAAATGATTGAGACTGACAACTGTGGTAGGACTGAGGTAAAACCTGTTGTCCCTGGTGCCATTGCATTGTACTGCACCACTGACCATGCACATAATTGCATCGCTGTGTTGTACAGTGCAATTTGAGACAGACACTGAGGGAGCAGACAGCAGAGGCATAAAGGCTGAGAGCCACCTAGTGGTCGACATTCTCAGCACATACAGCTGCAGTACAGCAACTCTATCAAATGTTATATACCCAGTGGTGGAAAACATGCTCAATTGTCATACTTGAGTAAAAGTAAAGATACTTTAACTTGAGTCATTTTCTATTAGAGTAAGTAACCCAGTAAAATACTACTTGAGTAAAAGTCTAAAAGTATTTGGTTTTAAATATACTTAAGTATTAAAAGTAAATGTAATTGTTATAATATACTGAAGTACTTTACACCACTGCATATGCAGAGGCATAAGGGCTGAGAGCCACCTAGTGGTCAACATTCTCAGCACATCCATCAAACATCATATGCCAGTAACTGTCCCACTCTCTGAACCCTAGGCCTGTACTCAGTGTGGAAATCACTGAAGCCTAAACTGATCTTAAAGGGGCTATTATTGTCCATGAGTGAGGACCCCACCAGAGACCTAACTTGTCCTCATTTGCAGGTATTACACAGCCATTACACACTGCTTCCGATCACTGCGAAGTTTCACTTCGTTATGGGAGGTCACGTCCCATAGCCTGTTGATATACTGCCATGAATAATATGAATTATGCAAGTCATTCTAGAGAGTGTGGCAAATACCATCTATGTCAATGTGGTTCTGGCCACTCAGCAAATGCATTCTGGTTATTAGCTAAATAGTTTATTATATATACCCATGTGCTTTACCTTTCTGCTTCAGATTCCATCAGAACAACCTTCTGCAGTGTGTTGAATTCTGTGTCCCCCGTTCCTACTGGCATACACACAAAATATCAAGAGGGGTCACTGTTTTTTAATTAACCTCCCCGCAACACGGCAGAATACAAACCTGCACCATAGCTACTGAACAAGATGAGGTGCTATTATTGTCATTTGCTGTGGGTGAAAGGTCATTAGAATGTTGCCTGTATGACGCACCAGGGCTCTGTGGGTTCTTCTCTTATCCATAACACAACAACAACAACCCTATGGACCGGAGCAGAGAGAGTCTACAGTAACAACAACCCTATGGACCGGAGCAGAGAGAGTCTACAGTAACACCAACCCTATGGACCGGAGCAGAGAGAGTCTACAGTAACAACAACCCTATGGACCAGAGCAGAGCAGTCTACAGTAACAACAACCCTATGGACCGGAGCAGAGAGAGTCTACAGTAACAACAACCCTATGGACTGAAGCAGAGAGAGTCTACAGTAACAACAACCCTATGGACCGGAGCAGAAAGAGTCTACAGTAACAACAACCCTATGGACCGGAGCAGAGAGAGTCTACAGTAACAACAACCCTATGGACCGGAGCAGAGCAGTCTACAGTAACACCAACCCTATGGACCGGAGCAGAAAGAGTCTACAGTAACACCAACCCTATGGACCGGAGCAGAGAGAGTCTACAGTAACAACAACCCTATGGACCGGAGCAGAGAGAGTCTACGGTAACAACAACCCTATGGACCGGAGCAGAGCAGTCTACAGTAACAACAACCCTATGGACCGGAGCAGAGCAGTCTCAAAGACAGACAGTGTACCTACCATGGAGATCCTATAATCTTACTATTAAAAACTGGATGGTTTGAGGCCTAAATGCTGATTGGCTGAAAACTGTGGGATATCATACCGTATACCATGGGTATGACAACACTTTCTTTTTCACTGCTCTAATTATGTTGGTAACCAGTTTATAATAGCAGTAAGGCATCTTGGGGGTTTGTGGAATATGGCATTTAGTTAGCCACTGATTGTGCAAGTTCTCCCACTTAAAAAGATGAGAGAGGCCTGTAATTTTCATCATAGGTACACTTCAACTATGACATACAAAATGAGGGAAAAAAATCCATAAAATCACATTGTAGGATTTTTAATGAATTTATTTGCAAATTATGGTGGAAAATAAGTATTTGGTCACATGCAAACAAGCAAGATTTCTGGCTCTCACAGACCTGTAACTTCTTCTTTAAGAGGCTCCTCTGTCCAGGCCTCTCAGGCCTATTACAGGCCTCTCTCATCTTTTTAAGTGGGAGAACTTGCACAATTGGTGGCTGACTAAATACTTTTTTTGCCCCACTGTATATATATATAAAGTGCCTTGCGAAAGTATTCGGCCCCTTTGAACTTTGCGACCTTTTGCCACATTTCAGGCTTCAAACATAAAGATATAAAACTGTATTTTTTTGTGAAGAATCAACAACAAGTGGGACACAATCATGAAGTGGAACGACATTTATTGGATATTTCAAACTTTTTTAACAAATCAAAAACTGAAAAATTGGGCATGCAAAATTATTCAGCCCCTTTACTTTCAGTGCAGCAAACTCTCTCCAGAAGTTCAGTGAGGATCTCTGAATGATCCAATGTTGACCTAAATGACTAATGATGATAAATACAATCCACCTGTGTGTAATCAAGTCTCCGTATAAATGCACCTGCACTGTGATAGTCTCAGAGGTCCGTTAAAAGCGCAGAGAGCATCATGAAGAACAAGGAACACACCAGGCAGGTCCGAGATACTGTTGTGAAGAAGTTTAAAGCCGGATTTGGATACAAAAAGATTTCCCAAGCTTTAAACATCCCAAGGAGCACTGTGCAAGCGATAATATTGAAATGGAAGGAGTATCAGACCACTGCAAATCTACCAAGACCTGGCCGTCCCTCTAAACTTTCAGCTCATACAGGAGAAGACTGATCAGAGATGCAGCCAAGAGGCCCATGATCACTCTGGATGAACTGCAGAGATCTACAGCTGAGGTGGGAGACTCTATCCATAGGACAACAATCAGTCGTATATTGCACAAATCTGGCCTTTATGGAAGAGTGGCAAGAAGAAAGCCATTTCTTAAAGATATCCATAAAAAGTGTTGTTTAAGTGTGCCACAAGCCACCTGGGAGACACACCAAACATGTGGAAGAAGGTGCTCTGGTCAGATGAAACCAAAATTTAACTTTTTGGCAACAATGCAAAATGTTATGTTTGGCGTAAAAGCAACACAGCTCATCACCCTGAACACACCATCCCCACTGTCAAACATGGTGGTGGCAGCATCATGGTTTGGGCCTGCTTTTCTTCAGCAGGGACAGGGAAGATGGTTAAAATTGATGGGAAGATGGATGGAGCCAAATACAGGACCATTCTGGAAGAAAACCTGATGGAGTCTGCAAAAGACCTGAGACTGGGACGGAGATTTGTCTTCCAACAAGACAATGATCCAAAACATAAAGCAAAATCTACAATGGAATGGTTCAAAAATAAACATATCCAGGTGTTAGAATGGCCAAGTCAAAGTCCAGACCTGAATCCAATCGAGAATCTGTGGAAAGAACTGAAAACTGCTGTTCACAAATGCTCTCCATCCAACCTCACTGAGCTCGAGCTGTTTTGCAAGGAGGAATGGGAAAAAATTTCAGTCTCTCGATGTGCAAAACTGATAGAGACATACCCCAAGCGACTTACAGCTGTAATCGCAGCAAAAGGTGACGCTACAAAGTATTAACTTAAGGGGGCTGAATAATTTTGCACGCCCAATTTTTCAGTTTTTGATTTGTTAAAAAAGTTTGAAATATCCAATAAATGTCGTTCCACTTCATGATTGTGTCCCACTTGTTGTTGATTCTTCACAAAAAAATACAGTTTTATATCTTTATGTTTGAAGCCTGAAATGTGGCAAAAGGTCGCAAAGTTCAAGGGGGCCGAATACTTTCGCAAGGCACTGTATATATATATATATATATATATCATCCACTGCCACTGTCACAACTAGGTCACCTGCTAAGTTGACTGCAGTGAGTTGTGAATATATCTGCCTCTCTCATATTTTTAAGTGGGAGAACTTGCACAATTGGTGGCTGACTAAATACTTTTTTGCCCCACTGAAAATATATATATATATATATATATAAAGTGTCTCCAGCACGTCTGTATGCTATAGGAGTGATCTGATAGCTTGCCAGAGTATTTTAAATTCAGTGCAGAAAATCTGTCTGGCGTTTGGGAAATCAGGGGAGAAATGGAGCCCAGGCCTGATGGACCATTACATTGTAATGTTATCTTACATGCAGCGCTGGGTTTAAAGTGCCCTGACTGTGGGAGTAGTAGAGGCCCAGCCACAGGCAAGCTCTGATACATAATATAAATGTTTACCTTAACAGCCTACACAGGGTGACTGCAAATTCCAGCAAATTGTATCAGTCTTGTTTTTGCTTCACCTGGCGTTATGTGAAAACAAAAACATTGTGTATATGTACCTGAGTGTATAAAGGAATGGCCCGAAGCGACGAACATCAGGGAAGAAAAGTGTTGTGGCCATGGCAATGTGCAGCAGTGAATGAAGCAGGCCCCAACCACACTACTGCACTAGCAGTGCACGTGGAGATTGGTAACCAAACAGAAACGGATAGGGCAGTCCAGACTAATGCCAGATGGGCAACTCCATCTTTAGCCAATGTGATCCTGTCTAATTTGGGGGTTTTGTGCAGAATTATAATTATAATTATTTGGCTAATAATGAAAAAAATGAACAAAATGAAGAGATATGTGGACCCAGTCCATCTCTGTCCGAATACCATCAGGACATGGACACATGATAAATAATGAACAAAATGTCCAACATTGTAAACAAAGGATGTTGCTAGGATATTTTGTGGAATTTCCAGCCTTAGACTTGGACAGGGGGCAGTGTTCTGGAGATAATAACATTTGGCTGTAAGGGATGAAATCACCAAGGCTCGGTCAGTGAAAATTACAGCCCTGTTTTATCACAGACCTAGGTAAAGTAATGAGGCAGATGAAGATGAAGAGGGGAGGTTGTTCTTTTTCTCTCCATCTCTCCACTTCCTTTCCCTTTCTTCTGCACTAATAGAAACTGGGGACATGTTTCATATGGGAGTCAGGGTAAGATGAAAACCTTGAGTACGTTGTAGCAGGAAATCCATAGGATCAATACTAATTCTCTCCAAAACAACAACTTAGCTATACTCATCAGTTTTCCATTGTGGTTGATATGGATCAGTTATTGTACTGGTTCTCAAACTGTTCCATCAACTAAATGAGATCGTGGAAAACATTATTTTTGTGACTACAGGGTGACATACAGTGAGAGAGAAAAAGTATTTGATCCCCTGCTGATTTTGTTTGCCCACTGACAAAGAAATGATCCGTCTATAATTTTAAATAGTAGGTTTATTTGAACAGTGAGAGACAGAATAACAACAACAAAAATCCAGAAAAACGCATGTCAAAAATGTTATAAATTGATTTGCATTTTAATGAGGGAAATAAGTATTTGACCCCCTCTGTAAAACATGACTTAGTACTTGGTGGCAAAACCCTTGTTGGCAATCACAGAGGTCAGACGTTTCTTGTAGTTGGCCACTAGGTTTGCACACACCTCAGGAGGGATTTTGTCCCACTCCAGATCTGCTACTCCACTTGAGATGGTTCGTGTCAAGTCAAAAGCACTCATTTTTGCAATGAATCACTATTCATAAAATGTCTTGGAGTAAGAGTGCTGAGCTATAATCAGTTTTACCTTGAGATCATAATTAATAAGATTATAAACAGGGGAGGCTGATCCTGGGTCAGCACTATTACTATGAGAAGCTTAATTAATACAGTCCTACAGCTTTGACAGGGTCTACATCTCAGTCAATTCCTCTTTCATTTGAAAAGGACAAATGGTAACACTTCATTCATTTTATGCTTACAGTCTGATAACTCCTTAAAATAAATCCTGCTCCCTATGGGGTCATGAAAATTATTCATACTTCATGTTTGGTAACACTTCACGAGGTGGCAGGTAGCTTAGTGGTTAGAGTGTTGCACCAGTAACTGAAAGGTTGCTAGAACAATTCCCTGAGCTGACAAGGTAAAAATCTGTTGTTCTACCCCTGAACAAGGCAGTTAACCCACTAGGCTGTCATTGTAAATAAGAATTTATTCTTAACTGACTTGCCTAGTAAAATAAAAAATGTATAATATTGAGCCAGCTGCCTGACAACATCTATCAAATATTTTCTACAGTATATGAAGCATATTCAACCATCATTTTATTTAAATTTGATATGATTTGATATACTTTTCTGCTGAATGCATGCCGTTGGTACTCCTAACATTCAACACAGGCCAAATCTAGGTCTCAAATGTTATAACTTCAAAATCCTATTGTCACCATCGGTTGGTTGAATGAGGGAGAAACAGAGCGAAAGAGAAGAGGGGTGAGTGGGTAAGAGAGGGGGAGAGAAAGAGAGGAGGAGGAGAGAGGGAGAGAGTAAGAGAGGAGGGAGGGGGTTAGAGAGAGAGGGAGAGAGAGAGAGAGAGGGAGGGAGTGAGAGAGGGAGAGAGAAAGAGAGGAAGGAGTAAGAGAGGGGGAAAGAAAGAGAGGAGGAGGAGAGAGGGAGAGAGAAAGAGAGGAGGAGGGAGGGAGTTAGAAGGAGAGAGAAAGAGAGGGAGGGCATGAGAGAGAGGGAGAGAGAAAGAGAGGAGGAGGGAGTAAGATAGGGGGAGAGAAAGAGAGGAGGAGGGAGAAAGAGAGGGGGAGAGAAAGAGAGGAGGAGGGAGTAAGATAGGGGGAGAGAAAGAGAGGAGGAGGGAGAAAGAGAGGGGGAGAGAAAGAGAGGAGGAGGGAGTAAGATAGGGGGAGAGAAAGAGAGGAGGAGGGAGCGAGTAAGAAATGGGGAGAGAAAGAGAAGAGGAGTGAGTAAGAGAGGGGGAGAGAAAGTGGAGTGAGTAAGAGAGGTGGAGAGAAAGAGGAGTGAGTAAGAGAGGGGGAGAGAAAGTGATGGAATGTAGTTGAGAGGATATCAAAACACCATCACACCAGCCCTTAAGAGCCATATTGATCTCTTGTGTGGTGAGAAAGTGCTAGTGAGAGAGACAAACAATTAAGTGTGCCATTCATCATCAGTGGGCTGGGACTACCAAGACTCTGATCAAACGGGGGCCCAAGGGCACTCCTTCACATGAGCACTTTGTTGCCCACACTAGGGCTGCAACCCAAATGGTACCTTATTCTGTATATAGTGCAACTACTTTTGACCAGGGCTCATAGGACTAACGTAGTGCACTATGTAGGGAAAATAGTTCCATTTGGGAGTCTCCTCAAACAAATGCGACCAACTCGCCCAACTCTCAATAGTATGAACAGTGAAATACGGCTTGGCTCCTCACCTCAGCTCAATGATTGAATCAATGTAGTATTTGTGTCGGTGTATAACCCTAACGATCTGTGCTCTGACAGAGTAGCCGTGTTAGAGGGAGACAGGTTTCCTACGTAAGCCAGCAGCATAAATAGACTGGATTCGGTCCTTGCGCCAGCCCCAGTGATTAAAGACGTCCCCCTTTACAGTGTGTGTGCTAGAGCTCTGGTCAAAAGTAGTGCACTACAAAGAGAATAGGGTGCCATTTGGGACGCATCCTATATAATGTGCAGCCTGCGTAGCATCTGTTGGATTACGACTGAGAAGCGTTCACCTGAGGTTCGCCAAAATGTCCAAGTAACATTGATAGGGACTGAAGTGCCTAAATGGATGTATGCAGGTTTCTATTAAAGGCTCTGAAAAACAGGTGGTGGATTTTATTAGCTCATCAACTTGGCAATATTGTTGCAGTTGGACAAATTGAGAAGACATAAATGATTTGATTTGGTAAAGAATTCTAATGATGAACTGAGTGTCATAAAACCCCTCAAATAATGATAGGAAAGAGATGCTGGCCATTTCCAACGAACTGACAGGGTGATTTTTACCTGTGTGGTTCAAATGGTGGAGCGAATG
Source organism: Oncorhynchus clarkii lewisi (assembly GCF_045791955.1). Classification (NCBI taxonomy): domain Eukaryota; kingdom Metazoa; phylum Chordata; class Actinopteri; order Salmoniformes; family Salmonidae; genus Oncorhynchus; species Oncorhynchus clarkii. The sequence goes on along the minus strand of NC_092179.1, from coordinate 27,555,272 downwards.
GCTGGTACTGATGTAGTGAAACAGATGGAATTCTGGCTCAAGGCATCTATCTCTGTCAGGTTGTTTGTCCACTCGCAGGTTGAAGGTGACCTGGATCGTGTTCATTACGCCACACAATGAAAAAAGAAAATGACCGTTTCTTAAATCTAGGTAGTCCCTCCCTGTTTCAGTCCATTTTCTTGTGTATGGTGCCTAAATAACATGACTCAGGTCTTTAAATCTGAGGTAGGAGGGATTATTTACCCCATGCCTTGGGGTCACCCCACCCAGTACCCTACACTAAGATAAGAAAACAGGGAGTGAAGTCTGCTCCGGGGGGAAGTTTCCTGTAGGTACAGAATCACCTCATCTATTGTTTAATCTGTCATCATGGGAGATTTTGTTAACCATAACACCACCAAGCCTCCCACTGTCTCTGCTTGTTTCCCCCAAACCTAACCTTACCATTAGTAAGGGGAAAATGTTAAACTGACCCAAAATCAGTGTCTGGGAATGTTACCTTGCACCCATCTGTGGATGACCTTTTGACCTGTCGGGAGTAATGTACACTGCCATGTCATTAGCTGGCCAGTGGGTGGTGATCTTCCCTCAACCACAGATGCAGAGAAGTCATCCAACCGTGTAGATTATAAACCCAAACAGAAGCCCAGTGGAGCATCTGTCAACCTTAATGACGTCAACAGAGATCCAGGAAGATGGGCAAGTCTCAGCTTGTCCCTGGCAACAAGATCCTGTCGGGGGGTTATGTGTGAGGGCAATAGACAGCTCCCCAAACTACTTTGCTTAACTGACTGAGGAGAGATGATATTCCCTACACCAGGGATGGGCAACTCCAGTCCTCTGTGTCCTGATTGGTGTTCCACTTTTGCCCCATCCTCAGCCAACACACAGGACTCCAATAATCCACTAATCTTGAACTTCAGTTTAGAATGGAATTAGTTTACTCAGCTGTGTTTGCTAGGGATGGAAAAAATGTGTGACACCATTCCAAGGTCTGGAGTTGCCCTCCATGATATAGGGCATAGGGTGCTATTTAGGAAGCATACCCTGTAAATGCCTTGATGCCTTAGGAGGAGTACAAGAAACCTGAGGTTGTCATGACAAAAGGTAATATATGAAAGTGGAAACAGAACAACAACAGGGTTGTGTTCATTGGGGCAGGCAACTTTATAAAATGTTTTGCAACGGAAAATAAAAGTGAACCTTTCTTACTGGACAGTCCATTTCTTTCAGTTTGATCCTAATCTGCTGATGATGCTGTTTCTCAACAGGCCTATGATGATCTCCCATTAGAAAGCTGTCCAGAGAGCCCACTGACTAAACACTTTTAGCATCATGCTAATGCACGCACTCATGAAATGCCATCCCTTCAGTTAAGATCGATCTGTGTCCCAGGCCGCTGGGCTTTTAGCAGTTCGCTAACAATGTTATAAATGGAGATGGTCAACTCAAGCTTGCTGTTTATTATGAATTACTGTGATGAGATGTGGTGAATCTATTCCCTGTTCACATCAGGCAGGTACTTTTTCTGAATCACTCTGATGCATGTGAAGGTTTGTGTTTACCAACTAAACAGCTATTCAGGGAGTATACAGTTTTTAATATCAACCCCAAGCCAAAGTTTCTATCAACCAATGCATTTTATAATACACACACACACACACACACACACACACACACACACACACACACACACACACACATACACACACACACACACACAGGTATAATATTTAAGACTGTTGGACAAGACATACAGTATGTGACTGTATATTGATGGTTAAGAGGTAATCATTCACAAAGCCAATGGCAGATGGAACACTTGTTTGCCTCTCAAGCATGCTGTGTTTAGCAGACAGCTGTTGTGGTCCATGAAACCCCTTCTCTATGTTTGTTCCATCTGTGTTGCTATGGACACATGAAAACCAACGCTGTCACCAGGGGACAGCTAAGCCATAGTCCAGGGTTCTCCAACTCTGGGCTTGGAGAGCTACTGATAGTTAGCAGGGAGATAAAATCACCTTGTCTGATTCCTATCGAGTCCTAGTGCTTTGCCCAGAGAAAATTACACAGACTGCAGCCCAAATGGCACCCTTGCAGCCCAAATGACACCCTATTCCCATGGCCCCTGGTCAAAAGTAGTGCACTATATAGGGAATAAGGTGCAATTTGGGATGCATCCAGTTATATCACAGCAGAGTGGGCTGGGGATACTGCCACGGAACTCTGCCACTCTGCCAGGCTTCTCCTCTATGCTCAGGACTTAATTTGTATCATAGGCATTGTGCTGCTATAATAGGATGCTACTACTGGGTTTCCATACAAATTGTATACAAACCGGATAGTAGCATCCTATTATAGCAGCACAATGCCCATTGTGCTGTGTTTTATTATGAATATTTCCCACCGATACTGGAATAACCAAAGCTGACGAGCAGAGATGCATAGTAACAGCAGTCCAGATACCAAACATTACAGTAAAGTTTTTATTTTTATTTTTAAATGGGGCCCATCCAAAATGTCAGCAGTTGGAAGACATTTTGAGTCGTTTAAAGGACTGCAAATATTGGCTAACGCTCCTCAGACTAATGCACATTGATTTTTCACAATTCCCAGGGACCTGTTAAGGAAATGTCATGGTGGCATTCTGAGGCAATTAGAGTGGGAGGCTGGATGCAGCCGAAAGTGCAACTGCTCTCACTATTCCACAGTGCCAAACATAATGTGACTGACCAGAGGTAATGTCTTTGGAGTTCAATCTGAATGTTATTTTAGAATGTATCAAAGATGCAAGAACAATTTGTGGCTTCTAATATTGGTGCAGAGGGGAAAACTGATGTGACATTTCATGGATAGCATTTATGAGCATCTGAATGATCTATACCCAAAGAGGTGGGCAATGCCTCTTGTTGCCAGTTAACAAACTCTCTCCCTAAGTAAGCTTCATATAATAAGATGAACGGGATGATGACTTCACAGAGGACATTGAATATGATGCTTCACACAAAGTAATCCTACGGTTTTTCTTTCTAACAAAAGGCAATGCCACGACACTGCCTTGGTGAGACAGACAGACACACTTGTGAATACTGAGAAGAATGGGCTATCTACTGTAATGGATCCAATGACATAGCCTACGATCAGCTCTTTGGGTGACAAATAGAGCTTTCAACAAATCCACATTGTTGTTAAAAGTATATTGCCATCCATCCTGTCCATGCAGATGTAACAGTATAACTTTAGACCGTCCCCTCTGCACACATCAACAACAGTCACCCACGAAGCATCGTTACCCATCGCTCCACAAAAGCCGCGGCTCTTGCAGAGCAAGGGGAACTACTACTTCAAGGTCTCAGAGCAAGTGACGTCACCGATTGAAACACTATTTAGCGCGCACCACCGCTAACTAAGCTAGCGTTTCACATCCGTTACACAGAGAATGCAACATTGCACATTTGACATATTAGTCCTTCAGCAGACATTAGTGCATTCATCTTAAGATAGCTAGGTGGGACAACCACATATCACAGTCATAGTAAGTACACTTTCCCTCAGTAAAGTAGCTATAAGCAAAGCCAGAGCTAGAAGGGGGGCTTCAAAAGCAAGTGTTCGTTCAGGAAAGTTTTTTTAACAGGGGGAGGTGAGGAGGGAGATTATTTAAAATACTCTTTAAAGAGGCAGGGTTTCAGGTGCTTTGGGAAGTTGCTATCTCTCTGAAAGTAGATATATAGCATAGGCAACCAGGACCAATCAATAGCCAATTGTTCTCCTTTGCTAATTTTGCACTGTATACATTTACAATTCAATAGTTGCTAATACATTAAATATGCAATCCCATGTATCTGAGAAACATTTAGTTTTTTGCAAATAAATCAAGAATATGAATTATATATTATTTCTGTAAACCTACATTTTTTCAAAGTAAACAGTCTTGAAATATTGGGCGGGGATTATGGGATAACCGGGACAACTCGAGGGACTGGGAAAGCCTGAGGGCGGGACCCTGGGTATTGGGCTCCTCACGTTACAACTTTTCGCGCGGTGTCACAGGTAGAATGAGCGCCACCCACTCCTGTCCCATCTGTTTCCCTGAGCCACGCTAGCTAATTAGATGGAACCGCAGTGGGTCCGTAGTCGATACATGCAACAACAACGCCTCTGTGATTAAGGTTATTAATAGGGTTTCTAAGTGCGCGGCTATGCCACTCAAACACCATGAACAGCAGCAGTCAAACTGAACAGCACGAATCTCAGTCAAGACCGCGCGGACTGCCCCGCCAAGAATCTTTAGAGGCGTGGCTGTTGCCCCTTGCCTATTGGATAAATCAATTGTACGCGTCACAACATCTAGATGCTGATTGGCTCGACTGAGTGAAACGCATGAGAGCGCCAGAAAAAAAAGCTTTAGCGGGTGTTTTTGGTTGTAGCTATTCCTGTTCAGTAATGCAATTCCAACACAAGTAACTTCAGCGGAACAGGAGAAGTTTTACAGCTGGATATTAGAAGAAAGCCCGCTTATTTAAGAAATTAAAGTTATGTTGATTTGAGTTAAACAACGTACCACCAGTAAGTCTGTGCAATTGGAGATACTGTACGTTGGTATTGACAACTTTATCTTCTTACGATAAAGGAAACGCTGAAGAAGGTGAGTAAATAATAATCACTAACGTTAGCTAGCCTAGCTACATACAGTAAGTTAGATGACAGCCAGCAGGTAAATAATGTAGCAAGGTATTTATGTATTAAGTAAATAGACAAATGTTTTGTTTATTGATTAACAGTATATATACTTTTTGTCTTGCAACCTGCTAGCTTTTAGCTAGCTAAAGTTAAGTGTCACGTTGAATGGATCAGTATTAATACTCAATTTGCCCAAAGAAAATATTTCCCAAGATTGCATCCTTTTTTTGCAAAGTGTTTCCATTGTGTACTATAGCTACAATTTAGCTATTTATTGTGTATTCGTCTTGTCATCAGGACTTTTACAGTAGCAATATTCAATGTGTCAGAATTAGATGTGATAGTAGATAGTTAGCTTGTTAGCTAGCTAGATTCGTCAGCTAACGTTAGGTGGGCTAAGGTCTTTGCGCCAAAATCTTCTGACCACTGATATCTTACGGCCATTTAATAGATCGATCTATTTGCTGTATTTGGCTATAGCAAAGTAGTGACTGAAATATGACTGTATGAAACTAAATAATTACCTTTCTGCACAGTTCAGAGGCAAATTAATATGATATGGCTAATTGTTTTTCAGATGGAAGTTGAATGTCTAGCTTTGAGAGATCTCATAAGTCCAAAGAAGAGCAAAGCAGACATGGAGGAAGTTGGAAGCAGAAATGATCAGAAGGTATGTTTTGATTCCAAGTCAAACGAACCCTTCAATTCCTTATTATTTATTATTCCTTATTGAAGAGACACTCGGGAAACAATCTTCAGAGTCATTTCCTCTTTTTGTGAATTTGTACCACTGTTATATGACATGCCTGGAGTGTCTTGAAATAAGATTATTTCTCACATGAACTAAAGCAATCAATCAAATTGATTTATAAAGCCCTTTTTTACATCAGCCAATGTCACAAAGTGCTGTACAGACACCCAGCTTAAACCCCAAACAGCAAGCAATCCAAATGTAGATGTAGAAGCACGGTGGCTAGAAAAAACCCCCTAGGCCAGAACCTAGGAAGAAACCTATAGAGAAACCAGGCTCTGAGAGGTGGCCAGTCCTCTTCTGGATGTGCCGGGTGGAGATTATAACAGAACATGGCCAAGATGTTCAAAAGTTCATAGATGACCAGCAAGGTCAGATAATAATAATCACAGTGGTTGTAGAGGGTGCAACAGGTCAGCACCTCTGGAGTAAATGTCAGTTGGCTTTTCTTAGCCAATCATTCAGAGTTAGAGACAGCAGATGTGGTAGAGAGTGAGTCCAAAACAGCAGGTCTGGGACAAGGTAGCACGTCCAGTGAACAGGTCAGGGTCCCATAGCCGCAGGCATAACAGTTGAAAGTGGAGCAGCAGCATGACCAGGTGGACTGGGGACAGCAAGGAGTCATCAGGCCAGGTAGTCCTGAGGCATGGTCCTAGGGCTCAGGTCCTCTGAGAGAAGAGAGCGAAAAAGAGAGACAGAATTAGAGGGAGCATCCTTAAATTCACACAGGACACCGGAAAGGACATGAGAAATACTCCAGATATAACAGACTGACCCTAGCCCCCCAACACAAACTATTGCAGCATAAATACTGGAGGCTGAGACAGGAGGGGTCGGGAGACACTGGCCCTGTCCGACGATACTCCCGGACAGGGCCAAACAGGCAGGATATAACCCCACCCACTTTGCCAAGGCACAGCCCCCACACCACTAGAGGGATGTCTTCAACCTACTACCCTGAGACAAGGCAGAGTATAGCCCACGAAGATCTCCCCCACAGCACGAACCCAAGGTGGGAGCCAACCCGGACAGGAAGATCACGTCAGGATCACGTCAAGAGCACCAGTAAGCCAGTGACTCGTTCCCCGTAATAGGGTTAAAGGCAGAGAATCCCAGTGGAGAGAGAGGAACCGGACAGGCAGAGACCCCAAGGGCGGTTCATCGCTCCAGTGCCTTTCTGTTCACCTTCACACCCCTGGGCCAGACTACACTCAATCATAGGACCTTCTGAACAGATGAGTCTTCAATAAAGACTTAAAGGTCGAGACTGAGTCTGCGTCTCTCACGTGGATAGGCAGACCATTCCTTAAAAATGTTGCTCTATAGGAGAAACCCCGGCCTCCAGCTGTTTGCCTGCTGGAGGCCTGCTTCTTATGACCGTAGTGTACGTATGTACTGCAGGATCACATCGGAAAGATAGGTAGGAGAAAGCCCATGTAATGCTTTGTAGGTTAGCAGTAAAACCTTGAAATCAGCCCTAGCTTTGACAGGAAGCCAGTGTAGAAAGGCTATCACTGGAGTAATATTATAAAAAATGTTGGGTTCTAGTCAAGATTCTAGCAGCCGTATTTAGCACTAACTGAAGTTTATTTAGTGCTTTATCCGGGTAGCCGGAAAGTAGAGCATTGCAGTAGTCTAACCTAGAAGTGACAAATGCATGGATACATTTTTCTGCATCATTTTTGGACAGAAAGTTTCTGATTTTTGCAATGTTACGTAGATGGAAAAAAGCTGTCCTTGAAACAGTCTTGATATGTTCGTGAAAAGAGAGATTAGGGTCCAGAGTAACACCGAGGTCCTTCACAGTTTTATTTGAGATGACTGTACAACCATCAAGATTAATTGTCAGATCCAACAGAGGATCTATTTGTTAATTGGGACCTAGAACTAGCATCTCTGTTTTGTCTGAGTTTAAAAGTAAAACATTTGCCACCATCCACTTCCTTATGTCTGAAACACAGGCTTCCAGAGAGGGTAATTTTGGGGCTTCACCATGTTTCATATAAATGTACAGCTGTGTATCGTCCTCATAGCAGTGTTAACATTATGTTTCCGAATGACATCACCAAGAGGTAAAATATATAGTGAACCTTGAGGAACACCGAAATTTACAGTTGATTTGTCAGAAGACAAACCATCCACATAGACAAACTGTTATTTTTCCAACAGATAAGATCTAAACCAGGCCAGAACTTGTCCTTGTAGACCAATTTGGGTTTCTGGATAGGGAGCCATTTATTATATTCAACATAGGAAGGCCAAGCACAGGAAGCAGCTCTTTCAGTAGTTTAGTTGGAATAGGGTCCGGTATGCAGCTTGACTGTTCAGAGGCTCAGACTAGTTTCATCAATGTGTCAAGAGATATAGTATTAAAAACTTTTTAATTTATTTTTTAAAATAATTTTTACCCCCTTTTTCTCCCCAATTTCGTGGTATCCAATCATTTTTAGTAGCTACTATCTTGTCTCATCGCTACTCCCGTACGGGCTCGGGAGAGATACACAACCCAACCAAACCGCACTGCTTCTGAACACAGCGCGCATCCAACCCGGAAGCCAGCCGCACCAATGTGTCGGAGGAAACACCGTGCACCTGGCAACCTTGGTTAGCGTGCACCGCGCCTGGCCCGCCACAGGCGCGGTGCGCGATGAGACAAGGATATCCCTACCGGCCATGCCCTCCCTAACCCGGACGACGCTAGGCCAATTGTTCGTCGCCCCACGGACCCATGACACCGGTCGCGGCCGGTTGCGACAGACACTGGGCGCGAACCAAGGGTGGCACAGCTGGTGCTGCAGTACAGCGCCCTTAACCACTGCGCCACCCGGGAGACCCAGTATTAAAAACTAGTGTCTCCCTTGATCCTATGTCTTGGCAGTGTTGTGCAGACTCAAGACAACTGAGCTTTGGAGAAATACGCAGATTTAAAGAGGAGTTTAGAATTTGCTTTCTAATGATCATTATCTTTTTGTCAAAGAAATGAAATGATCACTGCTGAAGTGAAGGCCATCCTCTAATGGGTCATGCTCCTTTTTAGTTAGCTTTGCGACAGTATTAAAAAAGACATTTTGGATTGTTCTTCTTCTCAATTAAGTTGGAAAAATAGGATGATCGAGCAGTAGTGAGGGCTCTTCGATACTGCACGGTACTGTCTTTCCAAGCTAGTCGGAACACTTCCAGTTTGGTGTACCGCCATTTCCATTCCATTTTTCTGGAAGCTTGCTTCAGGGCTCAGATATTTTCAGTGTACCAGGGAGCTAGTTTCTTATGACAAATGTTTTTTGTTTTTAGGGGTGCGACTGCACCATGGTATTACGCAAGATTTAATTTAGTTCCTCAGTTAGGTGGTTAACCGATTTTTATACTCTGACGTCCTTGGGTAGGTGGAGGGAGTCTGGAAGGGCATCTAGGAATATTTGGGTTGTCTGAGAATTTATAGCGCGGCTTTTGATACTCCTTGGCTGGGGTCTGAGCAGATTATTTGTTGCGATTGCAAACGTAATAAAACGGTGGTCCAATAGTCCAGGATTATGAGGAAAAACATTAAGATCCACAGTATTATTCCACGGGACAAAACTAGGTCCAGAGTATGACTGTGACAGTGAGTAGGTCCAGAGACATGTTGGATAAAACCCACTGAGTCGATGATGGCTCCAAAAGCCTTTTGGAGTGGGTCTGTGGACTTTTCCATGCGAATATTAAAGTCACCAAAAATGTGAATATTATCTGCCGTGATTACAAGGTCCAATAGGAACTCAGTTAGGAACGCTGTATATGGCCCAGGAGGCCTATAAACAGTAGCTGTAAAAAGTGATTGATTAGGCTGCATTGATGTCATAACTAGAAGCTCAAAGGATGAAAACTCAAGTCTTTTCTTTTTTTTTTTGTAAATTGAAATTTTCTATCGTAAATGTTAGCAACACCTCCGCCTTTGCGGGATGCGCAGGTATATTGGTCACTAGTGTAACCAGGAGTTGAGGCCTCATTTAACACAGTAAATTCATCAGGCTTAAGCCATGTTTCAGTCAGGCTAGTCACATCAAGATTATGATCAGTTCATTGACTGTAAATGCCTTGGAAGTGAGGGATCTAACATTAAGTAGCCCTATTTTGAGATGTGAGGTATCACAATCTCTTTCAATAATGACAGGAATGGAGGTCTTCATTCCAGTGAGATTGCTAAGTCGAACACTGCCATGTTTAGTTTTGCCCAACCTAGATCAAGGCACAGACAAGGTCTCAATGGGAATAGCTGAGCTGACTACACTGACTGTGCTAGTGGCAGACTACACTAAGCTGGCAGGCTGGCTAACAGCCTGCTGCCTGGCCTGCACCCTATTTCATTGTGGAGCTGGAGGAGTTAGAGCCCTGTCTATGTTCGTAGATAAGATGAGAGCACCCCTCCAGCTAGGATGGAGTCAGTCACTCCTCAGCAGGCCAGGCTTGGTCCTGTTTGTGGGTGAGTCCCAGAAAGAGGGCCAATTATTTACAAATTATATATTTTGGAAGGGGCAGAAAACAGTTTTCAACCAATGATTGAGTTGCAAGAGCCTGCTGTAGAGCTCATCACTACCCCTAACTGGGAGGAGGCCAGAGACAATTACTCGATGCCGACACATCTTTCTAGCTGATTTACACACTGAAGCTATGTTGCGCTTGGTGAGCTGTTTCATCCTAACATCGTTGGTGCCGACGTGGATAACAATATCCCTATACTCTCTACACTCGCCAGTTTCTCTCTACACTTAGCCAGCACCATCTTCAGATGAGGCTTAACGTCGGTAGCCCTGCCCCCTGGTAAACAGTGTATGATCGCTGGAAGTCTAATACTACGGAAAATGGAGTCGGCAATGACTACGGTGTTCAATTTGTCAGAGCTAATGGTGGGAGGCTTTGGCGTCTCAGACCCCGTAACGGGTTGAGGAGAGACCAGAGAAGACTCGGACTCCGACTTGTTGCTTAATGGGGAGGACCGGTTGAGCATTCCTACAGTATTTCCTTCCAGAAGCCATGAGAAAATTGTCTGGCTGCTGGGACCGTGCGAGAGGATTTATATTACTATCTGTACTTATGACCCTTGGGATTGTGCGAGAGGATTTATATTACTATCTGTACTTATGACCCTTGCCTAATGATTGTGTCTGAAGCTTTGCTTGCAGCACAGCTATCCTCACCATAAGGTGATTGTTGTCCTGTATATTATGAGTACAGCCATTCTTAGTCTTCATGTTAATGTTGCCACTTAGCTTTGGCTGGTGGAGGTTCTGTAGAACCATGTCCAGATAAAGCGTCCGGGGTGGAAAAAGTTGAATGAAAAAAGTTGAGCGAGGGGGGGAATATGTATGTATGTATGTATGTATGTATGTATGTAGGTGTAATATTATAAACGGTAATTAAAAAGTAAAAACCGAAGATAGTTATGTTTACGTTATTTATATGAAGTAGATCCGCCTACAAATGCAACACATTTCATATCACTCCACCCCACTTAAGTTCATAACATTGTGCTCCTTCCCAGGAGAACAGATGTGTCGAGCGAAGAAGAACCACCCCTCACAAGATGGACACCATGCTGCTGTATGGCAGTAAGCCTCCCACCCCGGAACACCTCCAGAGCACCCCTGTTAAGCCTTCTGAGCGGGGGGCCCCTCCCCACGCGGACCCCTGGACCCCCACGGCCAACCTCAGGATGCTCATCAGTGCTGCCAGCCCTGACATCCGCGACAGAGAGATGAAGAAGGTGCTGTTTAGGCCCATTGAGAACGAGAGAGCAGTGGAGGATGTCGAGGTGGATGGCCCGTGCCAGGTACCCTTTGACCACTCACCGACTGCACCCCAAATGGCACCCTGTTCCCTTTATAGTGCACCACTTTTAACCAGGGCCCACAGGGCTCTGGTCAACACTAGTCAACTGTATAGGGAATAAGATGCCATTTGGGACACTGACACTGACCTCCTATACTGAATTGATGGTGATGGCCGCCTTTGGGCAAGCATTTAGTAATGTGCTATGGGTAATTTGTATGGATTGAGATTAGCAAATGTTAACATATCCTACCAGCAGTTTCTGGCTATCTTGAATATACAGTGACATTATCATACTGTTGGATTTTATTATCATCTTCCAACTGATGGATTTATAGATGCTGAAATCTTAAAAATATCATGCTGTAGTAAATTACAATTCTTGACTCAATGACTTTCTTGACAATGCTTTGTCTCTCTGATCAGTTTGATGTGGTGGACGAGGAGGAGGAAGAGGGGGAAAGGAAGCCCAGCAGGAAGCAGAAGAGCCTGGGCCTGCTGTGCCAGAAGTTCCTGGCCCTGTATCCGGACTATCCAACCTCTGACACCATCAGTATCTCATTGGATGAGGTGTCTACCAGCCTGGGTAAGAGCCAATGAATCCAGAGAGGGAGGTTACAGCTACACCTGGGTCATGTTCATCAGGGCAAGCGATGTAAAATGTTTTGCAAATGTTTCAACAGTCCCTCCCTGTTTCAGTCCGTTAAATAATAAATGCCATTTAGCAGACACTTTTATCCGAAGCAACTTAGTCATGCGTGCAGACATTATACATATGGGCAGTACCGAGAATCGATCCCACTACCCTTGTGTTACAAGCATCTTGCTCTCGCAACTCAGCTACAAATGACCCGTTGTCTTCCGTTTTATGACTAATGAACACGACCCGGCTCAGGGAGGCTGCCATAATTGGTAACCGCATAGAAAGGAAGACAATAATGGAAATAGCTCATAAAACAGATATTACATTAGCTATGTGAAATATCACGCACTATTGGATTTTGGAAATGGTTGCTATGGATACCTTCACGCAGAGCCCTCGTATCCCACTGTACCTTCCAGAATAGCACCAGGTTGTAGTATAAACCAAGCAATGTCTGAGACTGAGGAACGTTAAGATGCAGCCAGACATGGTCTGCTGCGTCATTAAATCCTGTTGAGGTACCTTAGTTAGAGCTTTGTTTTTTAACCAGCTCACATAACAGAACACTGACATCATGTTGCTGACCCCAGTCTGACCTGTCCCTGGTGTCTGTCTGTCTTTAGGGGTGGAGCGGCGGCGGATCTACGACATCGTAAACGTCCTGGAGTCTCTGATGATCGTGGGGCGCGTGGCTAAGAACCAGTACGTGTGGTACGGGCGGCGGCGCCTGGGGTTCACCCTGGCCGAGCTGCAGAGGATGGGCAGGCGGCAGCGCTACCACCTGCACATGGAGCAGGCCGGGGAGGGTGGTCACAGAGAGGGAGCCACCACACACACCCCAGAGGAGGGAGGTGAAGGAGACTCCAGCTGTGGTGAGAGCAGAGTAGGGGGAAATTGCCCCCAGACGCTGACCTTGGGTTAGTTTTACGTTGTCCTAAAGGGACAATCTGCGATTGCTACATCAGGGGCGGCTGATGGACACAGGGTTGAATTATTATAATTTGGGATGTGTGACTGAAGCTAGAAGTTTGGTGTCAATGCATGTATGTCAATGGGAGATTTGGAGTGCCTTCATGCTCCGTCTGCAACCCAAGTTTGGATTTGTTTGGATGTGCAGGGTGTGTGTTTGACAAAATAATTTTGTCTGATTTTCTGTCTAAATAACAAGATACTTTCTAGACCGCAATGTATTCAGGTCAACCTTCTCCATGATAGGAGTAGGGTGAAGTTGCCCCTAGACGCTGATCTTGGGTCAGTGTTGCATTTTCCGCACTAATGGTTAAGGTTAGGATTGGGGGGGAATCTTCTCACGACAGGTAATGGATCACTTATACCCTGTGTCGTTATTAGTCAAACAGTCTGGTTAATTAACTTCAGCGGGCGTTTGGAGATTACTAGTTAATATGTGCCACATCAAAAGCTCAGCCGCCAAGCTTCGCTCCTGTCGCCATTCCTCTGCTGTCATCTCCCAGTTGTATTAGTGATCCATCACATTGACGAGGAGCGCTTGGTCATCACACACATTAACACAAAGAATCCCATCAGCCTTGATAAACCCGTGAGGCCGTTACCCCCCTACCCTCGTCTCCATGACGATGAGGAATGCTTTTACTGACTTGGGCTTAAAGGCAAATTCTTAAAAAAAAAATGTAACCTTTATTTAACTAGGCAAGTTAGTTAAGAACAAATTACTATTTACAATGACGGCTACCCCGGCCAAACCCTAACCCGGGACAACGCTGGGCTGTGCGTTTCAACGTGGCTAATTGGCTAACTAGGTAGCTGCATGTAGCTAGCTAACAGAATCCAAAGCTACTGTTCCCTAGAGAGGCAGTGGTTGCCTTGGATCTGGCGTCCCGTCCTGCAGAACACTAGGCCTTCCACTTCCCGTCATAACGTCCCTTTGAGAGGCGGGCAGGGTCACTTTCTCTCACTGAATAAGGAACGTTGTCGTTCGTATTCTGGTCCTGTTTGACAAGACCACCTGTTTGACAGGTAACTCAGGACTTGAATCAAATATCCATCGTTCTCTGTAACACAGACATTAAAGTAGTATTGTTATAGGAGGAGGGTGTGACATGCTGTAGGTCAGATTCAAACCCATGCTGACACTGGTATGTAAACTGCTGTCGGCAGCACTAGACCATACAAGCCACTGCAACGCCCTATTCATTAGTGCACACCATCGCAAAAGCAGAAACAAGTTCAGGTAGTTCCCTCCCTGTTTCTGTCCATCTTCTTCCGTTTGCCACTTAGTGAATAGGACCCAGTATTCCCTTTAACTTTGTTCTGCTTGTCTGTTTGCAGCGGCCGCCAGCACGAGGAAAGACAAGTCCCTACGCATCATGAGTCAGAAGTTTGTCATGCTCTTCCTGGTGTCCAGGACCCAGACGGTCACTCTGGACGTGGCCGCCAAAATCCTCATTGAGGAAAGCCAGGACCCCGCCAGCCACAGCAAGTACAAAAGCAAGCATCCTATTACCTACATAGTGCACGACTTTTGACCAGAGCTCATAGGGATCTTGAGGGTTTTGCTGTGCAGTCAAAGAGCCTCTGACACAACATCAAGTCCAGGTAGTCCCTGGCTGTTTCAGTCAGTGTCTTCCCTTTGGGGCCTAATGATCACAACCCAGCCACCAAATAGCTGCAGGTTGAAGTTTCCCCTAGTACAGGTCTAGGATCAACTTCTCCTCTAATAATCCTAACCTTAAACATTAGTGGGGAAGGTGCAAAACTGACCCAAGATCAGTGTCTAGGGGCAACGTCACCTCCAGACATCCCTCCCATTGGCCTTTTTACTGTGTTGTTCAAATCTGATTCAAATCTGTCTTCAGCTAAGGTGCGGCGGCTGTATGACATCGCCAACGTCCTGACGAGTCTGGGATTGATCAAGAAGGTCCACGTCCGGGAGGAGAGGGGGAGGAAGCCTGCGTTCAAGTGGATCGGCCCGGCAGACTTCCACAGCAGACATGGTAAGATTGAATTGAAATGATTTGGGTAGTGAAAAATACAGCCAGATGTGGATCCACATAGGATAGCACTTAAAAGCATTCATTAAAACACTTTTCACACAGTGGTCCTCGGTGGTAAATAACATCACTCCCATGTTGGTTCAGAAGGGCATCAGCTTAGTACATAGGGAGACCATCTATTAAACAATATTACAGTGAATGGAAATGGATGCATTATACATTTCTAATGGAACTGTCTTCTACTAAAACTACTCATAAACCTGTCTACTGACCAAGACTAACACGCTCTGGGATGAATTTCCCCTAGGCACAGATCTAGGATCAGCTTCCTCTCCTCCTGTCCTAGCCTTAACTATTAGTGTGGAAAATGATAAACTGCCCCAAGATCAGTGTCTAGGGGCAACTTCACCCTACTCCTACTGACACACAGAACTCACTGACCACTCTGTTTTTCAACAGAGGACTCAGAGGCTGTGGCGGCCATCGCTCTTCCGGAGGCCATCGCTCTTCCGGAGGCCATTGCTCTTCCGGGCGGCAGGAAACAGAAGCTGGCACGCCATGCCTCCTTCAATGTGGTGCCCACCTCCGTGGCCAGCCAACGCCGTGTCAACTCGGCTCCCAGCAGCCCACGCAGAGAGGTCACGGGTAAGGAGTCAGGACAGACAGCTCACATCACAACTGGTTCCCAATGAACCAGTTGTGATGTGGGTTAGAGCACATAGCTGTCAACTGTCAACCAACTACTAATCTGTTGATATGCTAGGGTTACAGGTCGGGGTAAGACTAGGATAAGGTTAAGGGCAAGCAGCTAGTTAGCTGAACATCTACCAACCATCTATTTGGGACCATTCAAATAAAGTAATGCCTGTAAATGTAATTAACTCACGTCTCCCTCGGTTCTGTCCAGGTCTGCTTCCCCAGTCAGTGGACTATTCCAGAAGTTGTGTGAGCAACAGCGCTGTGTGCCGGCTGCAGTTTGGAACCTCTGTTACAGGGTAAGTAGAACACACACGGAAGGAGGCTCACACACACACACACACCAAACATCCCAGGCTGCTACCAATCTTGTTCCTAATCACGCCATCACTTTTCATACGCCATCCAGTGGTAATAACCTTAGATTTACTGCAAACAATCTACAACTTCTGTGTTGCATTTCATGATCTATTACACTGCCTGTTGCCAAGGACTAGCTTGTTGGTTGAATGTAATGACACATCAGGTCCACTGGTATACAACAGGGCTGCCATGTGAATAAAATATATGAATGTGTCCCAAATGGCACCCTTTATAGTGCACTACTTTTGACCAGAGCCCTATGGGAGCCCTATGTGCCCTGGTCAAAAGTAGTGCACTATATAGTGAATAAGGGGCCATTTGAGACATGGCCTATGGTGATTTAGTTGCAACTCAGGAACAGGAAACTGGGCCCTTAGAGGAAGTGATGCGTGCAAATGACCAGCTCCAGAGGCTCCGGCTTGGAGTTTTTAATAGGCCCGGCTGAAGCTCTCCGCAAACTGTTATTGGTCCACGTCTCACAGTTCATTTCATTTCTAAAAGGTGGTTTTCGTAATGGTTGGCTTTGAGTTTTTACTCTTACCCTGGTGTTTGTTTAGGCTGGGTTTAACATGTTTTACATGAGTTGGCTGCAGTGTCTCCTGGTCCTCTCGGTTTCTGACCATTTCTACTAGGGATGTGGTGGCTATTTCACCGGTGGCCAAGCCACAGCCGTCTCAAGGCTGTTGCTGCTCTAAGTGTTTTTGGAGTGGGGATGGAGGAGTCGTAAAGGTTGCTGGTTCCAAACTGCTGAGAGGGAGTGGTTTTTTGTTGTATTTTTTACAGTTGAAATCTGGTCTGGCTAATGCACAGTCACCACATTGTTTTGTTGTTGTATTTTTTACAGTTGAAATCTGGTCTGGCTAATGCACAGTCACCACATTGTTTTGTTTTTCTGGAAAAAATAGCATTTAAGGACTTTATTACTATATGTTTCTACATTCTAATGTCCCATCTTTTTTTATAAACAGTATAATGCAAAGGTGTGAAACTCAATTCCTAGAGGACCATGTCTGATTAAGACCTAGAGAGTTCCTAACTAATTAATATCATTCATTGGAACAAAAACCCGCAGACACTCGGCTCCTCCAGGAAATGAATTTGACAGCCCTGCTACAGAGCATTTGCTTGGAGAGAATGACAGAAACACATGTCTAAGTTGGTTCCTCTGTGTCTTTGCAGTGTCTCCCACCCCAGCGGCGGACTTCAGAGCCCCGCCCACAGTGACGGCAACTCCCTGCTCTGCTCCCCGGGCCTAGCCCCCCTGGCCGTGCCCGTCCACCCAGAGGGTTCATACGTGGGACCCCTGTCTCCCCATCCCCACCACATGGCCTATCTACCCAGCCTGTCCCAGGCCTCGGTGGTCATGCTGTACGGAGGTCCGGAGGCGCAGGATGGGCTTGACTGCCTGACCACGGAAGTTCAAAGGTCACCGGGGTCAAGGTCCAGAGAGAACATCCTGGAGAAGAGGAAGAAGGATGAAGGAGTGGAGGAGAAGAGGGAGTCACCTGAGACAGAGCTATCTGAAAAGGTGAGTTTGTGGAGAGAAAGTGAAATCCACAGATGTACTGTGGATCTCTGACTGACCATGAGCCTGACACGCTTCAGGTAGTCGTTGTCCATATTTCCACACTGTACCTAGGACCACCTCAGACCTTAGATCACTGTAGATCATCCTCCTCCTGCCAGACCAATCACAGTAATGTATGATCCACATTTAAAGGGGAAGTTCAGTGTTTTACTACTTAACGATAGACGGTTCTTCACCCTGAAAGTTGTGAAAAACGAAACTTTTTAATTAGAAGCGTGGTGATTTGACAACCGATAAGACAGGTCAGGGAGAGCGACACCTCATACTGTAACGTCTCAGGCCTAGATTCAATCAGATCAAGTGTTAACCGGCGATAGCTGACACCCTCATAGCTGATGTGTCGGAGGTGGAACTGCATTGGCGCTGTCAAATCGGTCTTGATCATTGTCAGGAAGCCACACCGTCCCACTCACGTTAAAGTTCAGAAGGAGAAAGGATAGGCTACATAGAAATAATGACGAGTTCTATCAGTGTTCAGTCTTGTAAACGAGGCTGCATGGGATTCTCATAATGCGACTCTGTGCAGCCAGTGGCAATGTCTGCTTTAGGTATAATGACGTGAGCTGCTTGTGGATTTCACAGCTCTAACGCAGTTCCACCTCTATGCCAATGTCACATAAAGCAGATCTGATTGAATAGAACCCTCAGTCTTAATAACACACTGGTTGGTTTCCAAGGTGACCAGTACACTCTTTATGCATTGTCAATAATGAGCTTCCCAATGATGCCCTTTTGTTATTTATAAGTGACACACACTGATACGACTGCTGAGAAGTCACACACGCATTAAATTAAAATCTGAATCACTGCATGCTCCCTGACCAGGATAAAAGGATTCCAAGTTGTAATTAAACACAATGACATTATCATGTTGGTGATGCCTGTTATATTTGTAATTGTACAAAACCCCAGACTATTCATCTCAGCCTCTCACTTCCATTCAAATTGAGGAGCGAGAGAAGTCATGGTAGGTGTGCTCAAATCCACAGTATTTCTTACCTACCAGTAGTCTGGTACATTACCTGAAGCAGTCACAAAATCCTCTGCAGAGGAAGCGTAGCCGTTCACATTATTTGTGCTTGAAAAATTAGCAAAACAGAGCTATCATTTTTGTAGATGAGCCATGCAATTTCATGGCTCATTATTTGAGAGGGAAATGTGATCAAAGCTCATCATAAATTAATTATGGGATGCACTAGGGAGCGCTGCAGCATTGGGCTGTGGGAGGGTCACATTAAAAACTGAAGAATAGGAGCTGATCGTGGACTACAGGAAAAGGCGGGCCGAACAGGCCCCCATTAACTAGTGTAGAGTTTCAAGTGCCTTGGTTTCCACATCACCAACCAACTATCATGGTCCGAACACACCAAGACAGTCGTGAAGAGGGCACGACAACACTTTTCCCCCTCAGGAGACTGAAAAGATTTGGCATGGGTCCCCAGATCCTCAAAAAGTTCTACAGCTGCACCATCGAGAGCATCCTGACCGGTTGCATCACCACCTAGTATGGAAACGGTTCGGCATCTGACCGTGAGGCGCTACAGAGGGTAGTGCGCACGGCCCAGTACATCACTGGGGCCTAGGACCCCCCCCCCCCCCTCCCTTTTGTACACTGCTGCTACTAGCTGTTTATTATTGTTGTACTCGGCGCACTTTACAAATAAAGTTTGATTTGATCTTCCTTTACACACGCATCGGGCTCCGGGGGGAAGTTTCCCTACACTCTTAGAATGCAAATGTGCCATCTAGAACCTTATAGGGTTCTACAGGCTATACCCGTGCAGAGGGTTCTACCGGGAACCAAAAAGGGTTCTCCTATGGGGACAGCTGAAGAACCCTTTTTGGGACCCTTTTCTCTAAAAATGTAGGTATATTTCTAGGATCAGCTTCCCTTCCTCAATCCTAACCATAATTATTAGTGGGGGAAATACAAAACTGACCCAAGATCAGCATCTAGGGGCAACTTCACTCTACTCCTCTCAAAATGTCTCTTGTTTTTATTTTCCTAGAGAAGGAGAGTGGAGGGAAGGAGTGTGGAGGGAAACAGCTGTCAGATGACCACCAGCCCAAGGACCAGCTCCCTAGGACACCCAGGGGGGCTAGTCAGGGAAGAGGCCCTATTGAGAGTCCTCAGAGACGGGGAGGTGGGCAGACAGAGCCCCCACAACAACCTGGTCCGGCCTTCACACTACCTCTATGTGCCTAACTCTGCAGGTATGCTATGTTAAAAACAACTCCGTGCCAGTCAGTCAGTGTTGCAGTGTTGCGCAGTTAATGTCTCTTATCCACACTAGCAGCTCTATGTGCCTAACTCTGCAGGTATGCTATGTTAAAAACAACTCTGTGCCAGTCAGTCAGTGTTGCAGTGTTGCTCGGTTAATGTCTCTTATCCACACTAGCATCATTTTTTTAGTTTGCGTCTCTGAAACATGACCTTAGACTCTGTGCCAGGATGGATATTGGACTGTACAGGTAGTGCTGATAGACTTGTTGTCTACCTCAGTCCCATGTAGGGATTTGTAGTCTTTCAAGGATAAAGGCATTGTGAGTGATGATCACGCCTATTTTTCTATGTTCTTGTGATTTTTGGCTGCACCTCGTCTCCTGTTGGTTCAAGCGATGTCTACTCCCCCTCCTCATGGTTCCATAGGGCGCTGGTCAAAAATAGTGCACTAAATGGGGAATAGGGTGCCATTTTTCACAGATGACTCATCCTCATTCACCCCTCTCCCCTCCAGGTCTCAACAGTCTCAACTTCCTCCTCTCTGCTGGTCAGACGACAGGCGGCCTGACTCTACCTGCTGGCACCCTGCCCTATGTCCTTGTGTCCTCCTCCACCCTCTCCCCCTACCCACTCATGGCCAACCGGGGCGATGCCAATCTCAATTTCAACATGTCCACCATGATGTCCCCCGCCTGCTTCGTGGTGGGATCCGCCGGGCCCTACACAGTGGCCGGAGCCCCGGAGTTCAATGGGGGGGCAGTGGCGCCGGCCCTCTCCAGTCCAGAGCAGCACCCGCTGTTCGGGTCGGCACCCATACCTCCACATTCTCCCTTGGAGACCAGGCCGTCTCTGACCTTCAACCAGACAGAGGCACAGGTGAGATAGGCAGGAAGACAGACAGACAGGAAGGAAGATAGATAGACAGGTGGGAAGATAGATAGACCGGCAGGAAGACAGACAGACAGACAGACAGGCGGGAAGATAGACAGACAGGCGGGAAGATAGATAGACAGACAGGCGGGAAGATAGATAGATAGGCAGGCGGGAAGATAGATAGGCAGGCGGGAAGATAGATAGATAGATAGGCAGGCGGGAAGATAGATAGATAGGCAGGCGGGAAGATAGATAGATAGATAGGCAGGCGGGAAGATAGATAGATAGATAGGCAGGCGGGAAGATAGATAGATAGATAGGCAGGCGGGAAGATAGATAGATAGATAGGCAGGCGGGAAGATAGATAGATAGATAGGCAGGCGGGAAGATAGATAGATAGATAGGCAGGCGGGAAGATAGATAGACAGGCGGGAAGATAGATAGATAGATAGACAGGCGGGAAGATAGATAGATAGACAGGCGGGAAGATAGATAGATAGACAGGCAGGCAGAAAGATAGATAGACAGGCAGGCAGAAAGATAGATAGACAGGCAGGCAGGAAGACAGACAGATAGATAGACAGGCGGGAAGATAGATAGATAGACAGACAGGCAGAAAGATAGATAGACAGACAGGCAGGAAGACAGACAGACAGGCAGGAAGATAGATAGATAGACAGACAGGCGGGACGATAGATAGACAGACAGGCAGGAAGACAGACAGACAGACAGGCAGGAAGATAGACAGATAGATGGACAGACAGGCGGGACGACAGACAGACAGACAAGCAGAAAGATGGATAGACAGACAGGCGGGACGATAGATAGACAGACAGGCAGGAAAACAGACAGACAGACAGGCAGGAAGACAGACAGACAGACAGGCGGGAAGACAGACAGACAGGCAGAAAGATAGATAGACAGACAGGCGGGACGATAGACAGACAGGCGGGAAGATGGGAAGATAGATAGACAGGCGGGAAGATAGATAGATAGGCAGGAAGATAGACAGGCAGGAAGATAGATAGACAGACAGGCAGGAAGATAGATAGATAGACAGACAGGCAGAGAGATAGATAGACAGACAGGCAGGAAGACAGACAGACCGTGCCTTAACCACTTCACAAGGATCAGATTATATTTGGAAAGCAGTTAAATCCGGTCACATGATGTATGACCTTTTGTGTAGCAGACAAACACTGGAAATGCCACCGTCAAACTCCGTTTATCATGTTTTAACTACTCCACAGCAGTTCAGCTTTTGTTTGCTTTAGATTATCCCCGAAAGGGAAAATATAGCTTTTTTCACCTCAGCAGAGTTCATTCATCGTTTGGTCATTAAAAGACAATTAAACTCCCCAACATAGCGCTGATGACATCACTCTGTGCCTCGAGAAGACACTTCTCAGACTCCGGTTGCATCCCAAATTGGACTCTATTCCCTATAGCTATAACTCACTACCTTTGACCAGAGCCCATAGGACTTTTGTCTAAAGTAGTGCATTATGTAGGGATTAGGGTACCATTTGGGACACAAGCTCACTCGTTAGACTCTTGGCGCAAAATGAAGGGACATTATTAATGATTGGACGAGCCAACGTGTTCAGCCATAACAAATGAATCAGCACACGGTCTCCCATCCCTGCTATGCACTCCCTCTCCTAACATTGATGGAATGAAGACTGTATACAAGTGGTCTGTTTCCAACAGGTGGTTCGCTTGCTCTGCTTAGAAATGTATAGCTAGGTTTCGCAGTGCCCCCCCCCCAGTTCAAGTTGAAATGTGTCCTTCGCTGGAAAACATTGTTTCTTAGAATTGAATTGAGTGGTATTTTATAAGGCTGGTATTTGGAAGAGGGGGTGAGGGGTAGATGGAATACTGTCACAGTGATACTCTACTGCCAGAGTTGATTATTCATCTGTAGTGAGATGCTCGGCAGAGGCAGCTTTCCTTAAACTGTGTGGTTTCAGGGCCTCACTCTCTTGTCTCTCCTCCACAGACACCACAGACTCCCAAGGAGGAGGCGGCAGCTGGCGGTGGCTCCAAGGCCTTCTTCCAGACGCCAGGGACCCTGGGAATGGCCACCACAACCCCCGTGGCCCGCCGACGAGGCTCCGCCCAGAGGAGGCTGGACATCAGCCAACCACTGACCAATTAGAAGTCTGGGGACCTTTTAGAGTGGCAGTGGCTGTTAGCTGTGGCCTGAGAGGAATGGACAAATGTTGCTCTCCGGCTAAACGTGCTCTGACTGCGCTAGCTTTGGCTTTAGTCCCCACGCTCTGACTCTCAGGGTATCTTTTCTGTATGACCGAACTGTGTTGCTTTCATACCACTGGTGCTTCGCCTTATGAATGAATGCTAGTCTATACGATACCTCCTTTAAGTGCCTCATCATGTAGGGCGAAGTTGCCCCTAGACTCTGATTTTGGGCCAGTTTGCAGTTTCCCCACTAATGGTTAAGGTTAGGATTGGGGGAAGGGAAGCTGATCCTAGGGGAAACTTCACCCTCGAGTTCCTCATGATTGGACTGTGGGACACCGATAACTATCAGAGGACACAGGGAAGCAGTGTTGTCGTCTTTTGTTTTAGTGCCCTCCTGTGGTGGGAGTTAGGTACCACTCATATTTATTTTTCTAGTCCATCTTCCATAGAAAGATTGAGCTACCTTGGTAATCGCTCCACCCATGACTTTATTATATCCCAACGTTATTTATATATTAACTAATATATCTGTTGAGTAACAATTCTGATGATGTTACTCTACTTTTAGCACTAAGTATTTAAGAATATACTTCTGATTGTTGAGTTTCGCTGGCTCTGGAGGGATTCTGTAAAAACGGTATCCGTAGGAAAAGGGAAAACAGTTGATCATAGGTGAATGATATCTGTGGAAGCTGAAAGGTTTCCCATGATGACACATTTCAGAAACTGGTGTTGGTAATAAGTCATGACGTCGAAGAGATATCGATACGCTTCTCGGTTGCACTTCTAGCGTGTAACTGACCTGGCTCTAAGAGAGGTTTAAAAACCACTGGTTTTCACTGTGTAAATTAGGTTTTAACTTAAACTCCACCCAAAAACGATATTTTGCTATGTGTTTCATTAGTCCATTGTTGAAATAGTCCAAAATGTTTTGGGTGGAATTCTCCTTTAAGCTGTCACAGCAACACATTGGTGAGCTTAAGGCCTACAAAATGGCAGGGTTTTTGGTACAAAGACTGGCATCTTGGCCACTCCAAAGGGTTCTGTATTTGTACAACACTCATGTGGTTTACAGGTTTCCAATTGTTGGGCTTTAAGAATAACACCAAATGCCAGCATCGCTCTCTGTCAATGTGTATGTGCTCACGCCACCACATGCCAGCATCGCTCTCTGTCAATGTGTATGTGCTCACGGCACCACATGCCAGGTGAAAACTAAATGTGAAATGATTTGATGATGTTACAAGATACTTGAATGACTTAGTTACCCAGTGGTGTATACTGGAGACTAGAGTGAAATATCAAAGTACTGTATTTAATGCATTAAATGACGTGCATTAGAGTTTGGCCTCTGGAATATTTTTTTTGGGGGGGGGAGTAATTGAGGAAAAGTTACATTACACCAAAGGGTAATCATCTACTTGAACTGTAGAATACAGGAGGTTGGTGGCACCTTAACTGGGGAGGACGGGCTCATGGTAATGACCGGAGCGGAATCTGGAATGGTATCAAATATGGCGTACATGTGTTTGATACCATTCCATTTGCTCTGTTCTGGTCGTTATGAGCCGTCCTCCAGTCAGAGGCCTCCACTGCTGTAGATGTGTTGTTCATGTACAGAAATATTTCTCTTTTTTTTAAACCAGGAATTATTTTTGTATATTGTATTCATATGTTTTTAATTATTACTTCAAAACATTGAAATGTTTAATTTAATGCTGCTTCTTATCATAAAATAATAATTACACTGCTAGTTTCTGTAGTTATCAGTCCGCTGCTTTGTAGGAAACCTTTTCTAACATTACAACACATTGTTATTTTCACGGTGCTTACTACAGGCTGTATGTATGTTATGGGACAAACAGGGTTTTCTATCTAGACATCCACAACCTTTGTAATAAAAAGTGAAAATGTCCAGCTGCTTTCCGTGTTGTCTTCATAGAATTGCAAGTAATATGAGCAACTCGTATTTCTCACACAGATTTTTCACCTGCAAATATAGTATTGTATATCTAGCGCTGAGCAATGACACTTTGTTTTGTCAAATGGCTGCCATTGAAGGAACTGACCAATAGATGGCAGTAGATCACTCATTAAGAAACAGCATGCTCCATATCCTATAAAGGTCCTGAATGAAAACCTGCATCCTTCCTTTCTCTGAAGTATTCACTAGTCTGACATGGACATGCCTGGATTGGTCATCTGTCAGATCACGTTAATTATTCTAACAGTATTCAAACAGGGCCAACGACCTCTCTCTAAATCCAATCAAAGCTGTCCTAATAATAGAGGTCAGAGGTCAGGCAAACGCATCCTGTCAGTGTGACTGCAGACCAATCTGGTATTTTATTACAGGTGTAATAAACCAGGTGGGTTGCTGCCCATAGGTTCGGTTCGGGTTTAGGCCTTGTATGTATTTACAACATAAACATCTGTAGATGAATCAACAGCATAGGCTGGTAGAGGCCAGGCATTAAAAAATCATCTGTAGATGAATCAACAGCATAGGCTGGTAGTGGCCAGGTATTAAAACATAATCTGTAGATGAATCAACAGCATAGGCTGGTAGAGGCCAGGCATTAAAAAATCATCTGTAGATGAATCAACAGCACAGGCTGGTAGAGGCCAGGTATTAAAAAATCATCTGTAGATGAATCAACAGCATAGGCTGGTAGAGGCCAGGTATTAAAAAATCTATATTTCACAGCAAATGACGTCCAGTTAAGTATAACGTACTGGTATTCTCCCCCTGAAGGTACTAAACCATACACAAATACACACTTCAACTAGGAGAACCGAGTAGACTGTCATGTCTGGGCTCTTATTTCATTCATAATTAATAATAGAGAATGTTGAGTGAACTGCTCAGCCTTAGCCAAACATGAAACAAAAGTCTCTGTTTAGACTTCAGATAACCGTATTGATATCTGTGGTGTTTGATATTACAATATCCGTCCTGAAGTCATCTTTCTCCATTGATGGGTAAATCCAAGAAGATCCTGGTTGCGTCATAATGACGTGTTCTGCTAGTTGGAATATCTAAAAGAGTAGCAGGCTAGCATCTCTGTCTGGAGGAAACAAGCAACATACATGACTTCTAGCCAAGGTTCTGCTATAGTTGGAATATCTAAAAGAGTAGCAGGCCAGCATCTCTGTCTGGAGGAAACAAGCAACATACATGACTTCTAGCCAAGGTTCTGCTAGTTGGAATATCTAAAAGAGTAGCAGGCCAGCATCTCTGTCTGGAGGAAACAAGCAACATACATGACTTCTAGCCAAGGTTCTGCTATAGTTGGAATATCTAAAGGAGTAGCAGGCCAGCATCTCTGTCTGGAGGAAACAAGCAACATACATGACTTCTAGCCAAGTTACACGGGCCTCAGCTAACACTTTATTTAGTCATGTTGGGACATTTTCAACTACATGGCCAACAATTATGCAGTTCTTTGGAAGACAAGAAGAATTAATTTGTTCTAGTGATTGTGGAGAGAAAATATTTTTTTTCTCTGTTTAGTTTGCAATGTAAAAAATAGAAACGGTACAATGGTGATTGTGATGTATAAAAGGAAGAGCTCTATTGATTTTGTTTTCATTGATTTTGTTAACTTGTATAAGAAACAAAGAACAAGAATCAGTGATTCTAGTTCTATGGTGATGTAATATGATTCTAGTTCTATGGTGATGTAATGTGATTCTAGTTCTACGGTGATGTAATGTGATTCTAGTTCTACGGTGATGTAATGTGATTCTAGTTCTACGGCGATGTAATGTGATTCTAGTTCTACGGCGATGTAATGTGATTCTAGTTCTACGGCGATGTAATGTGATTCTAGTTCTACGGCGATGTAATGTGATTCTAGTTCTACGGCGATGTAATGTGATTCTAGTTCTACGGCGATGTAATGTGATTCTAGTTCTATGGTGATGTAATGTGATTCTAGTTCTACGGTGATGTAATGTGATTCTAGTTCTACGGCGATGTAATGTGATTCTAGTTCTACGGCAATGTAATGTGATTCTAGTTCTATGGTGATGTAATGTGATTCTAGTTCTATGGTGATGTAATGTGATTCTAGTTCTATGGTGATGTAATGTGATTCTAGTTCTATGGTGATGTAATGTGATTCTAGTTCTATGGTGATGTAATGTGATTCTAGTTCTACGGCGATGTAATGTGATTCTAGTTCTACGGTGATGTAATGTGATTTTAGTTCTACGGTGATGTAATGTGATTCTAGTTCTACGGTGATGTAATGTGATTCTAGTTCTACGGTGATGTAATGTGATTCTAGTTCTATGGTGATGTAATGTGATTCTAGTTCTACGGTGATGTAATGTGATTCTAGTTCTACGGTGTTGTAATGTGATTCTAGTTCTATTGTGTTGTAATGTTATGGTGACGTAATGTGATTCTAGTTCTACGGTGTTGTAATGTGATTCTAGTTCTATGGTGTTGTAATGTTATGGTGATGTAATGTGATTCTAGTTCTACGGTGATGTAATGTGATTCTAGTTCTACGGTGTTGTAATGTGATTCTAGTTCTATGGTGTTGTAATGTTATGGTGATGTAATGTGATTCTAGTTCTACGGTGATGTAATGTGATTCTAGTTCTACGGTGATGTAATGTGATTCTAGTTCTATGGTGATGTAATGTGATTCTAGTTCTATGGTGATGTAATGTGATTCTAGTTCTATGGTGATGTAATGTGATTCTAGTTCTATGGTGTGGGCTGCTAGCGGCTGCAGGTGTTACTGGTGATAACAGGTGTTTCCTCAACAAAGCAGCTCCTGCAGCTGAACAGCACTTAGGCTCCCCAACATCACCTTTTGTTAACATCATAGAGACTTTAAACAAGCAGGACTCCCTGTGGACAGTATGAAACATGAGTAGAGCTCCGGGGGTCATTATAATTGCACACTAATGCCAATCATGTGAATGTGTTGTTTTTCTCAACGGTTACCTTGGGAGAGGTCAAAAACATCTACAGACAGGACTCACGAGTGGCGCAGCGGTCTAAGGTGAAGGTCGAGAACCATGCGTCCTCCAAAACACGACCCCGCCAAGCTGCACTGCTTCTTGACACAATGCTCGCTTAACCCGGAAGCCAGCTGCACCAATGTGTCGGAGGAAACACCGTCCAGCTGGCGACCAAAGTCAGTGTGCATGCACCCAGGCCCGCCACAAGAAATCACTAGAGCGCGATTTCTGAATTACATTTCGTATTATTTTCATTCCAGCTGAAAAGCCTTGGCCTGAGCAGTGCCAATGTAGGAGTAACAGGTTAGGCCCATGAGCCCACTCTCTGCCCACTCCTTCCAGGATTTATACATTTGAAGCCGATTGTTTGCCCCCAAACATAGTTCCAAATCTAATCCTTTGGCAGAGACTAGAAAAAGGAAGTAAAAGTAGGTCAGTATGAAGAGGTTAATCTGAAGGACAGGGTAGGAGTGCTGATCTAGGATATAAATATATATAAAAGACCAAACTGATCCTAAATCAGCAGTCCTACGTTTGATGTATACGGCCCCAGATGGGATGTGACTCTACTGTAGGCTCCATTGTGTTCCATTCAATAGGTTAACATCATACACATTACACATAATGATTTGTGAAGCTCTTCTACTAATTCACTAGAAAGCACCACTAGAGGGCTTACCAAATGGTGTGCCATAGACATTACATCTGGTTCGGTCATGATACTGGACATTACATCTGGTTCGGTCATGATACTGGACATTACATCTGGTTCGGTCATGATACTGGACATTACATCTGGATTGGGCTGGGCATGATACTGGACATTACATCTGGATCGGGCATGATACTGGACATTACATCTGGTTCAGGCATGATACTGGAGATTACATCTGGATCGGGCATGATACTGGACATTACATCTGGATCGGGCTGGGCATGATACTGGACATTACATCTGGTTCAGGCCGGGCATGATACTGAATTAATTAATTAATTGTATTTAAAGTGAACAGAGGATGTAAACATTCAATACATAGAATAAAGAGAGTTTAAGATATGATCTATGAGCTGTCAGAGGTGTATTCAATGGAAACACACTACTGTTTCTCAGAGGTGTATTCAATGGAAACACATTACTGTTTATCAGAGGTGTATTCAATGGAAACACACTACTGCTTCTCAGAGGTGTATTCAATGGAAACACATTACTGCTTCTCAGAGGTGTATTCAATGGAAACACACTACTGCTTCTCAGAGGTGTATTCAATGGAAACACATTACTGCTTATCAGAGGTGTATTCAATGGAAACACATTACTGTTTCTCAGAGGTGTATTCAATGGAAACACATTACTGTTTCTCAGAGGTGTATTCAATGGAAACACATTACTGCTTATCAGAGGTGTATTCAATGGAAACACATTACTGCTTATCAGAGGTGTATTCAATGGAAACACACTACTGCTTCTCAGAGGTGTATTCAATGGAAACACATTACTGTTTCTCAGAGGTGTATTCAATGGAAACACATTACTGCTTCTCAGAGGTGTATTCAATGGGAACACATTACTGCTTCTCAGAGGTGTATTCAATGGGAACACATTACTGCTTCTCAGAGGTGTATTCAATGGAAACACATTACTGTTTCTCAGAGGTGTATTCAATGGAAACACATTACTGCTTATCAGAGGTGTATTCAATGGAAACACACTACTGCTTCTCAGAGGTGTATTTAATGGAAACACATTACTGTTTCTCAGAGGTGTATTCAATGGAAACACATTACTGTTTCTCAGAGGTGTATTCAATGGAAACACATTACCGCTTCTCAGAGGTGTATTCAATGGGAACACATTACTGCTTCTCAGAGGTGTATTCAATGGAAACACATTACTGCTTATCAGAGGTGTATTCAATGGAAACACACTACTGCTTCTCAGAGGTGTATTCAATGGAAACACTACTGTTTCTCAGAGGTGTATTCAATGGAAACACATTACTGCTTCTCAGAGGTGTATTCAATGGAAACACATTACTGTTTCTCAGAGGTGTATTCAATGGAAACACATTACTGCTTATCAGAGGTGTTGTTACGGATACAAGTATCCTGTGTGTGTATCCTGTGTGTGTGTGTTTCTTTTCTCTCCTTCTCCCCTCACAGGTGAAAATCATCACTCCCCAATCAGTCAACAATCAACCCATCAATCAGAAGACACACCTCCTCCTGTTTCCTACCCTATCACAGTTCCTTCCCCATGGTTTAAAAACCCCATCATTTGTTTGTTCAGTAGCACAATCTTTGTAATGCCATGTTGGTAGATCTCTGCTCTTGATAGATTTCAGTAGCGCAATCTTTGTAATGCCATGTTGGTAGATCTCTGCTCTTGATAGATTTCAGTAGCTCAATCTTTGTAATGCCATGTTGGTAGAACTCTGCTCTATATAGATTTCTAGCTTAATCTCTTTGTAAATGCCATGTTTGTAGACCTCTGTTTTGCACGCGCTCTCTGTGTATTAATTAACCTCTCTTTTGTTTGAGCACCTCCATAGCACTTTGTCATCACCTGTGTGTATTGTTTTGGTTATGGTGTTTGTTTGTTGCTGGTGGGAAAAGGGGAAACCAAGACAAGTCGCCCATGGGCATACACTACCCGTAGGTAAACTTTGTTAAAAACACTAGTTAGAACTGGGTGGACCACCCACTGTATTTTTGGTTAGTTAGTTAGCTGTTGTTGAAATAGGCTAGTCTAGCTTAGGGGTGTTTTTGCATATTTGTTTCTTTCCTTGGGTCCAGCTCAGCCCCTTTTCCTGCTCCCCCCCCCATTACCGTGTGTTTTACAATAAACCCTGAGTTTGACGGTATTATTTCAGTTGTCCTGGTTATTTCGTTCACACGTACTTTGTCACAATTATAATTTACATGAGTTATGTTACGCGTCTCACTACCATCCCCCCTAGACTGTCGGGCCAAAAAGGGATTCGTAACAGGTGTATTCAATGGAAACACATTACTGCTTCTCAGAGGTGTATTCAATGGAAACACATTACTGTTTCTCAGAGGTGTATTCAATGGGAACACATTACTGTTTCTCAGAGGTGTATTCAATGGAAACACATTACTGTTTCTCAGAGGTGTATTCAATGGAAACACATTACTGCTTCTCAGAGGTGTATTCAATGGAAACACATTACTGCTTATCAGAGGTGTATTCAATGGAAACACATTACTGCTTCTCAGAGGTGTATTCAATGGAAACACATTACTGTTTCTCAGAGGTGTATTGAATGGAAACACATTACTGCTTATCAGAGGTGTATTCAATGGAAACACATTACTGCTTATCAGAGGTGTATTCAATGGAAACACATTACTGCTTCTCAGAGGTGTATTCAATGGAAACACATTACTGCTTATCAGAGGTGTATTCAATGGAAACACATTACTGCTTCTCAGAGGTGTATTCAATGGGAACACATTACTGCTTCTCAGAGGTGTATTCAATGGAAACACACTACTGTTTCTCAGAGGTGTATTCAATGGAAACACACTACTGTTTCTCAGAGGTGTATTCAATGGAAACACATTACTGCTTATCAGAGGTGTATTCAATGGGAACACATTACTGCTTCTCAGAGGTGTATTCAATGGAAACACATTACTGCTTATCAGAGGTGTATTCAATGGAAACACACTACTGTTTCTCAGAGGTGTATTCAATGGAAACACATTACTGCTTCTCAGAGGTGTATTCAATGGAAACACATTACTGCTTCTCAGAGGTGTATTCAATGGAAACACATTACTGCTTCTCAGAGGTGTATTCAATGGAAACACATTACTGCTTATCAGAGGTGTATTCAATGGGAACACATTACTGCTTATCAGAGGTGTATTCAATGGAAACACATTACTGCTTATCAGAGGTGTATTCAATGGAAACACACTACTGCTTCTCAGAGGTGTATTCAATGGAAACACATTACTGCTTCTCAGAGGTGTATTCAATGGGAACACATTACTGTTTCTCAGAGGTGTATTCAATGGGAACACATTACTGTTTCTCAGAGGTGTATTCAATGGAAACACATTACTGTTTCTCAGAGGTGTATTCAATGGAAACACATTACTGCTTATCAGAGGTGTATTCAATGGAAACACGTTACTGCTTCTCAGAGGTGTATTCAATGGAAACACGTTACTGTTTCTCAGAGGTGTATTCAATGGAAACACATTACTGTTTCTCAGAGGTGTATTCAATGGAAACACGTTACTGCTTCTCAGAGGTGTATTCAATGGAAACACGTTACTGCTTCTCAGAGGTGTATTCAATGGAAACACGTTACTGTTTCTCAGAGGTGTATTCAATGGAAACACATTACTGCTTATCAGAGGTGTATTCAATGGAAACACATTACTGCTTCTCAGAGGTGTATTCAATGGAAACACATTACTGCTTCTCAGAGGTGTATTCAATGGAAACACATTACTGTTTCTCAGAGGTGTATTCAATGGAAACACTACTGCTTCTCAGAGGTGTATTCAATGGAAACACATTACTGCTTCTCAGAGGTGTATTCAATGGGAACACATTACTGCTTCTCAGAGGTGTATTCAATGGAAACACATTACTGCTTCTCAGAGGTGTATTCAATGGAAACACATTACTGCTTATCAGAGGTGTATTCAATGGAAACACTACTGTTTCTCAGAGGTGTATTCAATGGAAACACATTACTGCTTATCAGAGGTGTATTCAATGGAAACACATTACTGCTTATCAGAGGTGTATTCAATGGAAACACTACTGTTTCTCAGAGGTGTATTCAATGGAAACACATTACTGCTTCTCAGAGGTGTATTCAATGGAAACACATTACTGCTTATCAGAGGTGTATTCAATGGGAACACATTACTGCTTATCAGAGGTGTATTCAATGGGAACACACTACTGCTTCTCAGAGGTGTATTCAATGGAAACACACTACTGCTTCTCAGAGGTGTATTCAATGGAAACACATTACTGCTTCTCAGAGGTGTATTCAATGGGAACACATTACTGCTTCTCAGAGGTGTATTCAATGGAAACACACTACTGTTTCTCAGAGGTGTATTCAATGGAAACACATTACTGCTTCTCAGAGGTGTATTCAATGGAAACACACTACTGTTTCTCAGAGGTGTATTCAATGGGAACACATTACTGCTTATCAGAGGTGTATTCAATGGAAACACATTACTGCTTCTCAGAGGTGTATTCAATGGAAACACATTACTGCTTATCAGAGGTGTATTCAATGGGAACACATTACTGCTTATCAGAGGTGTATTCAATGGAAACACATTACTGCTTATCAGAGGTGTATTCAATGGAAACACACTACTGCTTCTCAGAGGTGTATTCAATGGAAACACATTACTGCTTCTCAGAGGTGTATTCAATGGGAACACATTACTGCTTCTCAGAGGTGTATTCAATGGGAACACATTACTGTTTCTCAGAGGTGTATTCAATGGGAACACATTACTGTTTCTCAGAGGTGTATTCAATGGAAACACATTACTGTTTCTCAGAGGTGTATTCAATGGAAACACATTACTGCTTATCAGAGGTGTATTCAATGGAAACACGTTACTGCTTCTCAGAGGTGTATTCAATGGAAACACGTTACTGTTTCTCAGAGGTGTATTCAATGGAAACACATTACTGCTTATCAGAGGTGTATTCAATGGAAACACATTACTGCTTCTCAGAGGTGTATTCAATGGAAACACATTACTGCTTCTCAGAGGTGTATTCAATGGAAACACATTACTGTTTCTCAGAGGTGTATTCAATGGAAACACTACTGCTTCTCAGAGGTGTATTCAATGGAAACACATTACTGCTTCTCAGAGGTGTATTCAATGGGAACACATTACTGCTTCTCAGAGGTGTATTCAATGGAAACACATTACTGCTTCTCAGAGGTGTATTCAATGGAAACACATTACTGCTTATCAGAGGTGTATTCAATGGAAACACTACTGTTTCTCAGAGGTGTATTCAATGGAAACACATTACTGCTTCTCAGAGGTGTATTCAATGGAAACACATTACTGCTTATCAGAGGTGTATTCAATGGAAACACATTACTGCTTATCAGAGGTGTATTCAATGGAAACACTACTGTTTCTCAGAGGTGTATTCAATGGAAACACATTACTGCTTCTCAGAGGTGTATTCAATGGAAACACATTACTGCTTATCAGAGGTGTATTCAATGGAAACACATTACTGCTTCTCAGAGGTGTATTCAATGGAAACACACTACTGCTTCTCAGAGGTGTATTCAATGGAAACACATTACTGCTTATCAGAGGTGTATTCAATGGAAACACATTACTGTTTCTCAGAGGTGTATTCAATGGAAACACATTACTGCTTATCAGAGGTGTATTCAATGGAAACACATTACTGCTTCTCAGAGGTGTATTCAATGGAAACACATTACTGCTTCTCAGAGGTGTATTCAATGGAAACACATTACTGCTTATCAGAGGTGTATTCAATGGGAACACATTACTGCTTATCAGAGGTGTATTCAATGGGAACACACTACTGCTTCTCAGAGGTGTATTCAATGGGAACACACTACTGCTTCTCAGAGGTGTATTCAATGGAAACACATTACTGCTTCTCAGAGGTGTATTCAATGGGAACACATTACTGCTTCTCAGAGGTGTATTCAATGGAAACACACTACTGTTTCTCAGAGGTGTATTCAATGGAAACACATTACTGCTTCTCAGAGGTGTATTCAATGGAAACACACTACTGTTTCTCAGAGGTGTATTCAATGGGAACACATTACTGCTTATCAGAGGTGTATTCAATGGAAACACATTACTGCTTCTCAGAGGTGTATTCAATGGAAACACATTACTGTTTCTCAGAGGTGTATTCAATGGAAACACACTACTGTTTCTCAGAGGTGTTTTCAATGGAAACACACTACTGTTTCTCAGAGGTGTATTCAATGGAAACACATTACTGTTTCTCAGAGGTGTATTCAATGGAAACACACTACTGTTTCTCAGAGGTGTATTCAATGGAAACACACTACTGTTTCTCAGAGGTGTATTCAATGGAAACACATTACTGCTTCTCAGAGGTGTATTCAATGGAAACACATTACTGTTTCTCAGAGGTGTATTCAATGGAAACACATTACTGTTTCTCAGAGGTGTATTCAATGGAAACACATTACTGTTTCTCAGAGGTGTATTCAATGGGAACACATTACTGCTTCTCAGAGGTGTATTCAATGGAAACACATTACTGTTTATCAGAGGTGTATTCAATGGAAACACATTACTGTTTCTCAGAGGTGTATTCAATGGAAACACATTACTGCTTATCAGAGGTGTATTCAATGGAAACACATTACTGCTTATCAGAGGTGTATTCAATGGAAACACACTACTGCTTCTCAGAGGTGTATTCAATGGAAACACACTACTGCTTCTCAGAGGTGTATTCAATGGAAACACACTACTGTTTCTCAGAGGTGTATTCAATGGGAACACATTACTGCTTATCAGAGGTGTATTCAATGGAAACACATTACTGCTTCTCAGAGGTGTATTCAATGGAAACACATTACTGTTTCTCAGAGGTGTATTCAATGGAAACACACTACTGTCTCTCAGAGGTGTATTCAATGGAAACACATTACTGTTTCTCAGAGGTGTATTCAATGGAAACACACTACTGTTTCTCAGAGGTGTATTCAATGGAAACACATTACTGCTTCTCAGAGGTGTATTCAATGGAAACACATTACTGTTTCTCAGAGGTGTATTCAATGGAAACACATTACTGTTTCTCAGAGGTGTATTCAATGGAAACACATTACTGTTTCTCAGAGGTGTATTCAATGGAAACACATTACTGCTTATCAGAGGTGTATTCAATGGAAACACATTACTGCTTATCAGAGGTGTATTCAATGGAAACACATTACTGCTTATCAGAGGTGTATTCAATGGAAACACACTACTGCTTCTCAGAGGTGTATTCAATGGAAACACACTACTGCTTCTCAGAGGTGTATTCAATGGAAACACACTACTGCTTCTCAGAGGTGTATTCAATGGAAACACACTACTGTTTCTCAGAGGTGTATTCAATGGGAACACATTACTGCTTATCAGAGGTGTATTCAATGGAAACACATTACTGCTTCTCAGAGGTGTATTCAATGGAAACACATTACTGCTTCTCAGAGGTGTATTCAATGGAAACACATTACTGTTTCTCAGAGGTGTATTCAATGGAAACACACTACTGTTTCTCAGAGGTGTATTCAATGGAAACACACTACTGTTTCTCAGAGGTGTATTCAATGGAAACACATTACTGTTTCTCAGAGGTGTATTCAATGGAAACACATTACTGTTTCTCAGAGGTGTATTCAATGGGAACACATTACTGCTTCTCAGAGGTG
Organism: Oncorhynchus clarkii lewisi; assembly: GCF_045791955.1. Classification (NCBI taxonomy): domain Eukaryota; kingdom Metazoa; phylum Chordata; class Actinopteri; order Salmoniformes; family Salmonidae; genus Oncorhynchus; species Oncorhynchus clarkii. The sequence goes on along the minus strand of NC_092179.1, from coordinate 27,519,009 downwards.
TATTCAATGGAAACACATTACTGTTTATCAGAGGTGTATTCAATGGAAACACATTACTGTTTCTCAGAGGTGTATTCAATGGAAACACATTACTGCTTCTCAGAGGTGTATTCAATGGAAACACATTACTGTTTCTCAGAGGTGTATTCAATGGAAACACATTACTGCTTCTCAGAGGTGTATTCAATGGAAACACACTACTGTTTCTCAGAGGTGTATTCAATGGAAACCTATTACTGTTTCTCAGAGGTGTATTCAATGGAAACACATTACTACTTATCAGAGGTGTATTCAATGGAAACACTACTGCTTATCAGAGGTGTATTCAATGGAAACACACTACTGCTTATCAGAGGTGTATTCAATGGAAACACTACTGCTTCTCAGAGGTGTATTCAATGGAAACACACTACTGCTTCTCAGAGGTGTATTCAATGGAAACACATTACTGTTTCTCAGAGGTGTATTCAATGGAAACACACTACTGCTTATCAGAGGTGTATTCAATGGAAACACTACTGCTTCTCAGAGATGTATTCAATGGAAACACACTACTGCTTCTCAGAGGTGTATTCAATGGAAACACATTACTGTTTCTCAGAGGTGTATTCATTGGAAACACATTACTGCTTATCAGAGGTGTATTCAATGGAAACACTACTGCTTATCAGAGGTGTATTCAATGGAAACACATTACTGCTTATCAGAGGTGTATTCAATGGAAACACTACTGCTTATCAGAGGTGTATTCAATGGAAACACACTACTGCTTATCAGAGGTGTATTCAATGGAAACACACTACTGCTTATCAGAGGTGTATTCAATGGAAACACACTACTGTTTATCAGAGGTGTATTCAATGGAAACACACTACTGTTTCTCAGAGGTGTATTCAATGGAAACACACTACTGCTTATCAGAGGTGTATTCAATGGAAACACATTACTGCTTATCAGAGGTGTATTCAATGGAAACACACTACTGCTTATCAGAGGTGTATTCAATGGAAACACACTACTGTTTATCAGAGGTGTATTCAATGGAAACACATTACTGCTTATCAGAGGTGTATTCAATGGAAACACATTACTGCTTATCAGAGGTGTATTCAATGGAAACACATTACTGCTTATCAGAGGTGTATTCAATGGAAACACATTACTGCTTATCAGAGGTGTATTCAATGGAAACACATTACTGCTTATCAGAGGTGTATTCAATGGAAACACATTACTGCTTATCAGAGGTGTATTCAATGGAAACACTACTGCTTATCAGAGGTGTATTCAATGGAAACACACTACTGCTTATCAGAGGTGTATTCAATGGAAACACTACTGCTTCTCAGAGGTGTATTCAATGGAAACACACTACTGCTTCTCAGAGGTGTATTCAATGGAAACACATTACTGTTTCTCAGAGGTGTATTCAATGGAAACACACTACTGCTTATCAGAGGTGTATTCAATGGAAACACTACTGCTTCTCAGAGGTGTATTCAATGGAAACACACTACTGCTTCTCAGAGGTGTATTCAATGGAAACACATTACTGTTTCTCAGAGGTGTATTCAATGGAAACACATTACTGCTTATCAGAGGTGTATTCAATGGAAACACTACTGCTTATCAGAGGTGTATTCAATGGAAACACATTACTGCTTATCAGAGGTGTATTCAATGGAAACACTACTGCTTATCAGAGGTGTATTCAATGGAAACACACTACTGCTTATCAGAGGTGTATTCAATGGAAACACACTACTGCTTATCGGAGGTGTATTCAATGGAAACACACTACTGTTTATCAGAGGTGTATTCAATGGAAACACACTACTGTTTCTCAGAGGTGTATTCAATGGAAACACACTACTGCTTATCAGAGGTGTATTCAATGGAAACACACTACTGCTTATCAGAGGTGTATTCAATGGAAACACACTACTGTTTATCAGAGGTGTATTCAATGGAAACACACTACTGTTTATCAGAGGTGTATTCAATGGAAACACATTACTGCTTATCAGAGGTGTATTCAATGGAAACACATTACTGCTTATCAGAGGTGTATTCAATGGAAACACATTACTGCTTATCAGAGGTGTATTCAATGGAAACACACTACTGTTTCTCAGAGGTGTATTCAATGGAAACACATTACTACTTATCAGAGGTGTATTCAATGGAAACACTACTGCTTATCAGAGGTGTATTCAATGGAAACACACTACTGCTTATCAGAGGTGTATTCAATGGAAACACTACTGCTTCTCAGAGGTGTATTCAATGGAAACACACTACTGCTTCTCAGAGGTGTATTCAATGGAAACACATTACTGTTTCTCAGAGGTGTATTCAATGGAAACACACTACTGCTTATCAGAGGTGTATTCAATGGAAACACTACTGCTTCTCAGAGATGTATTCAATGGAAACACACTACTGCTTCTCAGAGGTGTATTCAATGGAAACACATTACTGTTTCTCAGAGGTGTATTCATTGGAAACACATTACTGCTTATCAGAGGTGTATTCAATGGAAACACTACTGCTTATCAGAGGTGTATTCAATGGAAACACATTACTGCTTATCAGAGGTGTATTCAATGGAAACACTACTGCTTATCAGAGGTGTATTCAATGGAAACACACTACTGCTTATCAGAGGTGTATTCAATGGAAACACACTACTGCTTATCAGAGGTGTATTCAATGGAAACACACTACTGTTTATCAGAGGTGTATTCAATTGAAACACACTACTGTTTATCAGAGGTGTATTCAATGGAAACACACTACTGCTTATCAGAGGTGTATTCAATGGAAACACACTACTGCTTATCAGAGGTGTATTCAATGGAAACACACTACTGCTTATCAGAGGTGTATTCAATGGAAACACACTACTGTTTATCAGAGGTGTATTCAATGGAAACACACTACTGTTTCTCAGAGGTGTATTCAATGGAAACACACTACTGCTTATCAGAGGTGTATTCAATGGAAACACATTACTGCTTATCAGAGGTGTATTCAATGGAAACACACTACTGCTTATCAGAGGTGTATTCAATGGAAACACACTACTGTTTATCAGAGGTGTATTCAATGGAAACACATTACTGCTTATCAGAGGTGTATTCAATGGAAACACATTACTGCTTCTCAGAGGTGTATTCAATGGAAACACATTACTGCTTATCAGAGGTGTATTCAATGGAAACACATTACTGCTTATCAGAGGTGTATTCAATGGAAACACATTACTGCTTATCAGAGGTGTATTCAATGGAAACACATTACTGCTTATCAGAGGTGTATTCAATGGAAACACTACTGCTTATCAGAGGTGTATTCAATGGAAACACACTACTGCTTATCAGAGGTGTATTCAATGGAAACACTACTGCTTCTCAGAGGTGTATTCAATGGAAACACACTACTGCTTCTCAGAGGTGTATTCAATGGAAACACATTACTGTTTCTCAGAGGTGTATTCAATGGAAACACACTACTGCTTATCAGAGGTGTATTCAATGGAAACACTACTGCTTCTCAGAGGTGTATTCAATGGAAACACACTACTGCTTCTCAGAGGTGTATTCAATGGAAACACATTACTGTTTCTCAGAGGTGTATTCAATGGAAACACATTACTGCTTATCAGAGGTGTATTCAATGGAAACACTACTGCTTATCAGAGGTGTATTCAATGGAAACACATTACTGCTTATCAGAGGTGTATTCAATGGAAACACTACTGCTTATCAGAGGTGTATTCAATGGAAACACACTACTGCTTATCAGAGGTGTATTCAATGGAAACACACTACTGCTTATCGGAGGTGTATTCAATGGAAACACACTACTGTTTATCAGAGGTGTATTCAATGGAAACACACTACTGTTTCTCAGAGGTGTATTCAATGGAAACACACTACTGCTTATCAGAGGTGTATTCAATGGAAACACACTACTGCTTATCAGAGGTGTATTCAATGGAAACACACTACTGTTTATCAGAGGTGTATTCAATGGAAACACACTACTGTTTATCAGAGGTGTATTCAATGGAAACACATTACTGCTTATCAGAGGTGTATTCAATGGAAACACATTACTGCTTATCAGAGGTGTATTCAATGGAAACACATTACTGCTTATCAGAGGTGTATTCAATGGAAACACACTACTGTTTCTCAGAGGTGTATTCAATGGAAACACATTACTACTTATCAGAGGTGTATTCAATGGAAACACTACTGCTTATCAGAGGTGTATTCAATGGAAACACACTACTGCTTATCAGAGGTGTATTCAATGGAAACACTACTGCTTCTCAGAGGTGTATTCAATGGAAACACACTACTGCTTCTCAGAGGTGTATTCAATGGAAACACATTACTGTTTCTCAGAGGTGTATTCAATGGAAACACACTACTGCTTATCAGAGGTGTATTCAATGGAAACACTACTGCTTCTCAGAGATGTATTCAATGGAAACACACTACTGCTTCTCAGAGGTGTATTCAATGGAAACACATTACTGTTTCTCAGAGGTGTATTCATTGGAAACACATTACTGCTTATCAGAGGTGTATTCAATGGAAACACTACTGCTTATCAGAGGTGTATTCAATGGAAACACATTACTGCTTATCAGAGGTGTATTCAATGGAAACACTACTGCTTATCAGAGGTGTATTCAATGGAAACACACTACTGCTTATCAGAGGTGTATTCAATGGAAACACACTACTGCTTATCAGAGGTGTATTCAATGGAAACACACTACTGTTTATCAGAGGTGTATTCAATTGAAACACACTACTGTTTATCAGAGGTGTATTCAATGGAAACACACTACTGCTTATCAGAGGTGTATTCAATGGAAACACACTACTGCTTATCAGAGGTGTATTCAATGGAAACACACTACTGCTTATCAGAGGTGTATTCAATGGAAACACACTACTGTTTATCAGAGGTGTATTCAATGGAAACACACTACTGTTTCTCAGAGGTGTATTCAATGGAAACACACTACTGCTTATCAGAGGTGTATTCAATGGAAACACATTACTGCTTATCAGAGGTGTATTCAATGGAAACACACTACTGCTTATCAGAGGTGTATTCAATGGAAACACACTACTGTTTATCAGAGGTGTATTCAATGGAAACACATTACTGCTTATCAGAGGTGTATTCAATGGAAACACATTACTGCTTATCAGAGGTGTATTCAATGGAAACACATTACTGCTTATCAGAGGTGTATTCAATGGAAACACATTACTGCTTATCAGAGGTGTATTCAATGGAAACACATTACTGCTTATCAGAGGTGTATTCAATGGAAACACATTACTGCTTATCAGAGGTGTATTCAATGGAAACACTACTGCTTATCAGAGGTGTATTCAATGGAAACACACTACTGCTTATCAGAGGTGTATTCAATGGAAACACTACTGCTTCTCAGAGGTGTATTCAATGGAAACACACTACTGCTTCTCAGAGGTGTATTCAATGGAAACACATTACTGTTTCTCAGAGGTGTATTCAATGGAAACACACTACTGCTTATCAGAGGTGTATTCAATGGAAACACTACTGCTTCTCAGAGGTGTATTCAATGGAAACACACTACTGCTTCTCAGAGGTGTATTCAATGGAAACACATTACTGTTTCTCAGAGGTGTATTCAATGGAAACACATTACTGCTTATCAGAGGTGTATTCAATGGAAACACTACTGCTTATCAGAGGTGTATTCAATGGAAACACATTACTGCTTATCAGAGGTGTATTCAATGGAAACACTACTGCTTATCAGAGGTGTATTCAATGGAAACACACTACTGCTTCTCAGAGGTGTATTCAATGGAAACACACTACTGCTTATCGGAGGTGTATTCAATGGAAACACACTACTGTTTATCAGAGGTGTATTCAATGGAAACACACTACTGTTTCTCAGAGGTGTATTCAATGGAAACACACTACTGCTTATCAGAGGTGTATTCAATGGAAACACACTACTGCTTATCAGAGGTGTATTCAATGGAAACACACTACTGTTTATCAGAGGTGTATTCAATGGAAACACACTACTGTTTATCAGAGGTGTATTCAATGGAAACACATTACTGCTTATCAGAGGTGTATTCAATGGAAACACATTACTGCTTATCAGAGGTGTATTCAATGGAAACACATTACTGCTTATCAGAGGTGTATTCAATGGAAACACACTACTGTTTATCAGAGGTGTATTCAATGGAAACACATTACTGCTTATCAGAGGTGTATTCAATGGAAACACATTACTGCTTATCAGAGGTGTATTCAATGGAAACACATTACTGCTTATCAGAGGTGTATTCAATGGAAACACATTACTGCTTATCAGAGGTGTATTCAATGGAAACACTACTGTTTCTCAGAGGCTTTGATCTCCTATTCCTCAAGCTTACTTACACCCGCAACAACACATGTATCTTCATTGGTTCTACCCTCCAGTTGAGAATTCATTGCAGTTCAACCATAGCAGTGAACGGGACCATTCGCCAAGCATTGCCCTGGACCATTCCTAGCTTGAGCGTCACAATGGTAACAGACCCATTCAACGTTATCGTCTGTGAGGTTTTCACCTGTTCATTACAGTATCGTGTTACCGGTTGGTGTCCTTGGCGTTCAGTGACGACTTTCATGGAGAGCCGTTCAGAACTGTCCTTTCTCAGTCAACAGAGAGGAGAGAAAGAAATTAAAAAATAATTTAAATATATATATATATATCTACAGTGCCTTGCGTTGCTTGGTGACACCGGAATTACTGTAATTACTAACAATGCTGATAAACACAAAGCGGATTTTCCGTTGGTAAGGAGATCACTGGGCTTGTATGTTTATTATGCAATTCAATCATATTGCAGGACATCTGTCCTTTTCTGACATGAATGGTTTATTCCTGCTACTATACAACAAATATTTACCATTCAGTAGGTCAAGCTTCCTGACAGGAAATAGACCAGCAGCCTAGACTATTTCAAGTATTTAACAGTAGGCTATGGAGTATTACCGTGCAGGAGTGTGACCTCATAACATATTTCATCTCTGAGCCTATACCAAGGCAGGAAATATTGATGAACAAAATATTGAACAACAGTTGGTATTTTGTGTTGAAGCAGTGTGGGCTGTAGCACTTAGTTTAACATTTCTCAAATAGACAGTCAATCTTGCGGAAATCGCGGCCAGAGTTTGGGTCTCGCCTGTTTAGTTTGAAAAAGTCACTGTAAAAAGATTAAAACATTTTGCCAACACCTCCACAGTTTGTTGCGTATGCAAATTCTAGGATCTCCACGTGCCCAGAATTTAGTTTGAAATTCAGCACAATTGATAAATGAGGCCCCTGGATAAAAGTAAACTATTTTGTTTTCCGTTGCAACAAAAAAATACAAATTTTAAATGTTTTCTGTCGTGTTCCCTATTTCATATCACTCTGGTTTTCTTGGTATGGTATCTAAAAATGGGCCAGGTTGGAGCACCGCTCTCTCCTAAATGGTTTGGCATTCAGCTCCAAAAAGTAACTTTCTGACTCTTTTTTTAAAAATATATTTTTATTTTACAGTGAACAAACGTGTATAGAAAGTTTTTTGGGGGGTGCAAAATTAAATTAACTTTATTTGTCTTGGGGGAAATGAGTTGGGCAGCAAGAGTCACACACCCCATCATACATGAGCAGTATTGACATCATGACTCAAACACACCCATCCTGAAATGGGGTGACTATGGCGTATGGTCGCAACATTTCCCTTTTCCGTCTTTCAGAGCCGCAGTGCGAGAGGAACCTGGATAACCTCATCGAGTCTCTGGCAGCCCACGGCGACACCTCGCCAGAGGTGGTTGCTCCTGCGGAAGACTATCAACGTGTTGTGGTGAAAGAGGAGGAGCCAGTCCACCGGCAGCACCACCCTGAATCCAAGGATGAGCACTCAGTGACCGACGCTGAGGAGGAGGACATGCCCTCCTTGGAGGATTCTTGTGAGACAAACATTGAGGACATAGGCCTAGCCCAGAACATTCTAGAAGAAATGCCTACAACTGGGCTCAGACGACGCAACAGGCTGGAATTAACAGAAAAAAGGGGGTTGTTTTAAACTGTACATGAATAAAGCCATACATGTATTTTCTCATTCTTAATGGCACTACTGCAGTCTGTTCAGTAATGCTCTTGCTTTTGGCTCGCAGTTGAATAAGAATTTAGTCCAAGGTTGTGTGTGATGAAGGTGATTATTTTTCTTCTGTTCCATCCCTTAAAGCATAACAGATCCCTGGCTAGGCCAATGTGTAGGGTTAGGACTTACTCCTGACAAATAAAATCCCCAGAAGTCTAACTCCATATAACATTTGACTTAGGTCTGGAGGTTTTCCTTGTCAGGCCCCAAGTATGAGGCCTGAGTTTTCCATCCTTGAACCAAACGTTAGTTAGTATGTAAGGCACCTGTAAATGTGTTTTCATCACGTGACTGCTGCTTGGAAACCCTATACATCATTATATGCTGCCATCTTTTAGAAGTGGTCATTTCAGCCCTAACTATCAAGACCTCAGTGTGTTATGCAATCTTACAACTGCCATCCGTATGTCATAGAATAGTCTAAATAATAAAAAATGTCAAACATAGTTAACTATAAATAGCTACATTTAGTTTTTCTACTACGTACTCGAGTCTACAAGATACAAGTGCAAGCTTGTGACGTTTGGCTTGTGGTAAGATTTGCTTGTTTTCAGACATCTTATGCATGTGTTTTTCTCTGCAACTGATCTTGAATGTCCTGGTGGATAAAACTGCATGAGTTCTCTTACTAGAGGGAGATGCAGGACAATCATGAATGTGTTGATGACATAGTCTAAATCATGCCTCTCCAACCCTGTTCCTGGAGAGCTACTGTTCAGTGGGTTTCTCTATAACCCTGTTCCTGGAGAGCTACTGTCCACTGGGTTTCTCTATAACCCTGTTCCTGGAGAGCTACTGTCCACTGGGTTTCTCTATTACCCTGTTCCTGGAGAGCTACTGTCCACTGGGTTTCTCTATAACCCCGTTCCTGGAGAGCTACTGTCCACTGGGTTTCTCTATAACCCTGTTCCTGGAGAGCTACTGTCCACTGGGTTTCTCTATAACCCTGTTCCTGGAGAGTTACAGTCCAGTGGGTTTCTCTATAACCCTGTTCCTGGAGAGCTACTGTCCACTGGGTTTCTCTATAACCCTGTTCCTGGAGAGCTACTGTCCACTGGGTTTCTCTATAACCCTGTTCCTGGAGAGCTACTGTCCACTGGGTTTCTCTCCAACCCTAATCTAGCACACGTGTTCCTAATAATTAGCTGGTTGATAAGGGGAATCCAGTTAGTTATAAGGGGTTTGTGGGAACCTACAGGAGGGTAGCTCTTCAGGAGCAGAGTTGGAGAGCCCTGGTCTGAATTAATTTGTGTTTGTCTAGTTATGTAGTTCAGATTAAGCACGATATGTGTATTTAGCCAACACAAACATGCATTCTGCTCTGTTTTATATTTGTTTCCTTTTTAATTATTTTATGTGATCTATCGTTGACTGTAGTTAACACAGAAGTTAGCCTCTGGTTAGAACCAACCCAGTGAAACTACAGGATAGAACAGAAATCAAATTATCTCATTGGTTTTGTCTTAAATTGCACCCTACCTATTCCCTATATAGTAGGCCTCTGGTCAAAAGTAGGGAATATGGTGACATGATCTGTGTAGTAATACTGTACCAGCAATCAAATCATCACGTTTGTGTAGAAATGCTGCACCACAAGACTTTTCAAAACACTGACAAATATCTTGTCTTGTGATAACTATAGCTTTGGAGCAAATGTTGAGCGAACACACAATTCATACATCTGGAAACTATAGAAACACTGCGATGTTTGTCTCCTGTTTGAGAGGTCATTTGTTCGGCTAACTCTATTTATTTTGCGTAGCTGTGCTCTTGGGCATAACTGAGGAATGTTGAAAGATGGGAGACAATGTTCCACTCCTTACTAGAAAATAAAGGTGCTATGTGGCAACCCTTTTTTTGTGAATATTTACTCCATTTCATGAATCTATTTGATGGATTGATTGGATTTCAAATCAAATTTTATTTGTCACATGCACATGGTTAGCAGATGTTAATGCGAGTGTAGCGAAATGCTTGTGCTTCTAGTTCCGACAATGCAGTAATAACCAACGAGTAATCTAACCTAACAATTCCACAACTACTACCTTATACACACAAGTGTAAAGAGATAAAGAATATGTACATAAAGATATATGAATGAGTGATGGTACAGAACGGCATAGGCAAGATGCAGTAGATGGTATCGAGTACAGTATATGCATATGAGATGAGTAATGTAGGGTATGTAAACATAAAAGTGGCATAGTTTAAAGTGGCTAGTGATACATATATTACATACAGATGGCCAGATGTAGTAGATGATATTGAGTACAGTATATACATATACATATGAGATGAGTAATGTAGTGTATGAAAACATTATATTAAGTAGCATTGTTTAAAGTAGCTAGTGATACATTTTTACATCAATTTCCATCATTTTCCATTATTAAAGTGGCTGGAGTTGAGTCAGTATGTTGGCAGCAGCCCCTCAATGTTAATGGTGGCTGTTTAACAGTCTGATGGCCTTGAGATAGAAGCTGTTTTTCAGTCTCTCGGTCCCTGCTTTGATGCACCTGTACTGACCTCGCCTTCTGGATGATAGCGGGGTGAACAGGCAGTGGTTCGGGTGGTTGTTGTCCTTGATCTTTATGGCCTTCCTGTGACATTGGGTGGTGTAGGTGTCCTGGAGGGCAGGTAGTTTGCAACCAGTGATGCGTTGTGCAGACCTCACTACCCTCTGGAGAGCCTTGCGGTTGTGGGCGGAGCAGTTTCCGTACCAGGCGGTGGGTGATACAGCCCGACAGGATGCTCTCGATTGTGCATCTGTAGAAGTTTGTGAGTGCTTTTGGTGACAAGCCAAATTTCTTCAACCTCCTGAGGTTGTAGAGGTGCTGCTGCGCATTCTTCACAACGCTGTCTGTGTGGGTGGACCAATTCAGTTTGTCCGTTATGTGTTCGCCGAGGAACTTAAAACTTACCTCCCTCTCCACTACTGTCCCGTCGATGTGGATAGGGGGGTGCTCCCTCTGCTGTTTCCTGAAGTCCACAATCATCTCCTTTGTTTTGTTGACGTTGAGTGTGAGGTTATTTTCCTGACACCACACTCCGAGCGACCTCACCTACTCCCTGTAGGCCGTCTCGTTGTTGTTTGTAATCAAGCCTACTACTGTTGTGTCGTCTGCAAACTTGATGATTGAGTTGGAGGCAGGCATGGCCACGCAGTCGTGGGTGAACAGGGAGTACAGGAGAGGGCTCAGAACGCACCCTTGTGGGGCCCCAGTGTTGAGGATCAGTGGAGTGGAGATGTCACCACCTGGCGGCGGCCCGTCAGGAAGTCCAGTACCCAGTTGCACAGGGTGGGGTCGAGACCCAGGGTCTCGAGCTTGATGACGAGTTTGGAGGGTACTATGGTGTTAAATGCTGAGCTGAAGTCGATGAACAGCATTCTCACATAGGTATTCCTCTTGTCCAGATGGGTTAGGGCGGTGTGCAGTGTGGTTGCGATTGCGTCGTCTGTGGACCTATTGGGGCGGTAAGCAAATTGGAGTGGGTCTAGGGTGTCAGGTAGTGTGGAGGTGATATGGTCCTTCACTAGTCTCTCAAAGCACTTCATGATGACGGAAGTGAGTGCTACGGGGCGGTAGTCGTTTAGCTCAGTTACCATAGCTTTCTTGGGAACAGGAACAATGGTGGCCCTCTTGAAGCATGTGGGAACAGCAGACTGGGATAAGGATTGATTGAATATGTCCGTAAACACACCAGCCAGCTGGTCTGCGCATGCTCTGAGGACGCGGCTGGGGATGCCGTCTGGGCCTGCAGCCTTGCGAGGGTTAACACGTTTAAATGATTTGCAGTATCATTCATACCTCAGGCTGACTTGTGGTTGAATGAGCTAAGCACAATAGAGCTTTAAGTAAAGCACCAACCCACAGCAGGCAGTGGATATCTACTGCTATAATTACGCTGAGAAAAGAGCAGTCAGACTGCTCTGTGTGTAATGTTCCTCTGTATACAGAAGATGGCGGTAGAGGAGCACAATACTTCAACGCAATTCCCCAGCAGAATCTTATTCAGACACTCAATACTTTTAGACCTGCTTCTATCTGAGCAAAATCAAAATGTCAGTTCAAATGTAAAACATCACAAATAGTCTGACCGTTGCCTTTCTATAACAGTATATGCCTCTAACCAGACACTATTATCCAAAGCAACTTACACTATGTGTATGTGATTCCCTGCAGGAATTGAACCCACAACCTAATCCGGGATGTTGCTTCCTTCATGCTCTTACCAACTGAGCTGTATAGCAGTCAGAACCGCATTGCCTTGACTGAATGTCAGACAAACACTTCAAAAATAATTGACCAGATGTTTCAGCAAGAGGGAAGACATTTTTTAAGAAACGTTAAAATCCCTAAATAATATCCTGATGCTATATTAGCTAGACATGTACTATATACTTGTAGCTTAACTGTGAAGGTTCACAGTCATTCACCACAAATTAATATGCCTCTTTTAATTAGCAGAACGCACCTCCGTTTCCATCTAATCAGGTCAAAATTTACCCCAGAGATTCAACCGACTTTCACTGCAATACCCGAGCTCGTCAATTAGTTAAATAAACTTAAATTACACTCAGTGGCAGCAAAGGGAGTCCTTTCACATGTAAGCAGTGCTATGATACCAGGGTCGTGTTCATCAGGCACCAAATGTTTTGAGTTATGCCATATTGAACACAACCCTGCGGTTCTGCTTATTGTGGTCCTCTTTTCCACACCCACTAAACCCTGTTAAGGAAACTACAGGTTAATAGTGCAACTGACGTCATTTGAAATGTAGGGTTCAAATCACTTTCCAAACTTGAATAATGCATATGAATATGCTGTTTAGCCTAAGGCTGTGTTTACACAGCCACCCTAAGAACCCAAAACTGATTTTCATCCTATATCCAGTCTATTTTTCTGAAAGTCCACACTCAGATTTACATGTGACCCATATCAGATTTGCGTATTCACACTGATGTAGCCTCTGAACCAGCAGGCCGATGCAATGTTCATTTTACATGTTGGGGTGGTTGTCATGGTAACAGAAGGTACTGTGCAAAAACAACACACAAAAGAACACTTCAGAGCAAAGACATCTGATCTGAGCTTCTAGACAGAGGTCGCATATGGAGGATGGGGTTTGTATCAGGATTGGTGCTATAAATTCGGAAGTCAAAAGATCAGATTCCATGTGTTTTTGTTGTTGTTGCTGTTTACACATTAGGGAGAAGTTCAAATAGGTATCAGATATGCAAAATATCTGAATTGGGCTGCCTGTGTAAACTCAGCCTAATAGCGGCAGAAGATAAGCTATGTCACCAAACGGAAGCAAACTATACCAAAGCCCTTACTAATTTGGGTTGTGTCCAGAAGTTTATTGTGATGGTTCACTCAAACTGTCTTAGTATTTGTTTGTTTAATAGTCCACTGTTAATACGATCCCAAACAGTCTTGCATGTCAGTAGTCAAGTTTTCAAGATTTATTTTAATTTTATTTAACCTTTTTTTAACCAGGTAGGCTAGTTGAGAACACGTTCTCATTTGCAACTGCGACCTGGCCAAGATAAAGCAAAGCAGTTTGACACATACAACAACACAGAGTTACACATGGAATGAACAAACATACAATCAATAATACAGTAGAAAAGTCTATATACAGCATGTGCAAATGAGGTAGGATAAGGGAGGTAAGGCAATAAATAGGCCATGGTGGTGAAGTAATTACAATATAGCAATTAAACACTGGAATGGTAGAATGTGCAGAAGATGAATGTGCAAGTAGAGATACTGGGGTGCAAAAGAGCAAGATAAATAAATAAATACAGTATGGGGATGAGGTACAGTGCCTTGCGAAAGTATTCGGCCCCCTTGAACTTTGCGACCTTTTGCCACATTTCAGGCTTCAAACATAAAGATATAAAACTGTATTTTTTTGTGAAGAATCAACAACAACTGGGACACAATCATGAAGTGGAACGACATTTATTGGATATTTCAAACTTTTTTAACAAATCAAAAACTGAAAAATTGGGCGTGCAAAATTATTCAGCCCCTTTACTTTCAGTGCAGCAAACTCTCTCCAGAAGTTCAGTGAGGATCTCTGAATGATCCAATGTTGACCTAAATGACTAATGATGATAAATACAATCCACCTGTGTGTAATCAAGTCTCCGTATAAATGCACCTGCACTGTGATAGTCTCAGAGGTCCGTTAAAAGCGCAGAGAGCATCATGAAGAACAAGGAACACACCAGGCAGGTCCGAGATACTGTTGTGAAGAAGTTTAAAGCCGGATTTGGATACAAATAGATTTCCCAAGCTTTAAACATCCCAAGGAGCACTGTGCAAGCGATAATATTGAAATGGAAGGAGTATCAGACCACTGCAAATCTACCAAGACCTGGCCGTCCCTCTAAACTTTCAGCTCATACAAGGAGAAGACTGATCAGAGATGCAGCCAAGAGGCCCATGATCACTCTGGATGAACTGCAGAGATCTACAGCTGAGGTGGGAGACTCTGTCCATAGGACAACAATCAGTCGTATATTGCACAAATCTGGCCTTTATGGAAGAGTGGCAAGAAGAAAGCCATTTCTTAAAGATATCCATAAAAAGTGTAGTTTAAAGTTTGCCACAAGCCACCTGGGAGACACACCAAACATGTGGAAGAAGGTGCTCTGGTCAGATGAAACCAAAATTGAACTTTTTGGCAACAATGCAAAACGTTATGTTTGGCGTAAAAGCAACACAGCTCACACCATCCCCACTGTCAAACATGGTGGTGGCAGCATCATGGTTTGGGCCTGCTTTTCTTCAGCAGGGACAGGGAAGATGGTTAAAATTGATGGGAAGATGGATGGAGCCAAATACAGGACCATTCTGGATGAAAACCTGATGGAGTCTGCAAAAGACCTGAGACTGGGACGGAGATTTGTCTTCCAACAAGAGAATGATCCAAAACATAAAGCAAAATCTACAATGGAATGGTTCAAAAATAAACATATCCAGGTGTTAGAATGGCCAAGTCAAAGTCCAGACCTGAATCCAATCGAGAATCTGTGGAAAGAACTGAAAACTGCTGTTCACAAATGCTCTCCATCCAACCTCACTGAGCTCGAGCTGTTTTGCAAGGAGGAATGGAAAAAAAAATCAGTCTCTCGATGTGCAAAACTGATAGAGACATACCCCAAGCGACTTACAGCTGTAATCGCAGCAAAAGGTGGAGCTACAAAGTATTAACTTAAGGGGGCTGAATAATTTTGCACGCCCAATTTTTCAGTTTTTTATTTGTTAAAAAAGTTTGAAATATCCAATAAATGTCGTTCCACTTCATGATTGTGTCCCACTTGTTGTTGATTCTTCACAAAAAAATACAGTTTTATATCTTTATGTTTGAAGCCTGAAATGTGGCAAAAGGTCGCAAAGTTCAAGGGGGCCGAATACTTTCGCAAGGCACTGTATATACACACTACCGGTCAAGAGTTTTAGAACACCTACTCATTCAACGTTTTTTCTTAATTTGTACTATATTCTACATTGCAGAATAATAGTGAAGACATCATAACAATGAAATAACACATGGAATCCTCTAGTAACCAAAAAAGTGTTCAACAAATCAAAATATATTTTAGATTTGAGTTTCTTCAAAGTAGCCACCCTTTGCCTTGATGACAGCTTTGCACACTCTTGGCATTCTCTCAACCAGCTTCATGAGGTAGTCAGTCACCTGGAACGCATTAAATAAACAGGTGTGCCTTCTTAAAAGTTCATTTGTGGAATTTCTTTCCTTCTTCGAGTGTTTTAGCCAATCAGTTGTGTTGTGACAAGGTAGAGGGGGTTACAGAATATGGCCCTATTTGGTAAAAGACCAAGTCCATATTATGTCAAGAACAGCTCAAATAAGCAAAGAGAAAATACAGACCATCATTACCTTAAGACATGAAGGTCAGTCCATCATTACCTTAAGACATGAAGGTCAGTCCATCATTACCTTAAGACATGAAGGTCAGACCATCATTACCTTAAGACATGAAGGTCAGTCCATCATTACCTTAAGACATGAAGGTCAGTCCATCATTACCTTAAGACATTAAGGTCAGTCCATCATTACCTTAAGACATTAAGGTCAGTCCATCATTACCTTAAGACATGAAGGTCAGTCCATCATTACCTTAAGACATGAAGGTCAGACCATCATTACCTTAAGACATGAAGGTCAGACCATCATTACCTTAAGACATGAAGGTCAGACCATCATTACCTTAAGACATGAAGGTCAGACTATCATTACCTTAAGACATGAAGGTCAGACCATCATTACCTTAAGACATGAAGGTCAGACCATCATTACCTTAAGACATGAAGGTCAGACCATCATTACCTTAAGACATGAAGGTCAGACCATCATTACCTTAAGACATGAAGGTCAGTCCATCATTACCTTAAGACATGAAGGTCAGACCATCATTACCTTAAGACATGAAGGTCAGTCCATCATTACCTTAAGACATGAAGGTCAGTCCATCATTACCTTAAGACATTAAGGTCAGTCCATCATTACCTTAAGACATGAAGGTCAGTCCATCATTACCTTAAGACATGAAGGTCAGACCATCATTACCTTAAGACATGAAGGTCAGACCATCATTACCTTAAGACATGAAGGTCAGTCAATACGGAACATTTCAAGAACTTCAAGTGCAGGTTATTCAAGTGCAGTCTCAAAAACCATCAAGCGCTATGATATCCTATTCCTCAAGCTTACTTACACCCGCAACAACACATGTATCTATGATGAAACTGGCTCCCATGAGGACCGCCACAGGAATGGAAGACCCAGAGTTACCTCTGCTGCAGAGGATAAGTTCATTATAGATACCAACCTCAGAAATTGCAGCCCAAATAAATAAGTAACAGACATCTCAACATCAACTGGTCAGAGAAGACTGTGAATCAGGCCTTCATGGTTGAATTGCTGCAAGGAAACCACTACTAAAGGACACCAATAAGAAGAAGAGACTTGCTTGGGCCAAGAAACACGAGCAATTGACATTAGACCTGTGGAAATCTGTCCTTTGGTCTGATGAGTCCAAACTTGAGATTTGTGGTTCCAACCACATCTTTGTGAGATGCGTTTTGTGGGTGAACAGATGATCTCCGCATGTGTATTTCCCACCATGAAGCATGGCGGAGGAGGTGTTATGGTGTGGGGGTGCTTTGATGGTGACACTATCTGTGACTTATTTATAATTCAAGGCACACTTAACCAGCATGGCTACCACAGCATTCTGCAGTGATACACCTTCCCATCTGGTTTGGGCTTAGTGGGACTATCATTTGGTTTTCAACAGGACAATGACCCAACAAACCTCCAATCAATCAAATCACATTTATTTATAAAGCCCTTCAGCTGATGTCACAAAGTGCTGTACAGAAACCCAGCCTAAAACCCCAAACAGCAAGCAATGCAGGTGTAGAAGCACGGTGGCTAGGAAAAACTCCCTAGAAAGGCCAGAACCTAGGAAGAAACATAGAGAGGAACCAGGCTATGAGGGGTGGCCAGTCCTCTTCTGGCTGTGCTGGGTGGATATTATAACAGAACATGGCCAAGATGTTCAAATGTTCATAGATGACTAGCAGGGTCAAATAATAATAATCAGGCTGTGTAAACACTATTTTACCAAGAAGGAGAGTGATTGAGTGCTGCATCAGATGACCTGGCCTCCACAATCCCCCGACCTCAACCAAATTGAGGTGGTTTGGGATGAGTCGGACCGCAGAGTGAAGGAAAAGCAGCCAACAAGTGCCCAGCATATGTGGGAACTCCTTCAAGGCTGTTGGAAAAACATTCTAGGTGAAGCTGGTTGAGAGAATACCAAAAGTGTGCAAATCTGTCATCAAGGCAAAGGGTGGCTATTTGAAGAATCTCAAATATAACATATATTTAGATTGTATTTAATACTTTTTTGTTTACTACATGATTCCATGTGTTATTTCATAGTTTTGATGTCTTCACTATTATTCTACTATGTAGAAAATAGTACAAATAAAGAAAAACCCTTTAATGAGTAGGTGTTCTAAAAGTTTTGGCCGGTAGTGTACATATATAAATAATACCAAGAAAACCCTTGAAGTGAACTGTGCCTCTGACTAAATGTCTTATCTTTCTGTAGATTTGGTTTGCCTTTCAATTCAAAGTTTTCCATCTCTGATAATACATTGACCAACTACTGCACGACAGAGTCAGATGGTTGGAGTGAAGAAAAACAAGAACGCAGGTTGCACTAACTCATATGGCTCCCAATCTCCACATATCTGCCTTCAGACAGCCTTGACATGTGTGTTTCCTAAACTCATTTCCTCTGGTCCTTTCTATACTGCACTCCCTTTTCCATACGCTGTCTAGCGTAGTCTCAGTGCCAGCTGGGAAAACGAAGTGCACAACCCATGAAAATCCCAGCCAGCTGTGGTCTTCACACAGCAACATGACAGACCTTGGGCACTATCTCAGATACTTGGCACATTCCAACCATAACACAATGGTTTGTGCTCCAAACACCCTATTTCTTACATCACTACTTTTGCCCTATGGGCACTGGTCAAAAGTAATGCACTATATTGGGGATAGGGTGCAAATTTGGGACGCAGAATAGCTATCATACAGGACACTGAGGTTTGGGACAACTGAGACAGACAGAGGGTGTAAATATTTCTGTTATATGTGAGTGAACACCCAAACAATGTCCAACACTCCCACCTCTGTCTGAGGGCTGGACTCTGCCCTGAAAACAGGCCAAGCTAATTATCTGGTAGATTACGTCTCAAATGGTACCCTATTCCCTATATAGTGCACTACTTTTGGCCAAAGCCCTATCATCCCTAGTAAAAAGTAGTGTACTTTATAGGGAATAGGGTGCCATTTGCGACTCTCACCGTAGTCCTGAGAGGTTGGATTTGACTACAAGGCATTGTGCATCGTCTTTGATCCACACAGAGAAAATCCTGTTGACGTCAGACTTTGACGATAGGGTGCCTCTGGGTACTGAGGCCTCAGAGAAGGGAGGATCTCTGGGTATGTTGTAACCCTGACCTCAGAGAAAGGGAGGATTCACCACTGGTTGATGACTAGACTCCTCCAGATCCAGTAACCAGGGCCAGCGTCTTAGAGTAGAAATGCTGATCTAAGATCAGTTTAGCCTTTTAGATCATAATGAACACGATTACATAGACAGGGAGAGACCTGATCCTAGATCAGCACTCTTAGACCCTTTATGAATACGGACCCCGAGATGCATTTATCATCATGGACCAATGATACTATGGTATGAGAGGGGAGGCTGACTATAGATATGGACCAATGATACTATGGTGTGAGAGAGGAGGCTGACAACATATGGACCACTGATACTATGGTATGAGAGGGGAGGCTGACTATAGATATGGACCACTGATACTATGGTGTGAGAGGGGAGGGGAGGCTGACTAGTCATCTTTTACCACTTACGAATACATTTTACTGTAAACATACTGCCATGTTCTGCTAATATGATTCACATATGTGAGCAGAGCAAGGTTGGATGAGTGTATTAGCAGCGTGTGTGTGTGTGTGTCACATTAATCACAGAGCGGGGGATTACATAATGGATGTAACCCCTGAGACAAGTTAAATATCACCCACACCAAGCCAACCCACATCTTGATGAAGTGGAAATATCTCAGAAAAGGCCTTTGCTCAGCATTATGGCTCATTTTTACACAACAGTGTTAACTAATGGAGTAGGGTGAAGTTTATGGGACATTACACACTGACCAAAGATCAGTGTCTACGGGCAACTTCACCCCATACGATGTGAACTCATCCACAGAGGCATGACCCAGTACTACTCGGATGCTGCAGGAACATTTCAAGTACAGAGTCCCTAAAACAAAAGTTATAGCCTTGTTGTGGGTGCAGAGAGGGAGGGACTGTCTGCCTGTGAGTGGGTGCAGAGAGGGAGGGACTGTCTGCCTGTGAGTGGGTGCAGAGAGGGAGGGACTGTCTGCCTGTGAGTGGGTGCAGAGAGGGAGGGACTGTCTGCCTGTGAGTGGGTGCAGAGAGGGAGGGACTGTCTGCCTGTGAGTGTGTGCAGACTGGTGTCCGTTTCAAAGGGCTGCCTCTTAAGCATGTGTATTTCTATCTAGGCTGTCTGTAGGATCCTCCTTTTCTGAAGAGCATACTCCCCTGTGAGATGCCTCTGTGCCTGTCACTTTTCTGTTTCCATGACGAAGCTTCCATTATGATGTGGGAAACCTGATATTTGAACATCAGTGGATTCTAACATTCCGACATTCAGCCCTGCCACCATAGATGTAGGTTTCTGACTTTCACTTCATTCCAACTCAGCTACAGTACACAACAGTGTAGTGGTATATTGCAGATACATACATTCTGCACAGGTCTATGCAGGTGATCACATCTTTACAATGCATGATCTACTCATGTGATTTACAATTCTATTGGATGACATTTTCAACCAATCATAGGACACCATTTCCAAATGAAACTGATGAGGCTATGTCACTGAATATGGTGTTTTTTATGTGAGAGAGTTAAGGTAACGCATGCTGGTCTCAGTGTGATGTGATGGCTTGTATGTATTCTACTTTACAGGCCGTATACCACAGGTATGACAAAACATTCATTTTTACTGCAATAATTACGTTGCTAACCAGTTTATAATAGCAATAAGACCCGACAGGGTGTAATATATGGCCAATATACCATGGCTAAGGGCTGTTCATAAGGACAACGCTGACTGCCTGGATAAACCATAAACCCTCGAGGTGCCTTATTGCTATTATAAACTGGTTAGCAACGTAATTATTGCAGTAAAAATACATGTTTTTTTCATACCTGTGGTATACTTCAGAGCTGTAATTTCTGCAGGCTATTACTGGGACACTATGCAACACACCACCTCTAACCCTTATGGTTTCCTGCATGCATTCTAATTCAAACAGATATCTGGCTTAACTCAGACAGGTCTAATCACAGGTATTCTTTCATGCTATATTTCTGACATGTTGGGTTAAAAGCAATGAATGAGTAAAACAGTACAACTCTCCTCCACTGCCTGGCTAAACCACTCCCCTCTCTAAAACAACCGTGAACAGAGTAGTTTGGTGAGTCCGCAAAGGACACGACGTCGAAACGCTGGGATCAAATTGAAGGATTCTCCCACAACAAATACAGGTCGGTACATTTTGTTTCTATGCAGCAGAGCTGAATCCATATTGGTGGCACGAGGAGAGTTTATTTACGTGAAACAGTTGGATTCTCCAGATAGATTGGGTCGACGACAAGTCGCTCAGGTGAAATAACTAGTTTGTTGCATAGACTTTTACTATAGTCTTGGCTCAGGCAAGTGGTTTGGTTCATATCTCAGTTGGACCGTTGATTAAACTTTTCCAAATAAATTGGCACACCTGTTTAGCCTGGTGAGTTATCTATACTGTAGCAGTTTCCTGTACTGTCTGTCTAGGTAACATCTGATGAGATTTATCAACAGAGATACAAATGGTTAAATCAAATCAAATAGTATTTGCCACATGCTTCGTTAACAACATGTATAGACGAACAGTGAAATGCTTACTTACGGGCCTTCCCAACAATGCAGAGAGAGAGAAAAATAACGAAATAATAAGGAATAAATCCACAAGGAGTAACGATAACTTGGCGATGTAACGTTACACGCAGTACCGAGTCGATGTGCAGGGGTATGAGGTAATTGATAAAGTGACTATCGGCAATAGGATAGATAAACAGTAACAGCAGCGTATGTGATTAGTAAAAACCGTTGGTGCAAAAAGGGTCAATGCAGCTAGTCCGGGTAGGTATTAGTTAACTAGTTAGCAGTTTTATGGCTTGGGGGTAGAAGCTGTTCAGTGTCGAGTTGGTTCCAGAATTGGTGCATTGGTACAGCTTGCTGTGTGCTAGAAAAGAGAACATTCTATGACGGGTGGAGGGACAATCTTTATTGCCTTCCACTGACACCGCTTGGTGTAGAGGTCCTCGTACGAACTACCCTCTGTAGCGCCTAGCCGTCGGCTGCTAAGCCGTTGACCTACCGAGCGGTGATGCAGCAAGTCAAGATGCTCTTAATGGTGCATCTGTATAACTTTGTGCTTTGTGCTGTGCTGTGGACACCCAGGAACTTCAAGCTCACGACCCGCTCCACTACAGCCCTGTGGATGGGGGCGTGCTCGGTCCTCCATTTCCTGTAGTCCACGATCAGCTCCTTTGTCTTGCTGGCATTGAGGGAGAGGTTGTTGTCCTGGGACCACACTGCCAGGTCACAGACCTTCTCCCTGTAGGCCAGGGATCATCAACTAAATTCAGTCGCGGTTAATAATTATTATTTTTTTTTGCAGATAGTCAGGGAGGCGGAACATATTTACAAATAATTTGTAGACAGCAAATTGACCGCAAGAAGCCCACACGGATAACGTTTGACTAAAACATAATTTCAAACCTTGTTTACATTTGTTTACGATCACATATATCTGTGTGGAATTACTTTGGAACAGATGTTCTAAATTAAAATCACTTGGAGTTGATTTGCTGTTGTTTTTAGTCTTATGTCCAACAATTGATTTAAAAAATAAATAATGATGTATTTATTTAGGGTATTCATTTTCTTAGGGGGCGAATAAAATCGTCCCGCAGGTCGCCAGTTGGGGAACCCTGCTGTAAGCCGTCTCGTCGTCGGTGATCAGACCTACCACCGTACTGTCGTCTGCAAATATCCTGTATATATATATGGTTGTATGTGATTTCACATACATGTCAAAGTTATACCTATTCAATAACTCTTTGGTTTTTGATTGAATAGGCTTCATTGCTCCTTTTTTCAGTTGGTTAAACCTCACCCCAAATCTGCTCTCCCATGTCTCATAAAGAAGTAACTAATCTGTAGATGTATTAAAAACATTGAAACACAACCAAGTGGTGAAACTCCCAATAACCTATTCATGCACATACCACAAGACTGATTTTAAATATTGGATGCAGGGCATTGAAACTCTTTTGAAAGATCAGACATTATACGCCCCGAGAGAACTTTGGATTATCTCGTGTTTGGGCATGTCACACAGTCTGTAATAACGTTGGGAGGGTGG
This sequence comes from Oncorhynchus clarkii lewisi, assembly GCF_045791955.1. Lineage (NCBI taxonomy): Eukaryota > Metazoa > Chordata > Actinopteri > Salmoniformes > Salmonidae > Oncorhynchus > Oncorhynchus clarkii. Next base: position 27,495,626 of record NC_092179.1, on the reverse strand, counting down.
GAACTCCACAAAGTAGCCGTCCCTGTGGGCACTGCTCTGTGGTTTCCTTCATGAAAAAGTAAGAGCACTCTTTATTTTCTTGATGGCGACATCATGGTTATGTCCCAAAAGGCATCCTATTCACTATGTAGTGCACTTCTTTTGACCAGGACCCATATCAAAAGTAGTGCACTACATAGTAATAGAGTGGACGTTCTGGTTGTTTGTGGACCCTCTGCTTGTCATGGAATGCAGATGGAAGTGTAACATCTTAAATTATGTTTTTGTGTCTCTAATCAAATACCAGTGTAGGGCTGGCTGGTCTATAAAATGATGACATGTGACTGTCTGCATCAGTTTGTCATGTAGATTCTATGTGGCCACCACATCAGTGTTTATAGGTTACACTTGTTTTGTACAAGCCATTTGAATGAATATTTTCTAACTCCTAGAAAAACATTGTTCTGAGGTGTTGTAGAACCTATGAAACCTCCATAATGTGTTCAGCTGCCTTATTGTTTTGTCCTCACTTCGACTCTGTCACCTGTTGTTCTGTTTGGACTTCCTGAGCACAGAAGGGGTTGTTGTCTTGTGCCTGTATCTCATTGGTCCAGGAAGGTGTTTCACTGATGTTTTGTGTCAAACAGGACAGGAAGGACTAACCCGTAACTTCCTCTGTGTTTCTCCTTTCAGAGTAGGCTGAAGTTGCCCCTAGACTGTGATCTTGGGTCAATTTCCCCCCACTAATGGTTAAGGTTAGGATTGTGGGAAGGGAAACTGATCCTAGATCTGTACCTAGTGGAAACTTCACCCAGAGTACTTATTTTAAGTCTCACATCATGTCTCTCATCCCCTCTGCACATTTCTCTCTCCGATAGCACAAACATGCCAAACTGGGGAGGAGGTAACAAGTGTGGTGCATGCCAGGGGACGGTGTACCATGCAGAGGAGGTGCAGTGTGATGGGAAGTGCTTCCACAAATGCTGCTTCCTGTGCAGTGAGTGCAACCTCATTTTCTCTCCTCAGTGTTGGATCAGCCTAAGTGGCGTGCGTTCAGTAGGACGAAACATTTTGGAACGTTCTATCTGAAATATTCAACAATGTTTGGCTACTGAACGTGGTGGCCCTGTTAGTCCACTTTGTCCATGTCAAGAAACAAGCCCCAGACAATTGTGGAGCTCTGAAAGGATTGAACAGGTGTAAGGAGCCACAGAAATATGGTTGTCATTCTACCTTTCTTCCTGATAAGCCAGGTGGAAGGTTCACCTTATTGCTTAAACCTATCCCAATCAATCATTTCAGATCAGATCTACAAGTGTGTTGGGGTTAGACTAGAGCAGGGGTATTAAAATCTGACCCTACGAGGTCCAGACTACTGCTGCTTTTCTGTTCTACCTGACAATGAATTGCGCCCACCTGGGCAGCGTTTACACAGGCAGCTCAATTCTGATGTTTTTTCCACTAATTGGTCTTTTGACCAATCAAGTCAGATCTTTTCACATCAGTTATTTTTCCGAGCTGATCTGATTGGTAAAAAAAATATCAAATTGGAATGGCCGTGCGAACACAGCCCTGCTTTCCCAGGTCTAAATCAGTCCTTGATTAGAGGGAATAATTAACAAAAGTAATGGAACTGGATCGAGGTCCAGATCAGAGTTTGAGGGGACTTGAGGGTGTGTCTGAACAGGGCATGTGAACCCACGCTGCCCAACCTCCATCTTGAATGGTATTTTCTGTTCACTTTAATATGAATGGGAACCATGAGAAAGGAACTATACTTTGAGGAAGTCATATGATAGGGGTCAAACTGAAGTTCACCAATCTATGCAGTGTATCATGCACAATGCATTGATGTGTATCTCATCTCATAACTCAGTAAATAGTAAGTGGACATGGTCCTACTAGCCGTATGAGATTGTGTGTCTGTACCTCCTCAGTGAAGACGTTGTTTTGGGGACCTTGACTGGAGTGTACACACAGAGCATGTGCTGTGGATTAGCACTCTGCCGTCAAAGCAAGCACAAAAACAATCTGTCCCACAAATTAACTATTTTTGTGGGTTCCTTACAAAACTGGCTTTGTTTAGAGACAGACGGACCTATAGATGAGTTAATGAGCAGTGGGAACCAATATCTGGGTCCCAAATGGCACTCTATTCCCTACATAGTGCACTACTATTGACCAGGACTCATAGGGTAGTGTACTATATATGCATTAATAATGCACCTACCTCCAGTTTTGCTTTGTTGAACACCTTATCATAGTAAATGAAGCCATGCTATTTAGATGCCATTTATCAAATGGTAGTTATACAGAGGTAGTTGTACAGACGTAGTTGTACAGAGGTAGTTAGTTATACATTGATCTTGCTTGTACAGGAAGATTACGTTGTGAGAGATAATAAACTGTTTTAAACATTGTAAATGAAAATACTTTAATGTGGAGTTAAAGGTGAATTGTAGTTTCAGGTAAATGTGTGTGGGAACCACTTTACTCCTACATACTCAAACCGGAAGCCCCCGTACTATTTCACCTGTATGCTTTTATAACCTGACCCGGGCCTGAGGGGGATGGTAGTGGGGACAAAATGACTTGTTTCAGATTGCACCTGATGCACATAATCTGAAAGAATGCTCTCTGTCTCACTCCGTCTTATTTCAATTCAATGGGCTTTATTGGGATGAGAAATATATGTTTACATTACTAAACCAAAGTGAAATAATCAAAGTAAACATTACTCAAAGTTCCATATGAATGTCATATGTACAGTGTTGTAACTAGAACTATTTACACAAAGTTCAAAAGGCAAAATAAACATATGGGTTGTATTTACAATGGTGTTCTTCACTGGTAGCATTTTCTTGTGGCAACAGGTCACTGATCTTGCTGCTGTGATGTCACACTGTGGCGCTCTCTCTTCCCGCCCCCCCCCTTCCTGGAATGAGGGATAATATCCCATTTAGAAACTAAATCCACCGTTGAGGAATTCCTTTTTAGGGAAACTTGTGACAATTCAGTATCCCTCCAGTTACAATGCAATGTGTCATTCAGACAGCTTTATTTTTCTTTCCTGTCCAGTGGTCTGCAGAAAGGGTTTAGACAGCAACAATGTGGCCATCCACGACACTGAGATCTACTGCAAGTCCTGCTATGGAAAGAAGTACGGCCCCAAGGGCTACGGCTACGGCCAGGGAGCTGGGACACTCAGCATGGACCGTGGAGAGAGACTGGGGATCAAACCAGAGGAGTACGTACGTGTGTAGTATATACAAAGCTCTGGGGGTGGAGTTTCCCCTTGGTACAGATCTAGGATCAGCTTCCCCTCCCCCAATCCTAACCATTAGTGGGGGAAATGCAAAACTGACCCAAGATCAGCATCTAGGGGCAACTTCGCCCTACACCATATTCCTCTCTTTTGTTCAGTGGTTACTGTGTGGTTGTATGGCAAATCAAGTTACAATGAAATCAAATTGTATTCTATCGCAGATTATGTGGGCAGCAAAAGCCTAGCGGTTAAGAACACTGGGCCAGGAACCGAAAGGTTGCTGGTTCGAATACCTGAGCCGACTAGGTAAATGTGCCCTTGAGCAAGGCACTTAACCCTAATTGCATCTGCTAAATGACTAAAGGGAAACCCAGCCGTTGGATTAGACCTGATGCGATTGTTCATTTATTATTAATGCATTGGTGCTGATGTGCATTTACACTGACATATAGTTGCTCAACAGTTCTCCAAATGGTTCCCTGATCATCTGAGGAATACTGTGTAAACTTCCAGAGTTCAGCCTAGGATACATTAGACTAGAGTGCATATACATCTGTCAAAATAAACTATAATCAGGGTTTGTATTTAGAACACATCAACATAGAAGTACTGAGCTAGGATCAGATTTCCCTTTTAGATCATAATGAACAAGATGACATGGACAGAGAGGACATGATCCTAGATCAGTACTCCTATTCTGAAATGCTTTTTGAATATGGGCCCAGACTCCTATTGCAGCATGACACTCTATCTACATAGTTGTATTTTGGAATAACCTGATAGGCTCCTAGTCAGAGCCGTGGTAATGGCCAGTAACCTCCCAGCCAGTCAGAGCCGTGGTAATGGCCAGTAACCTCCCAGCCAGTCAGAGCCGTGGTAATGGCCAGTAACCTCCCAGCCAGTCAGAGCCGTGGTAATGGCCAGTAACCTATCAGTCAGTCAGAGCCGTGGTAATGGCCAGTAACCTCCCAGTCAGTCAGTCAGAGCTGTGGTAATGGCCAGTAACCTCCCAGTCAGTCAGTCAGAGCCGTGGTAAGTCAGTCAGAGCCGTGGTAATGGCCAGTAACCTCCCAGTCAGTCAGAGCCGTGGTAATGGCCAGTAACCTCCCAGTCAGTCAGTCAGAGCTGTGGTAATGGCCAGTAACCTCCCAGTCAGTCAGTCAGAGCTGTGGTAATGGCCAGTAACCTCCCAGTCAGTCAGTCAGAGCCGTGGTAATGGCCAGTAACCTCCCAGTCAGAGCCGTGGTAATGGCCAGTAACCTCCCAGTCAGTCAGTCAGAGCCGTGGTAATGGCCAGTAACCTCCCAGTCAGTCAGTCAGAGCCGTGGTAATGGCCAGTAACCTCCCAGTCAGTCAGAGCTGTGGTAATGGCCAGTAACCTCCCAGTCAGTCAGTCAGAGCTGTGGTAATGGCCAGTAACCTCCCAGTCAGTCAGTCAGAGCTGTGGTAATGGCCAGTAACCTCCCAGTCAGTCAGTCAGAGCCGTGGTAATGGCCAGTAACCTCCCAGTCAGTCAGTCAGAGCCGTGGTAATGGCCAGTAACCTCCCAGTCAGTCAGTCAGAGCCGTGGTAATGGCCAGTAACCTCCCAGTCAGTCAGAGCCGTGGTAATGGCCAGTAACCTCCCAGTCAGTCAGTCAGAGCTGTGGTAATGGCCAGTAACCTCCCAGTCAGTCAGTCAGAGCTGTGGTAATGGCCAGTAACCTCCCAGTCAGTCAGTCAGAGCTGTGGTAATGGCCAGTAACCTCCCAGTCAGTCAGAGCTGTGGTAATGGCCAGTAACCTCATCTACTGTACACACAGGGCTGTTTACCCAGTCTGGCATCAGGTGGTTGTTATGATGAAAGGGCCCCATTATGTAACCTAACCACAGGCTCCTGGGCAGCCCTGCTGACCCTCTTCTCTCTCCACACTGTCCCCGGCACAAAGCCTCCTATTCAGGGCCTGTGGGGCAGGCGGTTCCCCTTCGTTAGGGAGCGCTCCAAGAGTTTACCCAGCGCCTACCCAAGCCTGACTCCTTGGTCCTGGGGACGAGAGGGGCCTGATGCACTCCCCAGAGAACCAGAGGGGATCTGTTCCCTTAACTTCTCTAATGCTGTTTGTTTGTGTATACCTTCAGGACCCAGTGTCACAGACCCACCACCAACCCCAACCCCTCCAAATTCGCCCAGAAGTTCGGGGACTCGGATAAGTGTGGCCGGTGTGGGGAGTCAGTGTACGCTGCGGAGAAGATCGTGGGGGCAGGCAAGGTGAGCGGGGGCGTAGAGTATTAAGGTTTTGAGCTAACTGTAGTGACCACCATTGATTGAAAACAGGTGGGTTTACTATTGCAAGGGGCCAATTGGATGGATTCACTGCAGGAAATTCATAAGATAGAAATCACATTTTTCTGGCTTAAGCTTTTTCATAAACTCTGGATTTGGAGGGCTGGTTTCCAGGCAGCTGGTGTAGAAGTCTGCAGTGCTGACTGACTGGCTGGGGGGATTCAGGCAGATGTAGGCCATCACGTCATGGCAGGCTGATGTGATTTTAGCTTGACTTTAAACTGGTGTTACGCTGCATTCTGCGGCTCACAATGAGAGGAAATGTACAGTATGTGAAGGATTATGGCAACACAGCAAGAATCCTTTGATAATCAGATCTGGTGTTGATGTTAGAACAATGCCTGTATGATTTGTACCTGTGTAGTATACTGCTGGGGAATGAAAAGCATTAGAATCTGTCCTCAATGCGCACTAGTTGATACATTCTTACAATCTAGTCAATGATATGATGGTCCTATTCCCCAGTAATGAATAAAGTAGTATCTTATCTCATCTTGACAGCCATGGCATAAGAACTGCTTCCGCTGTGCCAAGTGTGGGAAGAGCCTGGAGTCTACCACCCAGACAGAGAAAGATGGAGAGATCTACTGCAAAGGTGAGACATCGGGTTTCTAGATTCCCTTTCAGGCTTGGGCCTGCATGGTCACCAGTGTGAGGGAACCGTTGTAGGGTGAAGTTGCCCCTAGAAGCTGATCTTGGTTCAGTTGTAGGATTGGGGGAGGGAAAGCTGATCGTAGATCTGTACCTAGAGGACACTTCACCCCGGAGCAGCCACCAGAGCGAAGGAACCCACCCACCATAGGCAGATTACATGATTATACCTGAGGCACAAGAACTAGATGAACTAGCTGTTACATAAAAACACTGCAAAACAAAAACAGGAGCATTATACTATTAGCAGAGGGCATTGGAGGCCATGTATTCTAGTTGTGTTTGTGTGCCTGGGGTTAGGATGGAAGGCTCCGGACTTTAAGCCTTTGTTACTCTGTCCATGTCACCTGGAAATCTAACCGCTAGAATTCAAGTCATGATGCCCTAAACATTCCAAATCCATCTTCCACAATGGCTCCTCTTTCCAGATCATGCACACCAAATGGCATTGGAATGTTTTGGCTAAACAATAGACTAAGCGCTGACCACGTACGTGCACACGCACACAGTCCCATAGGCACTTAGGGGTTATTTTATTGAAGCTCAAGGGGGAATAGGCCCTGCAAACACTTAACTTGTCCAGCGAATCTGACTCAGTTGTAATACCATGTAAGAACTGTCCTACAACAGTTTGTTTGCACAAAACCATTGAGCTGCTGTGTAATCATGAGTGAAGAACAAACGTTTTATTAAAATGCGTTGTACAACCTGAGTATGTTCAGGGACCCAGAGTCAACTGGCAGATTGATCAGTTGGCTTTTAATGTAGCGCCCACGCAGCATTGAGATCAGGCTCGTTTTGTGCTGTTTATGTTCTGCGGTGTATTAACTCCTCATTGGATCAGCAAGCTCACAGGGAAACAGTGCATTGTAAGGTTACTTTTCTTCACCAGTGTTGTATTTAACAGCTTCCTCCATTGCAATCACCCTTTGACTGACGTAAAGTGACATGTTTTAGGATGCATCAGCATTTCCATACTCATTGTTTTCTTTGTCCCCAGCATGTTACGCAAAGAACTTTGGACCCAAAGGATTTGGTTATGGCCAGGGAGCTGGCGCTCTGGTGCATGCCTAATGATGACCACCCTCAAGACAAGGCATTTCTGACTGTGAAAACCGCTGTGCTACGTTGTTTTTTTAAAGGCTGGGGGAGGGCCATAATAGGGAGGATTTACCATTTACAAATATACAATAAATAAAAAGCTATACCAAAAACAACTTAAGTGTGAAACATTCCTTGCAGATACATGGGGGAAGAGCTGAACTTCAAAACCGACATGTTTTGATAGCTATAATCAGAACACATTTAGCCTTCGAAGAAAACACAGGAGAGCAACACAAATGTGTATTTTCACATTTGAATGTATTTTATTATTAAAGCCATTAAAATTGAACCATGCCCAATATATTAACATCTGAAGCAGGGTTACGGTGATGTCCTGAAGAAGGCGGAGAGGCACTGTAGATGATCATGTGCTTTTCACATGGTGGCAGCTGGGGGAAAAATGACATTTGTTGGAAGAGCCGGTGTGAAAAGCCTGATCCCAGATCCGTTTGTGTTCTTGACAACTCCATTCCTCATTGTCAAGTCAAACATGTTTGGCATGACAATGGGTGACAAGGAATTGGCATGTGTACAAACAGTGGCACTCAGGCTAGTGTGAATATTTCTCTGGAACCGAAACAGAACCTGGATGAGCTCTATACCTGTAGGTTGTTTATGATGACCGCTGAGCTCCTTTTAGATGTAGGTGAGCCTGCAAAATGATCCACTGTGTCCCTCACTGATGTAGACATGACCACACAGGACTCTAGTTCCCAAAAGCCTGTTTTAGCACAGGCAGCACCATTGAGGACTTTCACCATTTTGAAGTAGTTAACGAAGGGTCGCATAATTCCATCCAGGTCACCACCAATGAATTATACTCTTGGGCAAACACCCAATACCTGCAGGTGGTGGTAAATCGCCAATCAACCCACTCCAGGTGGCAGTTTGCCAACTGATTAAAGTAGAAAATGTACTTCAAAAATGGAGATCGCCTCAATGGTGCGTCCCGTGCTCTTAGGTCATAAGGGGATACAAACAACGATGTGATGTCTAAACCCATGCTTCATACCTCTTATCCTGGATTACAGCGTACGATGACACGCATGATTTCAGTTTAGAAAAAAATACTGTCATTATTTCCCTTGCATCTCGTACATCCAGTGGTGTAACAAACCCAGCAATATGACATAGAAAAAACCTTTACTTCCAGTATAATCCAACCACCAGCATGGAACATTAATATTACACTTCGGCAGGCTGGACCAGACTTGATATCTGGAGCCTGCAGACCGAGAAGGAGGACTTGCACTGAAGATACACACTGGATTTAAAAAACAAAAGCGAACATACCGAAGAAAGTACTTGTAAATACTGAACATTCACTATATACAGACACATGGCTATCACTGGGCAGCTTGGATGGGGGGGGGTCAACAGTATGGCGACAGCCCAATGTCCAAGCATCACACATGCAGTGTAGTTCGCAGGGTTAAAATGCCTTTAGACAGCAGTGTCGGACATCACTAAAAGCTACAGTCATACAATTGGATTATAATCGGGGAGTTCTCTTTTCCATTTGGTTGGATGAAATCAACGTTTAAAAAGCAGCTTCAACTGACAAAATAAAATCACTCACGAAGAAAACTAGATTGTTTATGTACAGATGGACATATTTGACATTTCAGTCCGTCCTTGCGCTGCCGCTGCGTAGAGACTAGCGGGAAATGTAATGAGCAATAACAGATGAGAACCCAGAAGGGGCAGGTCTCGGGGTTTATATACCTTTTTCTCATTGGGCCCGAGCTCCGTCAATCGGTAAACATTGAAGTGTTTGTCGGGAGTACGCCTGTATTTCTTCAGTAACGGCGAGACCGGAAACAGAAAGGTGATCAGTGCATTGTCATAGGCAGACAAACAAAAGGACCCCCATCCCCCCCACATACACACAAAAAAAATACACACATGGAATGAACCTTTCTTGTAAACTCCCAGAACCATCCATTCAGTCTGGGATGGAATGGCCTCATCTTCCCCTGACTCTAGTTGATCTCTCACTAACACTACTCTTGAAGTGTGTGTGTGCCGACTTTTCTAGTGAAGGTCTCAGGGCACCATGTCAGACATCCATATACAATTTGTAGCTGATGTTTTCTTGATAAAAAAAACAAATTTAAAATAAGATGATACTATAACATCATTTGATCTATACATAGTTAAAATAAATATGCTTGCGTCACATTATAAGTAGGATGTCGCTCCTATCTGCACCTTCAATACCTTGTGAAAGAGACCACTGGGAACAGACCCCCCCAACAATTGCAAATGCCATTTTATGACATACTGACAAGTTTAACAACTTTGGCAATTCTAAGCAATCCTCAGGGTGACTTGACCGATGGTACATGACCATGCCATAGTAACCATCCCTTATCAAATCCTGCTTAAGAACCAATTTCTTCCTTAAAAGGCCTTCCTTCCCCAGTCTCCCTAGCCACCACAGTTCTAAAAGGAACAATAGAGTTTTGAGCAACAATAAAAAACTGAAAGACAAAAAAAAAAAGAATCTGCAGGGCAAGACGGATGATAAAAAAAAATGGATGTGAAATTTATCTAAAAAAATAAGGGAAAAAATGATACTGCCGTCAACAGTACTGCCTTCACCGCAGCATAATGACTCTAGTACAGCAAACAAATAAAGATTCCTTATTTTAGTTGTTTTTATATTCTCTTTTCTCCTCCTCTCCCTGCCGCGCCTGGCAGCGGTGCACCGTCCATGGGCAGGAGAGACGAGGGGGGACCAGCAGAGGAGAAGGCCCCCCCCAGGAGGGGCTCAGAGGTGGTGGTGGGTACAGTAATGGAGGTGGTTTCATATAGACTAGTAGTAGGTGTTGGTCTTATGGTGGTGTCCCGTAACAGCATGCTAGTTCCTGGCTGGTTTTCTCAGTCTGAATGGGTGAGGAAGGAGGTCTGAGGGGAGTGCTCCAGAGAACAGCCTGGCTCCGATACTGAACCCTGGGGAACCCCCTCCTCCTCTTCTAGACACCGTCGCTCCACCTCTCCTCTCTTCTCGTCTACACCAGCTGGTAGCCCGACCCGGACGTCTGGTCATACTCGATTGTGTACTGTGTGGTCCAGTCTATCGCCTTGGGCCGGATCAGGCCACAGCAGCGGATCTCAAAGAAGTCTATGAGGTTCCGTACACACCCATGACTACGGAGAGGAAGAGAAATTAAAATGTTGACATCATAACCTAATAACTACTTCTTCATGTGTTAGGTATCCATTGATACAAGTAGTACACCATGTGTATCAGGTGAAGTTTTGGTAGGTAGCAGCTTTGCTAATATCAGGGGAATATTAACAAATGGGAATTAGGGGGACGATGCTAAATCATGCTAGCTACTGCCTGTAGCAAAAGTAAACAATGGATTATCATGGATTATGTCAGTACTGGCCTACATAGACAACTCAAGGTAACATTAATTTCACCCAAACATGTAGGGCCCATTTCCCTAGACACAGATTAGGCCTAGTGCTGGACTATAAAGCACTTTCAACAGATCTCCACTGAGAATGCTTTTTAGTCCTGCACTAGGCTTCATCTGTGCCTGGGAAACGGGCCCGTAGATTGGATGAACCATCCCTCTAAGTAAGCACCAGAATGTACCCATTGTTACCATAACCGGAACAGTCAATATTAAGGGAATAAAAAACATTAAAAGGCAACATTGTCCTGTACTGACCCAGGATCAGGTCAGTATTTCTGGGTAGGAGGACACAGATTGGCAGAGGCTCCTGAAGGGAGGGCTAGTACTCACTTGAAGGGGCTCTCGATGGAAGTGGCCGTTACTTTAAAGTGCTTGTATCTCCTGGCGTTCATCCTCTCGTTTGTGGTGATTCCCAGACCAGCAATCTGGAAGAGGGGCGGGCACACGCGTAGAACACAATGTCACAAATAGTTGTACAAAATAAATAAAATGGACCTATCTATGGCATCACAACAAAGGGTCAAGATGAGGGTCGAGGATGTAAATGCATCCCATGGACAATTATGATTCTAAACAGGATATATGCTCCTGTCCTATGGGTCGTTCTAGCTGGGACCAGGCTTACTTTTACGTATCTCACCTGGCTAAATACAGGTTAAACATACAACCAATGGTCTCTCTAACCTGGTAGAGCTGGCACATGATCAGCACAGCCACCCACATGAAGTGGAACACACTGTTGAGGAACATCCAGAACATCCAGGGAGAGCAGGAGGCGATCTGCGTCAGGTACAGCCAGAAACCATCCTTGGTGTAGTTGGTGGCGCAGTGGATCCTCCAGTCTGGGTAGAGGGGCATAGAGGTTAGGGAAGAACCCTAGGGTGATAGAGAAGGACTGACGATTAAACCTGATCCTCCAGTCTGGGTAGAGGGGCAGAGAGGTTAGGGAAGAACCCTAGGGTGATAGAGAAGGACTGACGATTAAACCTGATCCTCCAGTCTGGGTAGAGGGGCAGAGAGGTTAGGGAAGAACCCTAGGGTGATAGAGAAGGACTGACGATTAAACCTGATCCTCCAGTCTGGGTAGAGGGGCAGAGAGGTTAGGGAAGAACCCTAGGGTGATAGAGAAGGACTGACGATTAAACCTGATCCTCCAGTCTGGGTAGAGGGGCAGAGAGGTTAGGGAAGAACCCTAGGGTGAAGGACTGACGATTAAACCTGATCCCGCAGTCTGATTGACAAATGTATGAGTGATTACTTTGGCAACCTATGACTGGAAGGGTTTATAGAGTTTATAGAAATGAAATAACAGCACTAATAAAAGGATTAATGGACAAATGAAAGTAGTAACCAAAATGTGGTGTACCATAACCAATAGAGATGTTATTTTGTTATCTAACAATTTCAAAGACTTTACTGAGTTACAGTTCATAGAAGGGAATCAGTCAAATGAAATAAATTAAGGCCAAATGTATGGATTTCACATGACTGGGCAGTGGTGCAGCCAAACATCCTGTATACAGCTAGGTTGTTAACAGCTGTAGAATTATAAAGACATCATGGTGTGTAACTAGAATGAGAGGTGTGGTGGGGTGGTGTAACTAGAATGAGAGGTGTGGTGTGGTGGTGTAACTAGAATGAGGTGTGGTGTGGTGGTGTAACTAGAATGAGGTGTGGTGTGGTGGTGTAACTAGAATGAGGTGTGGTGTGGTGGTGTAACTAGAATGAGGTGTGGTGTGGTGGTGTAACTAGAATGAGGTGTGGTGTGGTGGTGTAACTAGAATGAGGTGTGGTGTGGTGGTGTAACTAGAATGAGGTGTGGTGTGGTGGTGTAACTAGAATGAGGTGTGGTGTGGTGGTGTAACTAGAATGAGGTGTGGTGTGGTGGTGTAACTAGAATGAGGTGTGGTGTGGTGGTGTAACTAGAATGAGGTGTGGTGTGGTGGTGTAACTAGAATGAGGTGTGGTGTGGTGGTGTAACTAGAATGAGGTGTGGTGTGGTGGTGTAACTAGAATGAGGTGTGGTGTGGTGGTGTAACTAGAATGAGGTGTGGTGTGGTGGTGTAACTAGAATGAGGTGTGGTAGGGTGGTGTAACTAGAATGAGGTGTGGTAGGGTGGTGTAACTAGAATGAGGTGTGGTAGGGTGGTGTAACTAGAATGAGGTGTGGTAGGGTGGTGTAACTAGAATGAGGTGTGGTGTGGTGGTGTAACTAGAATGAGGTGTGGTGTGGTGGTGTAACTAGAATGAGGTGTGGTGTGGTGGTGTAACTAGAATGAGGTGTGGTGTGGTGGTGTAACTAGAATGAGGTGTGGTAGGGTGGTGTAACTAGAATGAGGTGTGGTAGGGTGGTGTAACTAGAATGAGGTGTGGTAGGGTGGTGTAACTAGAATGAGGTGTGGTGGGTGGTGTAACTAGAATGAGGTGTGGTAGGGTGGTGTAACTAGAATGAGGTGTGGTAGGGTGGTGTAACTAGAATGAGGTGTGGTGGGTGGTGTAACTAGAATGAGGTGTGGTAGGGTGGTGTAACTAGAATTAGGTGTGGTAGGGTGGTGTAACTAGAATGAGGTGTGGTGGGTTGGGGTGTTCCACTCACAGCAGATACAGCCGTAGATCATCCAGCTGATCATGCAGAGCAGGAAGAACAGGTAACCCATGAAGTAGCGATGATTCCCACTTCCTGTTGACCGCACAATGAGAAAAGTGAGAGGGGGAGTTAAGCCTCATCTGTCTGGTCCCTCACTGTCCTCATCCCTCCCTCCCTCATGGTCCTCATCCCTCCTTCCCTCACGGTCCTCATCCCTCCCTCCCTCACGGTCCTCCTGGCTCCTCTCCAGGTCAAGACAAATGAGAGACGTAGAGAGAGAGAAGGAGAAAGAGAGTACAGTAGGATTGAAGGAGGCCAAGTAGTTGTCAGATCTGTCAGTCGGCTCGTTGGGTCATACTCAGATACATGACCAGGTGTGTGGGTCTGCTGCCAGTCACTGTTTGGACTAAAGGATGTGAGGGGGGGGGGGGGGGGGGGGGCACCTGGCCAACACACTGAGGACCTCTAGGGACTAACTGGTAGTGCGTCTACGTCGCTGCCTGTCTGAAAGGCAAGCTCCATCCTGTCAGGCTCTTACGGGACAGCATGGACACTTTAGGACCCCCTTCCTTCCATCTCAAAGTTCACAGGCAGACATGTCTGGACACGTGTCAGCTGTTCATGAGGCCATCTGTCTGGAAGTCCAAACAGTCAAGGGAAAAACAGGCAGCTGCTGCTTCACGGCTAATAGAGCTGGGCAGCGTGCACACACACACACACACACACACACACCTTTCTATATTCTGCCAGAACAGCTAATGAATTCATATGGGTGTCAGCTTGTTTATTTTTCTTAAAGAACCATGTGCTGCTTCTTAGGCTGGAATTCTGTGGACATAAATGACTATCAGCTGAACTAACTCCGGTTGCTGGGCTATGGGTTGTTGCTAAGCTAAATACTGCTGCTGGTGTTACACATACCGACACAGTTGCCCACCCAAGGGCAGTGGTGGTCGAACTTGGCGATACAGCGGTTGCACACGGCACAGTGTTTGGACCGGATGGGCTTCCTTATCTGTGTGGACAAATACAAATGTATTGGGGTTTGACAGAATGACAACGTTAAACCCAAACCATGCAAAACCCTTCAGTACATAATAAAATGAAGTCATTTCTTTACCAAACAAGTACTGCAGAATATGCTGAGATCCAGGCTTCCCGTCTCCGCCAGTTCAACAATAGTCTGGAGATGAGAGAGAGAGAGAGAGGTGAGAGAGAGAGAGAGGTGAGAGAGAGAGATGAGAGAGAGGTGAGAGAGAGCGAGAGAGAGGTGAGAGAGAGAGAGGTGAGAGAGAGAGAGGTGAGAGAGAGAGGTGAGAGAGAGAGAGAGGTGAGAGAGAGGTGAGAGAGAGAGAGAGAGGTGAGAGAGAGAGAGAGGTGAGAGAGAGAGATGAGAGAGAGAGAGAGGTGAGAGAGAGGTGAGAGAGAGAGAGAGAGGTGAGAGAGAGAGAGAGGTGAGAGAGAGAGAGAGGTGAGAGAGAGAGAGAGGTGAGAGAGAGAGAGAGGTGTTAACCAGAGGACCAGGCTCTGGTTAACACTACAGAGCACTAACGATGGGGGCAATGCCCAGACCAGTGGACCGGGTCCTGGTTAACACTACAGAGCACTAACGATGGGGGCAATGCCCAGACCAGTGGACCAGGTCCTGGTTAACACTACAGAGCACTAACGATGGGGGCAATGCCCAGACCAGTGGACCGGGTTCTGGTTAACACTACAGAGCACTAACGATGGGGGCAATGCCCAGACCAGTGGACCAGGTTCTGGTTAACACTACAGAGCACTAACGATGGGGGCAATGCCCAGACCTGTGGACCAGGTTCTGGTTAACACTACAGAGCACTAACCCAGATGGGGGCAATGCCAATGCCCAGACCAGTGGACCAGGTTCTGGTTAACACTACAGAGCACTAACGATGGGGGCAATGCCCAGACCAGTGGACCAGGTTCTGGTTAACACTACAGAGCACTAACGATGGGGGCAATGCCCAGACCAGTGGACCAGGTTCTGGTTAACACTACAGAGCACTAACGATGGGGGCAATGCCCAGACCAGTGGACCAGGAACACTACAGAGCACTAACGATGGGGGCAATGCCCAGACCAGTGGACCAGGCTCTGGTTAACACTACAGAGCACTAACGATGGGGGCAATGCCCAGACCAGTGGACCAGGTTCTGGTTAACACTACAGAGCACTAACGATGGGGGCAATGCCCAGACCAGTGGACCAGGCTCTGGTTAACACTACAGAGCACTAACGATGGGGGCAATGCCCAGACCAGTGGACCAGGTTCTGGTTAACACTACAGAGCACTAACGATGGGGGCAATGCCCAGACCAGTGGACCAGGCTCTGGTTAACACTACAGAGCACTAACGATGGGGGCAATGCCCAGACCAGTGGACCAGGTTCTGGTTAACACTACAGAGCACTAACGATGGGGGCAATGCCCAGACCTGTGGACCGGGTTCTGGTTAACACTACAGAGCACTAACGATGGGGGCAATGCCCAGACCAGTGGACCAGGTTCTGGTTAACACTACAGAGCACTAACGATGGGGGCAATGCCCAGACCAGTGGACCAGGTTCTGGTTAACACTACAGAGCACTAACGATGGGGGCAATGCCCAGACCAGTGGACCGGGTTCTGGTTAACACTACAGAGCACTAACGATGGGGGCAATGCCCAGACCAGTGGACCAGGTTCTGGTTAACACTACAGAGCACTAACGATGGGGGCAATGCCCAGACCAGTGGACCAGGTTCTGGTTAACACTACAGAGCACTAACGATGGGGGCAATGCCCAGACCAGTGGACCGGGTTCTGGTTAACACTACAGAGCACTAACGATGGGGGCAATGCCCAGACCAGTGGACCAGGTTCTGGTTAACACTACAGAGCACTAACGATGGGGGCAATGCCCAGACCAGTGGACCGGGTTCTGGTTAACACTACAGAGCACTAACGATGGGGGCAATGCCCAGACCAGTGGACCGGGTTCTGGTTAACACTACAGAGCACTAACGATGGGGGCAATGCCCAGACCAGTGGACCGGGTTCTGGTTAACACTACAGAGCACTAACGATGGGGGCAATGCCCAGACCTGTGGACCAGGCTCTGGTTAACACTACAGAGCACTAACGATGGGGGCAATGCCCAGACCAGTGGACCAGGTTCTGGTTAACACTACAGAGCACTAACGATGGGGGCAATGCCCAGACCAGTGGACCAGGCTCTGGTTAACACTACAGAGCACTAACGATGGGGGCAATGCCCAGATCAGTGGACTAGGTTCTGGTTAACACTACAGAGCACTAACGATGGGAGCAATGCCCAGACCAGTGGACCAGGTTCTGGTTAACACTACAGAGCACTAACGATGGGGGCAATGCCCAGACCAGTGGACCAGGTTCTGGTTAACACTACAGAGCACTAACGATGGGGGCTATTTTTAGCCCTCTCATCAATCCCACACAATGGGGATTGAGCTGGGGTCAGTAAAGAGCTGGATACCCTACTATACTCCATCAGTGTGTGCTAATGAGAGACGACTCCCAGAGCTGTGGGGTGAGAGTGGATGCCTCTAGCACTGGGCCACTGGGTTGAACATTGTGTGTCACAAATTACATCCTATTCCCCATATAGTGTACTACTTTGATTCGTAAAAAAACAATGGTGCAATGTGCCCAGCTCTCTAATCAAATTCTCAACTCAGGCACTTTTCATACTCCGGGGGTGGTTTCCCTTAGATACAGATCTAGGATCAGCTTCCCCAACCCTAACCATCAGTTGGAAAAAGGTTAAACTGACCCAAGATCAGTGTCTATGGGCAACCTCACCCAACTCTACACGCGTCATGGGCGGTACACGCGTCATGGGCGGTACACGCGTCATGGGTAGTGCCAGCGTCATGGGCGGTACACGCGTCATGGGCGTCATGGGTAGCGCCAGCGTCATGGGTAGTGCCCGCGTCATGGGTAGCGCCCGCGTCATGGGTAGCGCCCGCGTCATGGGTAGCGCCCGCGTCATGGGTAGCGCCAGCGTCATGGGTAGCGCCAGCGTCATGGGTAGCGCCAGCGTCATGGGTAGCGCCAGCGTCATGGGTAGCGCCAGCGTCATGGGTAGCGCCCGCGTCATGGGTAGCGCCAGCGTCATGGGTAGTGCCCGCGTCATGGGTAGTGCCAGCGTCATGGGTAGCGCCAGCGTCATGGGTAGTGCCAGCGTCATGGGTAGTGCCAGCGTCATGGGTAGTGCCAGCGTCATGGGTAGCGCCAGCGTCATGGGTAGTGCCAGCGTCATGGGTAGCGCCAGCGTCATGGGTAGTGCCAGCGTCATGGGTAGTGCCAGCGTCATGGGTAGTACCAGCGTTTACCTTTTTCTTCTGCTCCTCTGAGGCTTTGATGATCCCGGGGTCTGATTTCCAGGACTTGCCGAAGTTGTAGAACAGACAGACACTGTTCAGGAGGAAAGGCAGGTGGACGGTGGCAAACGGGAGATGTACAGAGGAGTTAAGGAGGACGGCTGATTGGCTGAAAGGTGACTACTGCTCTTAAAGGGATAGTTCACTCAAATAACACAATGATATTTTGGTTTCACATCCTGTCAGGAGTCTGGACAAGGTCAGACAGAAAATGCTTTTTATATACTTCCACACTATGAGGTTGAATAATACTGTGAAATTGTGAAAATTATGATAATGCCCTTATAGTGTAAGGGCTGTTTGAAAAGACTGCCTGAAACTTCAGCCTGCTTTGGCGTGATGGCGTTTTGGCTTGCCTGGTAACATCAAAAGGTGCTAACTTGGACAATAGACCAATAAGAAAAAGAGTTCCACAGCTCTTTGCCAATAACAGGTCGTTTTCAGTTTTCCCTACTCAGACTGCTCCCAGACAGTCCTAACAATATTCTTGCTTGAGAAATTACTATTTGTTATGACGCTATCTATTCTTTTTGACATAAAAAAAAAAACAATCACATAAGGTACTTAATTGTTACACAGAAATTATTTGACAAAGTTAAAAACAGCTGCATTGGACCTAGACGGCTGTGCTGGCTCTGACAAGCCATAGTGACATCATCCAGACAGAGGGTGTGTCCCAAATGGCACCCTATTTTCTACGTAATGCACTACATCGGCCAGAGTCCTATGGGCCCTGGTCTAAAATAGTGCACTATAAAGGGAATAGGGTGCCATTAGGGACGCAAAAAGACTCGCCCTCCGCCCACTCCAGCCTATGAGGAAAGCAGCTCCAGTGGAAGCTTGACTCATACTCTCACCCAACCAGAGTCCCGAGTCCCTCAGACATGCGTCATCATTTGCACAGGAAACGCAATGGAGTGAGTCTAACCAAAGGGAGTGGTCAGGCTTAACCCTAAAATGCCAATGTTGATCCATACAATCTCTTGTATCTAGAACCCAAGTTTACTTTTCACAGGGCCTGTAGTCATTTAATCAGGAACTACAATTGAAAAGAATCCCATAAACCTCCTTAGGAATTACAGCTTCAGAATTGTATTTGCATAGAATGTATTCCTGTATTTAGGAAATGCCTACACCCAAGGCCTACTGGCATTCCTCTGTGCATTTTAACCACACATTAACACATCTCCCACAGTGTGGAGTTAGAATGTTGATTCTATACATGAGAGAAACATGTCTGATTGACTGACTAAATAAACTTTAAATTATGGAGTTGGCTTGAAGTCATTAATTATTGACTTGAGCCGTTTCAAGTCTGTATGGCCATCTAGTGATTAGGGTGTGTGTGTGTGTGGGGGGGGGGGGAGAGTTAGTGGGACACAAGGACATCTGTGGGCTGGTAAGGTAAAGAAGGATTTCCTCAATTATAGTGGGGGTGGAGTGAAGTCACGGCATGACAAACAACTAGATTCCAGGAAGGA
Organism: Oncorhynchus clarkii lewisi; assembly: GCF_045791955.1. Taxonomy (NCBI): domain Eukaryota; kingdom Metazoa; phylum Chordata; class Actinopteri; order Salmoniformes; family Salmonidae; genus Oncorhynchus; species Oncorhynchus clarkii. Next base: position 27,476,382 of record NC_092179.1, on the reverse strand, counting down.
AACTCGGAGCCATATGGCCCCCCCAGAGCCCTACATAGGACATAGGGTGGCATTAGCATCTCGGGGCAACTTCCCCCTACAGTATGGTCTCAGCCATACTCTACAGTGCTTTCAGTCTTTAAAAGCTGAATGAGGTCATAAATCTGTATAATTATCACCAAAAGAAGTCTGGGCGCTTTAATTACCTCTTCCTCTGTAGGTCTATCTAGCTACTTCATAAGATAAACACTTCAAATTAACTGTGGGGCTGCATCCCAAATGGAACGCTATTAATCCCCATATAGTGTAGAGGAACATAGTGAATTTCCATATAAAGTAGTGCACTACAAAGGGAACAAGGTGACACTAGGGATTCGTGCATGGAAGTCCTTATCGCCTCACTAAATCAATGGGCCGTGATACTGTCGGCACGGAGCCGGTAATTCTTACAGTGATCGATGGAGATTCTCATATGGACGACGCTTCAATGTTTCCCTTGAGGCCTTGTTGTGTACGCCCTCCCCGTAGCAGCTATTAGTCTTTGAAATGGCTTAGGAGAAGAGGTGTTACACAAGATGGGCCAAACAAAAGGGTCATGCCAAGAATTTATCAAGCATGCTGATTTAAGGAGACTAATGGTGTTGACAGTGTCCGGGGTGACATTTCTCCTAGGTACAGATCTAGGATCAGCTGTCCCTCCCACAATCCTAACCTTAACCATTACTATGGACATTTCAAAACTGACTCGAGATCAGCATCTCGGGGCAACTACCCCCTACACCTCTTTACAGTGTGGTGTAGGGTGGGGTATTCAGGGTGTCACTGAACGTCATCATTGTCTGGCTGAAGACTGAATGTCCTCCTAAAAGAACACATCACAGGACCAGCTCAGTCACAAACTAATAGACTTATACTATCTCCTCCTCCTCCAGTCTCCTACTAATAACTTCTACTCTCTCCTCCTCCTCAAGTCTCCTACTAATAACTTCTACTCTCTCCTCCTCCTCCAGTCTCCTACTAATAACTTCTACTCTCTCCTCCTCCTCCAGTCTCCTACTAATAGACTTCTACTCTCTCCTCCTCCCCCAGTCTCCTACTAATACACTTCTACTCTCTCCTCCTCCCCCAGTCTTCTACTAAGACTTCTACTCTCTCCTCCTCCTCCAGTCTCCTACTAATAGACTTCTACTCTCTCCTCCTCCCCCAGTCTCCTACTAATAGACTTCTACTCTCTCCTCCTCCTCCAGTCTCCTACTAATAACTTCTACTCTCTCCTCCTCCTCCAGTCTCCTACTAATAGACTTCTACTCTCTCCTCCTCCTCCTCCTCCAGTCTCCTACTAAGACTTCTACTCTCTCCTCCTCCTCCTCCAGTCTCCTACTAATAGACTTCTACTCTCTCCTCCTCCTCCAGTCTCCTACTAATAGACTTCTACTCTCTCCTCCTCCTCCAGTCTTCTACTAAGACTTCTACTCTCTCCTCCTCCTCCAGTCTCCTACTAATAGACTTCTACTCTCTCCTCCTCCCCCAGTCTCCTACTAATAGACTTCTACTCTCTCCTCCTCCAGTCTCCTACTAATAGACTTCTACTCTCTCCTCCTCCTCCAGTCTCCTACTAATAGACTTCTACTCTCTCCTCCTCCCCCAGTCTCCTACTAATACACTTCTACTCTCTCCTCCTCCAGTCTCCTACTAATAACTTCTACTCTCTCCTCCTCCTCCAGTCTCCTACTAATAGACTTCTACTCTCTCCTCCTCCTCCAGTCTCCTACTAATAGACTTCTACTCTCTCCTCCTCCTCCAGTCTCCTACTAATAGACTTCTACTCTCTCCTCCTCCTCCCCCAGTCTCCTACTAATAGACTTCTACTCTCTCCTCCTACCCCAGTCTCCTACTAATAGACTTCTACTCTCTCCTCCTCCTCCAGTCTCCTACTAATAGACTTCTACTCTCTCCTCCTCCTCCTCCAGTCTCCTACTAATAGACTTCTACTCTCTCCTCCTCCTCCAGTCTCCTACTAATAGACTTCTACTCTCTCCTCCTCCTCCTCCAGTCTCCTACTAATAGACTTCTACTCTCTCCTCCTCCTCCTCCAGTCTCCTACTAATAGACTTCTACTCTCTCCTCCTCCTCCAGTCTCCTACTAATAGACTTCTACTCTCTCCTCCTCCTCCAGTCTCCTACTAATAGACTTCTACTCTCTCCTCCTCCTCCAGTCTCCTACTAATAGACTTCTACTCTCTCCTCCTCCTCCTCCAGTCTCCTACTAATAGACTTCTACTCTCTCCTCCTCCCCCAGTCTCCTACTAATAGACTTCTACTCTCTCCTCCTCCCCCAGTCTCCTACTAAGACTTCTACTCTCTCCTCCTCCCCCAGTCTCCTACTAATAGACTTCTACTCTCTCCTCCTCCTCCAGTCTCCTACTAATAGACTTCTACTCTCTCCTCCTCCTCCAGTCTCCTACTAATAGACTTCTACTCTCTCCTCCTCCTCCAGTCTCCTACTAATAGACTTCTACTCTCTCCTCCAGTCTCCTACTAATAGACTTATACTCTCTCCTCCTCCTCCAGTCTCCTACTAATAGACTTCTACTCTCTCCTCCTCCTCCAGTCTCCTACTAATAACTTCTACTCTCTCCTCCTCCTCCAGTCTCCTACTAATAGACTTCTACTCTCTCCTCCTCCCCCAGTCTCCTACTAAGACTTCTACTCTCTCCTCCTCCTCCAGTCTCCTACTAATAGACTTCTACTCTCTCCTCCTCCCCCAGTCTCCTACTAATAGACTTCTACTCTCTCCTCCTCCTCCAGTCTCCTACTAATAGACTTCTACTCTCTCCTCCTCCCCCAGTCTCCTACTAATAGACTTCTACTCTCTCCTCCTCCTCCCCCAGTCTCCTACTAATAGACTTCTACTCTCTCCTCCAGTCTCCTACTAATAGACTTCTACTCTCTCCTCCTCCTCCTCCAGTCTCCTACTAATAGACTTCTACTCTCTCCTCCTCCTCCAGTCTCCTACTAATAGACTTCTACTCTCTCCTCCTCCTCCAGTCTCCTACTAATAGACTTCTACTCTCTCCTCCTCCCCCAGTCTCCTACTAATAGACTTCTACTCTCTCCTCCTCCTCCAGTCTCCTACTAATAGACTTCTACTCTCTCCTCCTCCTCCAGTCTCCTACTAATAGACTTCTACTCTCTCCTCCTCCTCCAGTCTCCTACTAATAGACTTCCACTCTCTCCTCCAGTCTCCTACTAAGACTTCTACTCTCCTCCTCCTCCCCCAGTCTCCTACTAATAGACTTCTACTCTCTCCTCCTCCTCCAGTCTCCTACTAATAGACTTCTACTCTCTCCTCCTCCTCCAGTCTCCTACTAATAGACTTCTACTCTCTCCTCCTCCTCCAGTCTCCTACTAATAGACTTCTACTCTCTCCTCCTCCTCCAGTCTCCTACTAATACACTTCTACTCTCTCCTCCTCCCCCAGTCTCCTACTAAGACTTCTACTCTCTCCTCCTCCCCCAGTCTCCTACTAATAGACTTCTACTCTCTCCTCCTCCTCCAGTCTCCTACTAATAGACTTCTACTCTCTCCTCCTCCTCCAGTCTCCTACTAATACACTTCTACTCTCTCCTCCTCCCCCAGTCTCCTACTAAGACTTCTACTCTCTCCTCCTCCCCCAGTCTCCTACTAATAGACTTCTACTCTCTCCTCCTCCTCCAGTCTCCTACTAATACACTTCTACTCTCTCCTCCTCCCCCAGTCTCCTACTAAGACTTCTACTCTCTCCTCCTCCCCCAGTCTCCTACTAATAGACTTCTACTCTCTCCTCCTCCAGTCTCCTACTAATAGACTTCTACTCTCTCCTCCTCCTCCAGTCTCCTACTAATAGACTTCTACTCTCTCCTCCTCCCCCAGTCTCCTACTAATAGACTTCTACTCTCTCCTCCTCCTCCAGTCTCCTACTAATAGACTTCTACTCTCTCCTCCTCCCCCAGTCTCCTACTAATAGACTTCTACTCTCTCCTCCTCCTCCAGTCTCCTACTAATAGACTTCTACTCTCTCCTCCAGTCTCCTACTAATAGACTTCTACTCTCTCCTCCTCCCCCAGTCTCCTACTAATAGACTTCTACTCTCTCCTCCTCCCCCAGTCTCCTACTAATAGACTTCTACTCTCTCCTCCTCCTCCAGTCTCCTACTAATAGACTTCTACTCTCTCCTCCAGTCTCCTACTAATAGACTTCTACTCTCTCCTCCTCCCCCAGTCTCCTACTAATAGACTTCTACTCTCTCCTCCTCCTCCAGTCTCCTACTAATAGACTTCTACTCTCTCCTCCTCCTCCAGTCTCCTACTAATAGACTTCTACTCTCTCCTCCTCCCCCAGTCTCCTACTAATAGACTTCTACTCTCTCCTCCTCCTCCAGTCTCCTACTAATAGACTTCTACTCTCTCCTCCTCCTCCAGTCTCCTACTAATAGACTTCTACTCTCTCCTCCTCCTCCAGTCTCCTACTAATAGACTTCTACTCTCTCCTCCTCCCCCAGTCTCCTACTAATAGACTTCTACTCTCTCCTCCAGTCTCCTACTAATAGACTTCTACTCTCTCCTCCTCCCCCAGTCTCCTACTAATAGACTTCTACTCTCTCCTCCTCCCCCAGTCTCCTACTAATAGACTTCTACTCTCTCCTCCTCCTCCAGTCTCCTACTAATAGACTTCTACTCTCTCCTCCTCCTCCAGTCTCCTACTAAGACTTCTACTCTCTCCTCCTCCTCCAGTCTCCTACTAAGACTTCTACTCTCTCCTCCTCCTCCAGTCTCCTACTAATAGACTTCTACTCTCTCCTCCTCCTCCAGTCTCCTACTAATAGACTTCTACTCTCTCCTCCTCCTCCAGTCTCCTACTAATAGACTTCTACTCTCTCCTCCTCCCCCAGTCTCCTACTAATAGACTTCTACTCTCTCCTCCTCCTCCAGTCTTCTACTAATAGACTTCTACTCTCTCCTCCTCCCCCAGTCTCCTACTAATAGACTTCTACTCTCTCCTCCTCCAGTCTCCTACTAATAGACTTCTACTCTCTCCTCCTCCTCCAGTCTCCTACTAATAACTTCTACTCTCTCCTCCTCCTCAAGTCTCCTACTAATAGACTTCTACTCTCTCCTCCTCCTCCAGTCTCCTACTAATAGACTTCTACTCTCTCCTCCTCCTCCCCCAGTCTCCTACTAATAGACTTCTACTCTCTCCTCCTCCTCCCCCAGTCTCCTACTAATAGACTTCTACTCTCTCCTCCTCCCCCAGTCTCCTACTAAGACTTCTACTCGCTCCTCCTCCCCCAGTCTCCTACTATTTCAGTAACAATAAAACTGTGGTGACCCAGTACTTGTAACTACTTTAAGGAGAAAAGCTTTTCTCCTTTGAGTCCCATGTAGAAGATGTGTGCTGGGGCTGAAAAGACTCTCCTTTGAGTCCCATGTAGAAGATGTGTGCTGGGGCTGAAAAGACAACCGGTTGGGGCTCCACCAACGACACTTGATCTTGTTTTAAAGGATAACCAGTCTGTAGTAGCAGACTGAAAACCAGGAGGAGACAGAGTCAGAGATACCAAGCCCACACCTGGACGTCAATGCAGACACAAAGCCTAGACAAAGGCCAAGCCGCCTCCACTGATTACTATTGCAGAGACGTCGCATGACTGCCTCACAACAACCACAAACCACCACCGCACAACCACCACAAAACTACCGTACCATCACTGCACCACAACCAACACAAAACTACCGTACAACCACCACCGCACCACAACCACCACAAAACTACCGTACAACCACCACCGCACCACAACCAACACAAAACTACCGTACAACCACCACCGCACCACAACCACCACCACCACCGCACCACAACCAGCACCGCAACACAAACACCACCGCACCACAACCAACACAAAACTACCGTACAACCACCACCGCACCACAACCAACACAAAACTACCGTACAACCACCACCGCACCACAACCACCACCGCACCACAACCAACACAAAACTACCGTACAACCACCACCGCACCACAACCACCACCGCACCACAACCAACACAAAACTACCGTACCATCACCGCACCACAACCAACACAAAACTACCGTACAACCACCACCGCACCACAACCACCACCGCACCACAAAACTACCGTACAACCACCACCGCACCACAACCACCACCGCACCACAACCGCACCACAACCAGCACCGCACCACAACCACCACCGCACCACAACCAACACAAAACTACCGTACAACCACCACCGCACCACAACCACCACCGCACCACAACCAACACAAAACTACCGTACAACCACCACCGCACCACCACCGCACCACAACCACCACCGCACCACAACCAACACAAAACTACCGTACAACCACCACCGCACCACAACCACCACAAAACTACCGTACAACCACCACCGCACCACAACCACCACAAAACTACCGTACAACCACCACCGCACCACAACCACCACCGCACCACAACCACCACCGCACCACAACCACCACCGCACCACAACCACCACCGCACCACAACCAACACAAAACTACCGTACAACCACCACCGCACCACAACCACCACCGCACCACAACCAACACAAAACTACCGTACAACCACCACCGCACCACAACCACCACCGCACCACAACCAACACAAAACTACCGTACCATCACCGCACCACAACCAACACAAAACTACCGTACAACCACCACCGCACCACAACCACCACCGCACCACAACCACCACCGCACCACAAAACTACCGTACAACCACCACCGCACCACAACCACCACCGCACCACAACCGCACCACAACCAGCACCGCACCACAACCACCACCGCACCACAACCAACACAAAACTACCGTACAACCACCACCGCACCACAACCACCACCGCACCACAACCAACACAAAACTACCGTACAACCACCACCGCACCACCACCGCACCACAACCACCACCGCACCACAACCAACACAAAACTACCGTACAACCACCACCGCACCACAACCACCACAAAACTACCGTACAACCACCACCGCACCACAACCACCACAAAACTACCCTACAACCACCACCCCACCACAACCACCACCGCACCACAACCACCACCGCACCACAACCACCACCGCACCACAACCACCACCGCACCACAACCACCACCGCACCACAACCACCACCGCACCACAACCACCACCGCACCACAACCACCACCGCACCACAACCACCACCGCACCACAACCACCACCGCACCACAACCACCACCGCACCACCACCACCACCGCACCACCACCACCACCGCACCACAACCACCACCGCACCACAACCAACACAAAACTACCGTACCATCACCGCACCACAACCAACACAAAACTACCGTACAACCACCACCGCACCACAACCACCACCGCACCACAACCACCACCGCACCACAAAACTACCGTACAACCACCACCGCACCACAACCACCACCGCACCACAACCGCACCACAACCAGCACCGCACCACAACCACCACCGCACCACAACCAACACAAAACTACCGTACAACCACCACCGCACCACAACCACCACCGCACCACAACCAACACAAAACTACCGTACAACCACCACCGCACCACCACCGCACCACAACCACCACCGCACCACAACCAACACAAAACTACCGTACAACCACCACCGCACCACAACCACCACAAAACTACCGTACAACCACCACCGCACCACAACCACCACAAAACTACCGTACAACCACCACCGCACCACAACCACCACCGCACCACAACCACCACCGCACCACAACCACCACCGCACCACAACCACCACCGCACCACAACCACCACCGCACCACAACCACCACCGCACCACAACCACCACCGCACCACAACCACCACCGCACCACAACCACCACCGCACCACAACCACCACCGCACCACAACCACCACCGCACCACAACCACCACCGCACCACAACCACCACCGCACCACAACCACCACCGCACCACAACCACCACCGCACCACAACCACCACCGCACCACAACCACCACCGCACCACAACCACCACCGCACCACAACCACCACCGCACCACAACCACCACCGCACCACCACCACCACCGCACCACAACCACCACCGCACCACAACCAACACAAAACTACCGTACAACCACCACCGCACCACAACCACCACAAAACTACCGTACAACCACCACCGCACCACAACCACCACAAAACTACCGTACAACCACCACCGCACCACAACCACCACCGCACCACAACCACCACCGCACCACAACCACCACCGCACCACAACCACCACCGCACCACAACCACCACCGCACCACAACCACCACCGCACCACAACCACCACCGCACCACAACCACCACCGCACCACAACCACCACCGCACCACAACCACCACCGCACCACAACCACCACCGCACCACCACCACCACCGCACCACAACCACCACCGCACCACAACCAACACAAAACTACCGTACCATCACCGCACCACAACCAACACAAAACTACCGTACAACCACCACCGCACCACAACCACCACCGCACCACAACCACCACCGCACCACAAAACTACCGTACAACCACCACCGCACCACAACCACCACCGCACCACAACCGCACCACAACCAGCACCGCACCACAACCACCACCGCACCACAACCAACACAAAACTACCGTACAACCACCACCGCACCACAACCACCACCGCACCACAACCAACACAAAACTACCGTACAACCACCACCGCACCACCACCGCACCACAACCACCACCGCACCACAACCAACACAAAACTACCGTACAACCACCACCGCACCACAACCACCACAAAACTACCGTACAACCACCACCGCACCACAACCACCACAAAACTACCGCACCACAACCACCACCGCACCACAACCACCACCGCACCACAACCACCACCGCACCACAACCACCACCGCACCACAACCACCACCGCACCACAACCACCACCGCACCACAACCACCACCGCACCACAACCACCACCGCACCACAACCACCACCGCACCACAACCACCACCGCACCACAACCACCACCGCACCACAACCACCACCGCACCACCACCACCACCGCACCACCACCACCACCGCACCACAACCACCACCGCACCACAACCACCACCGCACCACAACCACCACCGCACCACAACCACCACCGCACCACAACCACCACCGCACCACAACCACCACCGCACCACCACCACCACCGCACCACAACCACCACCGCACCACAACCACCACCGCACCACAACCACCACCGCACCACAACCACCACCACCACCGCACCACAACCACCACAAAACTACCATACAACCGCAGCTGTATCAGATTCAACCCAGATCACAACAATCAGACATTGAGACTACATGTGACCAACTGGGTACGGACCTCGGTCTACTGCGCGAGCCAAGACTGTGCTAGCCCGCTGAGCTACAGCCAAGGCATTAACTCAGAGCTAACGCGAGTCTTCAGGTCTCAGGCAAGGTTACCACCTCAGTTACATAACACCACTTCCCAAAGAGGCACAGTTGGACTGGAGTGAGGAGGGACTGCTTGAGTTTGTGAATGCTCTGGGGTGTAGTTTGCCTTAGGTACAGATGAGGTAGGATCAGCTTCCCCTCCCCCAATCTTAACCATTAGTGGGGAAAATGCTAAACTGACCCAAGATCAGCGTTTAGCGTCAACTTCACCCTACTCCATTTAGGAATCCAGTCATCCCTTGCTGTAGCCGTCTACTGTTCTGAGCTGCCAGTTCACACTACATGATGAGGTACAGGCTACTGTTAACAGTGACTACGTGGACGTAGATATTCTTTGGATAGAACAGCCTTTCAACAAAGAGATAAGAGGCATTGAAGAGGACATCTCAATGGGCTGATTGGCTGTTGGGCAAGAGGTGAGACTCGAAAAACCTGCCTGACTATTAAATCTCAAAGCTGCATCACACAAGAGACCTGTGTATAGGAGTGAATTTCACTTACACTCATAGTGGTGGCTTATGTGAACTCTCCCAGATCAATGTGCCCATGAAAGACAAACAATTGTAACCAGAGGGAAACTGGTAACAAGACAGCCCCTGTTGAAAAAGCAGGAGAGGTTACAAGGGATTGACAGAGAGGTAGACGGGGAGCAGAGCAGCAGATCCAAGGAAACGAGCAACATCATGCAGATGAAATGGACTGAAGAAACACTCCTCTCCCATCAGCAGTCAAATGAGGCGGATAAGAGACCAACCCTCCTGACTTTAAATGGGGCATTCAGCAGTTTCAGACCCGGTAAGGGAATTTTCCATGACCAAAAAGCGACTGGAGGAGCCATCTTGGAGCTACAGAAACACATTGATCCCACAAGTCGCTTCATCGGGTCTGACTCAGTCAGCTGTGCTGCACCCTCAACAGTGTTGTGCACATCTTAACACTCAGTATTCATTAAAGACTGTCTCCACACAGAGCTGAAAGCACACCGAGTTCAGTGATACAACCTCTTATCTGGACAGGGGACTATTCATATGGAAAAGAGCGAGCCCAGCTTTATACAGGAGGCTTGAAACCTCAGCACCCCAGAGCACCTAGGACAACAGTTTCCCTCACTTCTTCACCGTCCACCTGTCTTATCTGGACAGGGGACTATTCATATGGAAAAGAGCGAGCCTAGCTTTATACAGGAGGCTTGAAACTTCAGCACTCCAGAGCACCGAGGACAACCTTTCCCTCACCTCTTCACCGTCCGTGAGAGAATCAGTGCAGTTTGCAGGGGAAGTGAACTATATGGGAATAGATCTAGAGGAGATAGTGTCTTGTCTGAGAAATTAGACTGCAATGGTACTTCACAAGCCTCTGAAAAGGATCCGAGGGAGGGGGGGGGGGGCATTATGTGACTTTTTGATCCAAGTTACCACAGAAATTGTCCGGCCTCTTGTCATAATCAACAAACTCCAAACAACCAGTATGGTTGCATCACAAGTGCCTCTGATGTCAACTGTGACGCAAATGCAATGGTGTTTAGCATATAGAAATAATGAGTCTGCCTCCAACTGAAACATTTGCATTGTCTTGTTGGCCAGAAGTTGTACACAACAGTAAAGAGCCCTTGAGGGTGATATGATGCTCTCTGCACTGTAGTCTGAGAGGCAGGCCAATGCTCTTTAGCTGACCTCACTCCAGTGCACTGTGGGTAATCATGACCAGAGGGGTTCCAGATGGAAGAAGGGAAAGCCCATCTGTCTGTTTGGAATAGGCTGCAGTTTGACTGACACTCTAATCGACCAATAGCCACAGGGGAGATATTCATACACTTTTGCTCTCAGTCAAAACCCATCAATTCCCAGAAGCCACCTCCCTCCCTGATGAAAGAATTGATTGTTAGGAGGTGAATATTGACACACACAGCTGTCTTGCCAGGTGGCGCTGTGAACGAAAGGCCCTTGTACAGCACAGCAGCTCACTGATGTATCATGGTTGGAATGAGAAAAGGCAGAGGAAACCAGGAGACTCTTATTGTAAAGGATATCAATCCAGAACCAGTAGAACCAGGTCACGTACATCCAGAACTTGGTTGCCAGGTAGATTCCCAGGGGCAGGGCGCTGTGCATGGAGTGGTCAAAGAAAGACCTGAGGAGGAGGGAGGAATGGAGGGGCAATCACTGTTAGAACTCAGCAGTAAACAACATCACATCTCACAGTCCACAAAACCCTTAGAGCTGCATTTCAAAGTCAACCAGATAGAGAAATAAACCCAGCCCTCACCTGCTGGGATGTCTCAGGTTTACAGATAAATAAACCCAGCCCTAACCTGCTGGGATGTCTCAGGTTTACAGATAAATAAACCCAGCCCTAACCTGCTGGGATGTCTCAGGTTTACAGAGAAATAAACCCAGCCCTAACCTGCTGGGATGTCTCAGGTTTACAGAGAAATAAACCCAGCCCTAACCTGTTGGGATGTCTCAGGTTTACAGAGAAATAAACCCAGCCCTAACCTGTTGGGATGTCTCAGGTTTACAGAGAAATAAACCCAGCCCTAACCTGTTGGGATGTCTCAGGTTTACAGAGAAATAAACCCAGCCCTAACCTGTTGGGATGTCTCAGGTTTACAGAGAAATAAACCCAGCCCATCCTGTTGGGATGTCTCAGGTTTACAGAGAAATAAACCCAGCCCTAACCTGCTGGGATGTCTCAGGTTTAGAGAGAAATAAACCCAGCCCTAACCTGCTGGGATGTCTCAGGTTTACAGAGAAATAAACCCAGCCCTAACCTGTTGGTATGTCTCAGGTTTACAGAGAAATAAACCCAGCCCTAACCTGCTTTGATGTCTCAGGTTTACAGAGAAATAAACCCAGCCCTAACCTGCTGGGATTTCTCAGGTTTACAGAGAAATAAACCCAGCCCTAACCTGCTGGGATGTCTCAGGTTTACAGAGAAATAAACCCAGCCGTAACCTGCTGGGATGTCTCAGGTTTACAGAGAAATAAACCCAGCCCTAACCTGTTGGTATGTCTCAGGTTTACAGAGAAATAAACCCAGCCCTAACCTGCTGGGATGTCTCAGGTTTACAGAGAAATAAACCCAGCCCTAACCTGCTGGGATGTTTCAGGTTTACAGAGAAATAAACCCAGCCCTAACCTGCTGGGATGTCTCAGGTTTACAGAGAAATAAACCCAGCCCTAACCTGCTGGGATGTCTCAGGTTTAGAGAGAAATAAATCCAGCCCTAACCTGTTGGTATGTCTCAGGTTTACAGAGAAATAAACCCAGCCCTAACCTGTTGGGATGTCTCAGGTTTACAGAGAAATAAACCCAGCCCTAACCTGTTGGGATGTCTCAGGTTTACAGAGAAATAAACCCAGCCCTAACCTGCTGGGATGTCTCAGGTTAGGAGAGAAATAAACCCAGCCCTAACCTGTTGGTATGTCTCAGGTTTACAGATAAATAAACCCAGCCCTAACCTGTTGGTATGTCTCAGGTTTACAGATAAATAAACCCAGCCCTAACCTGCTGGGATGTCTCAGGTTTAGAGAGAAATAAACCCAGCCCTAACCTGTTGGGATGTCTCAGGTTTACAGAGAAATAAACCCAGCCCTAACCTGTTGGTATGTCTCAGGTTTACAGAGAAATAAACCCAGCCCTAACCTGTTGGGATGTCTCAGGTTTACAGAGAAATAAACCCAGCCCTAACCTGTTGGGATGTCTCAGGTTTACAGAGAAATAAACCCAGCCCTAACCTGTTGGGATGTCTCAGGTTTACAGAGAAATAAACCCAGCCCTAACCTGTTGGGATGTCTCAGGTTTACAGAGAAATAAACCCAGCCCTAACCTGCTGGGATGTCTCAGGTTTACAGAGAAATAAACCCAGCCCTAACCTGCTGGGATGTCTCAGGTTTACAGAGAAATAAACCCAGCCCTAACCTGCTGGGATGTCTCAGGTTTACAGAGAAATAAACCCAGCCCTAACCTGTTGGGATGTCTCAGGTTTACAGAGAAATAAACCCAGCCCTAACCTGTTGGGATGTCTCAGGTTTACAGAGAAATAAACCCAGCCCTAACCTGTTGGGATGTCTCAGGTTTACAGATAAATAAACCCAGCCCTAACCTGCTGGGATGTCTCAGGTTTAGAGAGAAATAAACCCAGCCCTAACCTGTTGGGATGTCTCAAGTTTACAGAGAAATAAACCCAGCCCTAACCTGCTGGGATGTCTCAGGTTAGGAGAGAAATAAACCCAGCCATAACCTGTTGGGATGTCTCAAGTTTACAGAGAAATAAACCCAGCCCTAACCTGTTGGGATGTCTCAGGTTTACAGATAAATAAACCCAGCCCTAACCTGCTGGGATGTCTCAGGTTTACAGAGAAATAAACCCAGCCCTAACCTGCTGGGATGTCTCAGGTTTACAGAGAAATAAACCCAGCCCTAACCTGCTGGGATGCCTCAGGTTTACAGAGAAATAAACCCAGCCCTAACCTGTTGGGATGTCTCAGGTTTACAGAGAAATAAACCCAGCCCTAACCTGCTGGGATGTCTCAGGTTTACAGAGAAATAAACCCAGCCCTAACCTGTTGGGATGTCTCAGGTTTACAGAGAAATAAACCCAGCCCTAACCTGTTGGGATGTCTCAGGTTTACAGAGAAATAAACCCAGCCCTAACCTGCTGGGATGTCTCAGGTTTACAGAGAAATAAACCCAGCCCTAACCTGTTGGTATGTCTCAGGTTTACAGAGAAATAAACCCAGCCCAAACCTGCTGAAATGCGTGTGTGTGTGACGTACTTGGAGAGGAACTGCACAGTGACCCACACGCCACAGTACATGAGGCCCTTGAGGAGCCAGGAGTCGATGTCCAGGTCAGCGATGAAGCCCACCAGCCAGATCACCAGGAAGGGGGTCCCCAACATGATCTTCTGTCTGAACTCCTGGGAGAGGACCAGAGATAGAGGGAGGGAAGGATGAGAGGAAGAGGAGGAGAGGTCAAACAGGAAGGCAGCGATGCACTGTAGACTGTGTAACCATATTACATAAACAATAGTGTCAAATCAAATCACATTTCATTTGACACGTGCCGAGTACAACAGGTGATACAACAGGTGACTAGTGTCAGAGCGTGGCTGGGTGACTAGTGTCAGAGCGTGGCTGGGTGACTAGTGTCAGAGCGTGGCTGGGTGACTAGTGTCAGAGCGTGGCTGGGTGACTAGTGTCAGAGCGTGGCTGGGTGACTAGTGTCAGAGCGTGGCTGGGTGACTAGTGTCAGAGCGTGGCTGGGTGACTAGTGTCAGAGCGTGGCTGGGTGACTAGTGTCAGAGCGTGACAGTAGCTAATGGGGCCTCCCTATGGAGTGCTATCTAAAGATGTACCTTGACAACCTATACCATCCAGTGCGACAGCGTATGAATTTGAAAGACAACAGAAATGCAAAGTCAAGAAGCAAAACTTTGAAAAACACAAGATACAAGCATAACTAATTGGTGCTTTGTGCTCCTCCTGTCCCAACGAGCAGGGGTGGTTAGATCACTTGACTTGGAAAGACTGATTAGGGCTCTGGGGTGAAGTACAGATCTAGGATCAGCTTCCATTCCCCCAAACCCAACCTTAACTATTAGTGGAGAAAATGCTGATCTGACCCAAGATCACCATCTAGGGGCAAATTCTCATTCCGCCATGATTAGGGTCTTGACACAATCCTCATGTCTGTCCGTACAGAAAAACTGCTCGATTCCTCAGACTCCAAGAAATCACTACCTTGGATGGGCAATTACTTCAAGACAGAGGCCAGGGAAGGTCTGAATAGAGTGTTAGCTTTGGTCTGTCTGTCTCACGTCAACAACAGGGCAGAAACTAGGCCTGAAGGTGCTCTTTTTAAGGGATTGCTGGCTGGAAAGACAGGTGGCGGAAGGCTTTTTAGAGACAGAGGGACAATGGTGGTGTTACACATAGCCTTGCATGCTTACACAAATAAGTGTATGTGTGTCTGAGTGAGTGTGTGAGCCTGCATGCTTGTGTATGTCCACTCAGTCTTCTCCCTGGTCTCTCTACCTTGTCCATCTTCAGCTTCTTCAGGTAGCCAGGACTGTCGTAACCCTTGGCCTGCCGAGCCTCCTGTAAATGGTTGACCATCCAGACGTTTTTCCTCTGCTTGGCCAGGTCCAGCGGCGTCTCACCCTGGAGGAATACAGAGGAATACAGCCAGAGGATCACCACGGTAACAAACCAGCTAATCACCACGGTAACAATCCAACACAGAGAGCGCCTAATTCAGACAGCTAGGTAGTACCAGATCATAGGACAGCTGAGGACACAGGAACAAAGGATGGACACTAAACAGTAGGATAGGAGAAAGACCACAGGATGGACACTAAACAGTAGGATAGGAGAAAGTATGGACACTAAACAGTAGGATAGGAGAAAGACCACAAGATGGACACTAAACAGTAGGATAGGAGAAAGTATGGACACAAAACAGTAGGATAGGAGAAAGGATGGACACAAAACAGTAGGATAGGAGAAAGGATGGACACTAAACAGTAGGATAGGAGAAAGACCACAGGATGGACACTAAACAGTAGGATAGGAGAAAGTATGGACACAAAACAGTAGGATAGGAGAAAGTATGGACACTAAACAGTAGGATAGGAGAAAGACCACAGGATGGACACTAAACAGTAGGATAGGAGAAAGGATGGACACAAAACAGTAGGATAGGAGAAAGGATGGACACTAAACAGTAGGATAGGAGAAATACCATAGGATGGACACTAAACAGTAGGATAGGAGAAAGACCACAGGATGGACACTAAACAGTAGGATAGGAGAAAGTATGGACACTAAACAGTAGGATAGGAGAAAGGATGGACACTAAACAGTAGGATAGGAGAAAGACCACAGGATGGACACTAAACAGTAGGATAGGAGAAAGTATGGACACAAAACAGTAGGATAGGAGAAAGGATGGACACAAAACAGTAGGATAGGAGAAAGGATGGACACTAAACAGTAGGATAGGAGAAATACCATAGGATGGACACTAAACAGTAGGATAGGAGAAAGACCACAGGATGGACACTAAACAGTAGGATAGGAGAAAGTATGGACACTAAACAGTAGGATAGGAGAAAGACCACAGGATGGACACTAAACAGTAGGATAGGAGAAAGTATGGACACAAAACAGTAGGATAGGAGAAAGTATGGACACAAAACAGTAGGATAGGAGAAAGGATGGACACAAAACAGTAGGATAGGAGAAAGGATGGACACTAAACAGTAGGATAGGAGAAATACCATAGGATGGACACTAAACAGTAGGATAGGAGAAAGACCACAGGATGGACACTAAACAGTAGGATAGGAGAAAGTATGGACACAAAACAGTAGGATAGGAGAAAGGATGGACACAAAACAGTAGGATATGAGAAAGGATGGACACTAAACAGTAGGATAGGAGAAAGGATGGACACTAAACAGTAGGATAGGAGAAAGGATGGACACTAAACAGTAGGATAGGAGAAATACCATAGGATGGACACTAAACAGTAGGATAGGAGAAAGTATGGACACTAAACAGTAGGATAGGAGAAAGACCACAGGATGGACACTAAACAGTAGAATAGGAGAAAGGATGGACACTAAACAGTAGGATAGGAGAAAGGATGGACACTAAACAGTAGGATAGGAGAAAGGATGGACACTAAACAGTAGGATAGGAGAGAGACCACAGGATGGACACTAAACAGTAGGATAGGAGAAAGTATGGACACTAAACAGTAGGATAGGAGAAAGGATGGACACAAAACAGTAGGATAGGAGAAAGGATGGACACTAAACAGTAGGATAGGAGAAATACCATAGGATGGACACTAAACAGTAGGATAGGAGAAAGGATGGACACAAAACAGTAGGATAGGAGAAAGGATGGACACTAAACAGTAGGATAGGAGAAATACCATAGGATGGACACTAAACAGTAGGATAGGAGAAAGACCATAGGATGGACACTAAACAGTAGGATAGGAGAAAGTATGGACACTAAACAGTAGGATAGGAGAAAGGATGGACACTAAACAGTAGGATAGGAGAAAGACCACAGGATGGACACTAAACAGTAGGATAGGAGAAAGTATGGACACTAAACAGTAGGATAGGAGAAAGGATGGACACAAAACAGTAGGATAGGAGAAAGGATGGACACAAAACAGTAGGATAGGAGAAAGGATGGACACTAAACAGTAGGATAGGAGAAATACCATAGGATGGACACTAAACAGTAGGATAGGAGAAAGACCATAGGATGGACACTAAACACTGGTGGTGTTCTGGGTATTCTAATTGGCCACACTGGATAATAATGCTCCACCTTTCAAGTTATGTCAGGACAGCTATTAAAAGGCGAACCAGATACAGGCCAGCTATTAAAAGGCTAACCAGATACAGGCCAGCTATTAAAAGGCTAACCAGATACAGGCCAGCTATTAAAAGGCTAACCAGATACAGGACAGCTATTAAAAGGCTAACCAGATACAGGACAGCTATTAAAAGGCTAACCAGATACAGGACAGCTATTAAAAGGCTAACCAGATACAGGACAGCTATAAAAGGCTAACCAGATACAGGACAGCTATTAAAAGGCTAACCAGATACAGGACAGCTATTAAAAGGCTAACCAGATACAGGACAGCTATTAAAAGGCTAACCAGATACAGGACAGCTATTAAAAGGCTAACCAGATACAGGACAGCTATTAAAAGGCTAACCAGATACAGGACAACTATAAAAGGCTAACCAGATACAGGACAGCTATTAAAAGGCTAACCAGATACAGGACAGCTATTAAAAGGCTAACCAGATACAGGACAGCTATTAAAAGGCTAACCAGATACAGGACAGCTATTAAAAGGCTAACCAGATACAGGGCAGCTATAAAAGGCTAACCAGATACAGGACAGCTATTAAAAGGCTAACCAGATACAGGACAGCTATTAAAAGGCTAACCAGATACAGGACAGCTATTAAAAGGCTAACCAGATACAGGACAGCTATTAAAAGGCTAACCAGATACAGGACAGCTATTAAAAGGCTAACCAGATACAGGACAGCTATTAAAAGGCTAACCAGATACAGGACAGCTATAAAAGGCTAACCAGATACAGGACAGCTATTAAAAGGCTAACCAGATACAGGACAGCTATTAAAAGGCTAACCAGATACAGGACAGCTATTAAAAGGCTAACCAGATACAGGACAGCTATTAAAAGGCTAACCAGATACAGGACAGCTATTAAAAGGCTAACCAGATACAGGACAGCTATTAAAAGGCTAACCAGATACAGGACAGCTATTAAAAGGCTAACCAGATACAGGACAGCTATAAAAGGCTAACCAGATACAGGACAGCTATTAAAAGGCTAACCAGATACAGGACAGCTATTAAAAGGCTAACCAGATACAGGACAGCTATTAAAAGGCTAACCAGATACAGGACAGCTATTAAAAGGCTAACCAGATACAGGACAGCTATTAAAAGGCTAACCAGATACAGGACAACTATAAAAGGCTAACCAGATACAGGACAGCTATTAAAAGGCTAACCAGATACAGGACAGCTATAAAAGGCTAACCAGATACAGGACAGCTATTAAAAGGCTAACCAGATACAGGACAGCTATTAAAAGGCTAACCAGATACAGGACAGCTATTAAAAGGCTAACCAGATACAGGACAGCTATTAAAAGGCTAACCAGATACAGGACAGCTATTAAAAGGCTAACCAGATACAGGACAGCTATTAAAAGGCTAACCAGATACAAGCATGTGATGATACAGGTCAGAGGTTAGTAGGAGACATTTGGGCCTTCAATAACATACCCTGGCTCTGGAGTGACATTTCCCAGTAGGTACAGATCTAGGATCAGCTTCACCTCCCTCAATCCTAAACTTAACAATTAGGGGGGAGATACAAAGCTGTCCCAAGATCAGCTGCACAGCCGCCTCACCTTGATGTTCTGTGCGTCCACATTGGAGTTGGAGTCCAGCAGCAGGGTGATGACTGTAGTGTTGCCGGCCAGCACGGCCCAGTGCAGAGCCGTGTTTTTGTGGTACTTGTCACCCAGGTTGACCGACACGTTGAAGGTCAGCAGTAGCCGGGTGGGGTCCACGCTGTTAGGACGGGACAAAGTTCAAAGTTCAAGTGCAAAGCCTTTATGGTCTATTTATGAGAGTGGCTTTTATGGTCTATTTATGAGAGTGGCTTTTATGGTCTATTTATGAATTACCGACACAGGTGAAGTTTAGTGGCTATTTAAATATTAGCCCACTACACATTCTTCTTTGTGCTTTTAGTATCAGTCTCTTATCTGTCTATTATCCATGTCTAAATGTTGGGTATCTAGATGGGCATTCCATTTCTAAATGTTGGGTATCTAGATGGGCATTCCATTTCTAAATGTTGGGTATCTAGATGGGCATTCCATGTCTAAATGTTGCGTATCTAGGTGGGCATTCCATTTCTAAATGTTGCGTATCTAGGTGGGCATTCCATTTCTAAATGTTGCGTATCTAGGTGGGCATTCCATTTCTAAATGTTGCGTATCTAGGTGGGCATTCCATTTCTAAATGTTGCGTATCTAGGTGGGCATTCCATTTCTAAATGTTGCGTATCTAGTTGGGCATTCCATTTCTAAATGTTGCGTATCTAGGTGGGCATTCCATTTCTAAACGTTGCATATCTAGGTGGGCATTCCATTTCTAAACGTTGCGTATCTAGGTGGGCATTCCATTTCTAAACGCTGCGTATCTATGTGGGCATTCCATTTCTAAACGTTGCGTATCTAGATGGGCATTCTATTTCTAAACGTTGCGTATCTAGATGGGCATTCCATTTCTAAATGTTGCGTATCTAGATGGGCATTCCATCTCTAAACGTTGCGTATCTAGATGGGCATTCCATCTCTAAACGTTGCGTATCTAGATGGGCATTCCATTTCTAAATGTTGCGTATCTAGATGGGCATTCCATTTCTAAATGGGCTTGGATTTCCGTTTGTGTGACCGCTTTGTGAGTTTAAATTAACTTGGTGTATTATGGCTAGATGGGGAAAGGCTAGGATGTAAGTAGGATATGGGTCAACGCATGACACACACACACACACACACACACACATACACACACACCTGTGTGTCCTGTAAGCTGCCCACATCAAGGGAGTCATTCCATTCTGATCCATCATGTCCACATCCTATAGGAGGAGAGGGAGAAAGAGCACATGGTCACAAACCCCCAATAAACACAGAGAAGACCGACACTGTGCTTCTTTGAAGATGTTTGAACTTCTTTGAAGATGCTACTGAACAGTTCCAGGAAAAACCTGGCAGGGCTGACAATATGGAATGCAGGTTTTGAAAACTAAGGAAACAACGCCTCCAGGTGGTGGGAAACTAATGAAACAACGCCCCCCAGGTGGTGGGAAACTAATGAAACAACGCCTCCTGGTGGTGGGAAACTAATGAAACAACGCCTCCTGGTGGTGGGAAACTAATGAAACAACGCCTCCTGGTGGTAGGAAACTAATGAAACAACGCCTCCTGGTGGTGGGAAACTAATGAAACAACGCCTCCTGGTGGTAGGAAACTAATGAAACAACGCCTCCAGGTGGTGGGAAACTAATGAAACAACGCCTCCTGGTGGTGGGAAACTAATGAAACAACGGCTCCTGGTGGTAGGAAACTAATGAAACAACGCCTCCAGGTGGTGGGAAACTAATGAAACAACGCCCCCAGGTGGTGGGAAACTAATGAAACAACGCCCCCTGGTGGTGGGAAACTAATGAAACAACGCCCCCCCAGGTGGTGGGAAACTAATGAAACAACGCCCCCTGGTGGTGGGAAACTAATGAAACAACGCCCCCTGGTGGTGGGAAACTAATGAAACAACGCCTCCAGGTGGTGGGAAACTAATAAAACAACGCTAAAATGGACGCACGCTGCATGACCCCTAACCCCTTGTGGAGATCTGAGAGGATTTCAGAGATTTAAGAATGATGGTAATATCTCCAAAATGCCCTCTAAAAGGCTAAGCAGGATTTTTACAATATTGCTTCCACCTATCAGCCTCTCAGATCTACACAGGTACACAGGAAGTAGGGGTTAGGGGCTCATTTGCAAATTGGGACATACCTGTCCCTTGGCGATGAGGTAGGCCACGATGGAGGTGTGTCCGAACTGGGCAGCCAGGTGGACACAGCTGCAGCCCTCTCCGTCGATGAGCGAGGGGTCGGACCCATACTTCAGCAGCTGTACCACCATGGAGAGGTGGCCCTGTCTGTGGACACACACAACATCATTATGTTGTTGAGCACAAGAACTAACTGGTATTACGTGATATTAGCATTTAGACATGTTTCTGGGTTTTGTTTTGTTTAAAGGATCTGTAACTTTCATCTGCAGTACAGAATAAACTAGGCATTCCATGTCTAAATGTTGCGTATCTATAATTTATAATTTGGGATCAAATATGCTCTGGAAGCAAACATGTTGACATGAGTACCCTGATATCGGGGAATTTGTGCCATTCTGAAAAAATTGTTAGATTTAATAACACCCCACTTAATAACACCCCATTATTAACAGCAGGAATGGACATGACAGATTGCACCAATAATAACTACATGTAAAGTCTCTGGGGGTTTTGTAGGTAGGAAATGGTTTGAATCGCCGAGCTGACTAGGTGAAGTCTGTCCATGTGCCCTTGAGCAAGGCACTGAACCCTAAATGCTCCTGTAAGTCGCTCTGGATAAGAGTGTCTGTTAAATTAATCAAATATAATATAAATGAAACATAGACACCACATCCAATTGAGAGATGCTTAATAAGAAGATTGATGCACTAGATACTTAACCAAACACAATCCTCAACAACATTGTAATTAAGTCCTTATATGCACAATACTACACATAAATCTCATATAGAAAGTGTCAGTGACCCGACAGATGGGCTCCACTCCCATCTACTGTGAAAGGTCACTAGCAGGGAGGGGGGCTGCCGACAAAGCCGTGAGGCCTGGCTAGGTATCGGCCCCCGGCTAGGGATGGCTGCCCCCTGCTGATCATATGAATAATGCAGTAGAAAGCTCTCTGACAGGGGTGAGGACAGGCAGTACTGGGACTTCATACAACCCTGAAGGTCTCGTGTGACTCGGTGGGAAAGGACTTCAGCAGAAACACACCCTATGACACCCACACAGGGAAAAGGACTTCAGCAGAAACACGCCCTATGACCCCCACACAGGGGAAAGGACTTCAGCAGAAACACGCCCTATGACACCCACACAGGGGAAAGGACTTCAGCAGAAACACGCCCTATGACACCCACACAGGGGAAAGGACTTCAGCAGAAACACGCCCTATGACACCCACACAGGGGACAGGAGAGAGTCCACTGGAAACAGCACCTCTTCTTTGTACAGTATATAACCTTTCACCTCTCTCTCTAGATGGTCATATCTACAGATCAGCATTTCCAACAGGACCTAATGTTTTGGGACTGCTGGACAAGCTTGGTCCTAGAAAGCAGACTGAACCAGAGTCTGTTAATGCCTCATCTATTGTTGTCACTCTTACCTTGTGGCCCAATGTAGTGGTGTGGAGTTGAGGTCACCTCCCAACTGGTCCACCATCGCCCCCTTTGATATGTAGTACCTACACACAGCGGCAGAGTCACAAATACATTTAGCACTCACTCACTCACTCACTCACTCACTCACTCACTCACTCACTCACTCAACTACAGGTGGTGAAAAGATTAGATTGTTGATGCAGTGAGATAAAACAGATGAACCAATTCAGTTTTAATGCCTCAGGATCTCCAGCAATATGGCGTTTTAAGAGGGTGTCTGCCTTCCAATGGAACGGATGGCTCAGACCTTAGCAGACATCCAGAAACATGTTCTCTCCTTCCTGCTATGTTGTATTAGAATGGTTTGGGATTCTATTCTTATACAGAGAGACCATGGTTCTGGCAGTGTTTCTGCAGCAGGACACCCCTCTGCAGCAGGACACCCCTCTGCAGCAGGACACCCCTCTGCAGCAGGACACCCCTCTGCAGCAGGACACCCCTCTGCAGCAGGACACCCCTCTGCACCACAATGGTAAACACAGCACAGTAGGATGGCTGCATTCACTCACACCTGGGTTCTCTTCACTAGGGACCAAACAGAAGCTAACAGGGAGGGACTAACTGAACTACTCCAATAAGAAACGCATTTTCTGATGCAAAATGTTTGCACTAATGTATTGGACCAATGCCAGCCTTTGTCCTGTGTGAGTATGAGTCTCCATCACACCGTCAGCGTCATGGTGCAAAACGGTCCACAGGATCACAACAAAAGTTCAACATTCACCTTCTGCTACCATTTCTATCACGCCGTTTCTACACATATAATGTGATGCATACCTTTATAAATCCAACGTATGACCCACACAGAACACACTGCAACGTTAGGGTTCTATGTCCTGTGTGAGTTTAGGGTTCCGGGACTATGTCCTGTGTGAGTTTAGGGTTCCGGGACTATGTCCTGTGTGAGTTTAGGGTTCCGGGACTATGTCCTGTGTGAGTTTAGGGTTCCGGGACTATGTCCTGTGTGAGTTTAGGGTTCCGGGACTATGTCCTGTGTGAGTTTAGGGTTCCGGGACTATGTCCTGTGTGAGTTTAGGGTTCCGGGACTATGTCCTGTGTGAGTTTAGGTTTCCAGGACTATGTCCTGTGTGAGTATGTGTGTTTAGGGTTCTAGGACAGTATGCTTGCATGAGTTCCAGTCTGACTGGGAAATCCTTCTGATAAGAAACATTCCACAGGAGGGTGTTGGGAGTA
This sequence comes from Oncorhynchus clarkii lewisi, assembly GCF_045791955.1. Lineage (NCBI taxonomy): Eukaryota > Metazoa > Chordata > Actinopteri > Salmoniformes > Salmonidae > Oncorhynchus > Oncorhynchus clarkii. Next base: position 27,451,980 of record NC_092179.1, on the reverse strand, counting down.
GCATTTCACGTGTACATGTAGGTTTACTGCAACTCACATGTAAGACAGCTGAATAGTGAGAGGAGGTCAAGGGCATTGGGTTATTCGGTGTGAGGCCTGTGTGTGTATGTGACTGAGGTGTGTGAGTGTGAGGTCTGTGTGTGTCTCACTCACTTGACCAAGTCTATTCTATTGTTGATGGCGGCCCAGTGCAGGAGTGTGACGTTCTCTTTGTCCGGCTGCTGAACGTCATAGCCTGCCTCCACCAGCTCTCTGCAGCGCTCAAAGATCCCATACCTGGAGAATGTAGGTAGACAAGGTTAGCATAGGGTCAACACACACACGCTTCACCCACAACAGTATCCCTTGTCATAACGGCCTTGTCTGTCCTTAACAGAGCACGTCAGGAGGATGAAGCATCTTGATTTAGGTTCTTCTTCTTCAATAAAAGAAACACAAGGCCTTCTTTGTTTGTCAGTCAGACTATTCTACTCCAGAGGGACACCTAGACCTACGTCTGCACTATATTCACATTCATGACAACATATTTATACAGTGCCTTCAGAAAAAATTCATATTCCTTGACTTGTGTTAGACGGAATTCAAAATGGATTAAAATCGATTTCACACATTTACACAGTGAAAACATGTTTTTATAAATGCATGCAAATTTATTTGATATGAAATAAATAAATATCTAATTTACATAAGTATTCACACCCCTGAGGCAATACATGTTTCAAACACATTTGACAGCAATTACAGCTGTGAGTCTTTCTGGGTAAGTCTCTAAGAGCTTTCCACACCAACATTTTGCAACATTTACACATTATTCTTTAAAACAAAATGTTGGTTGTTGATCATTGCTAGACAACCACTTTCAGGTCTTGCCGTCAATTTTCAAGTAAATTTATGTCAAAAGTGTAACTCGGCCAATCAGGAACATCCATGGTCTTCTTGGGAAGCAACTCCAGTGTAGATTTGGCCTTGTGTTCTAGGTTATTGTCCTGCTGAAAGGTGAATTCATCTCTCAGTATCTGTGTGAAAGCAGACCAGGTTTTCCTATAGGATTTTTCCTGTGCTTAGCTCCATTCCGTTAATTTTTTTTTATCCTGAAAAACTCCCCAGTCCTTAACAATTACAAGCATACCCATAACATGATGCAGCCACCACAATGCTTGAAAATGTGGACAGTTGTACTTAGTAATGTGTTGTTTTGGATTTGCCCCAAACACAAAACTTTATATTTCAGGCCAGAAAGTTAATTCCTTTGTCATTTTGTTGTTGTTGCAGTATTACTTTAGTGCCTCGTTGCAAAACAGGATGCATGCTTTGGAATATTTTTATTCTGTACAGGCTTCCTTTTACTCTGTCAATTAGGTTATTAATTGTAGAGTAACTACAATGTTGTTGATCCATCCTCAGTTCATTGATCACAGCCATTAAACTCTTAACTGTTATAAAGTCACCATTGGCCTCACATGCTGACGACACCACTCACGTGTGCGAGCGTTGCAAAATACATGTAAATCAAATGTATTTATATAGCCCTTCTTACATCAGCTGATATCTCAAAGTGCTGTACAGAAACCCAGCCTAAAACCCCAAACAGCAAGCAATACAGGTGTAGAAGCACGGTGGCTAAGAAAAACTCCCTAGAAAGGCCAAAACCTAGGAAGAAACCTAGACAGGAACCAGGCTGAGGGGTGGCCAGTCCTCTTCTGGCTGTGCCAGGTGGAGATTATAACAGAACATGGCCAAGATGTTCAAATGTTCATAAATGACCAGCATGGTCAAATAATAATCACAGTTGTTGTCGAGGGTGAAACAGGTCAGCACCTCAGGACATAAACCCACACTGCTCGTAAGTGCCAATGAGCGTTGTAAGAGAATTCTGCCCTGTTATACAAGTGACCACAGGAAACTTCTTTGGAGTATACACTTAGTCATTTGGAGTATACACTTAGTCATTTGGAGTATACACTTAGTCATTTGGAGTATACACTTAGTCATTTGGAGTATACACTTAGTCATTTGGAGTATACACTTAGTCATTTGGAGTATACACTTAGTCATTTGGAAGTAACACACTCAGTACAAAATATGGTGTTTTCCCTTTTTATCCCCTACTGAGGTTCACCCCGCCCAGGGTGATGTCCCTTAACTTTAATACCAAATAAACTCAGAATTAATAGTTGCTAATACAAAGATGTCTCTGCTAGGAGTTGTTCAGCTTATTGTTATTTGCAGTTAGTTTCCCAATCCTTCTTCCTCCTGTTACCATCATGTTCCAGCAGAAGTAAGACTGGAACATAGTATCAACAGAAACTGAACGTATATTTTCAACACAGAACATCTGATTTTTGGACAGTTGACCTCTTTGTGCACTTTACGTCTCTACCACTGATTCTTAATCTCAAGCTAAAGCAAAACTTTAAATCATTGTACTTTTGTAATTACAGGTGTTGCTATAATGTACAGATATTATAAAATTCCTTTCAAGTCAGTTCTATTTGTGACGCTGATCGCGGTGCTAGTCCTGCCTCTCTCATCTCCTCATTGGTTTATAGAAGCAGATACCCACGTGCCATTTCCTCATTGGTTATACCCACGTGGGCGATTGAAAGACAACGGAGTTCGTCGGTTGTCGTGGTAATACTATGAAAGTTCAGATGCCGATCGCCATATAAAGTCCAAAGAAGAAAAAGCCTGGAAGGAGGAGACATGACAAGAAGAGGAACTTAAAATGTTCCACCTTCTCCACTACTGTCCCGTCGATGTGGATAAGGGGCTGCTCCACCACCCGATGTCACAGGAAGGCCAAAAAGATCAAAGGACAGTAACCATCCGAGCCACTGCCTGTTCACCCCGCTATCATCCAAAAGGCGAGGTCAGTACAGGTGCATCAAAGCAGGGACCGAGAGACTGAAAAACAGCTTCTACCTCAAGGCCATCATACTGTTAAACAGCCATCACTAACGTGGAGTGGCTGCTGCCAACATACTGACTTAAATCTCTAGCCACATTAATAATAAAAAATTGGATGTAATAAATGTATCACTAGTCACTTTAAAAAAATGCCACATTATATAATGTTTACATACCCTACATTACTCATCTCATATGTATCTACTGCATCTTGCCTATGTCGTTCGGCCGTCGCTCATCCATATATTTATATGTACATATTCTTAATCATTCCTTTACACTTGTGTGAATAAGGTAGTTGTGAAATTGTTAGATATTACTGCACGGTCAGAACTAGAAGCACAAGTATTTCGCTACACTCGCATTAACATCTGCTAACCATGCGTTTGTGACCAATAACATTTGATTGGGAAACGAATCGGTTCACTGTTTTATGTGTGGATTAATTGTCGGAGAAGAGGACCTTGTGCATTTCAGGTAAAATAACAACTCAATGTTTATATCCCAGGACAAATTAGCTAGCAACAGCAAGCTAGCTAGCTAGCTAGCTAAATTGCCATAAATGTTTAATGCTTTTAGACCTGTCCCCGAAATTAAAATAATTGGTTCAGAGTTTGTTTTGATATTTCAACCTGCGTGTCGTCATCGCGTTTGGTGTGGGGGGACAAAATCAATTGGCGCACGATGGTCGGTTTGGGTACGGTGTCATGGTGAAATTCCTGAGCGGATTTTTTTCTCCGGCAACTGAGTTAGGAAGGACGCCTGTATCTTTGAGGTGACTAGGTGTAGATACCCCATCCAAAGTCTAATTAATAACTTCACCATACTCAAAGTGATATTCAATGTGTGTTTTAGGTGCCCTTCTTTGCGAAACATTGTAAAACTTCCCTGGTCTTTGTGTTTGAATCAATTTTTGATATTCACTGATCGACTGAGGGACCTTATAGACAAGTGTGTGTGAAGTACAGTGAGGAGGTAGTTATTCAAAAAGTAGCTTAAACACTATTATTGCCCCCAGAGTGAGTCCATGCAACTTATTATGGGACTTGTTGAGCACATGTTGACTCCTGAACCTATTTAGGCTTGCCATAACAAATTGATTCAAGACAATTCAGATTTTCATTTTTTATTAATTTGTAAAACATCTGATAACAAAATTCCACTGACATTATGGGGTATTGTTCAGGCTGTAACAACGTGTGTAAAAAGTCAATGGGTGTGAATAGTTTGAAGGAACTGTGGTCATTCACCATTGGTCTGGATCACAGGGGAAGGAACGTTTCATAATACCATGTGAACACATTCATGGGGGAAGGGAAATCACAGGTAGTGCAGACTAGCTGATACATATCTGGTCCTGACGATGCCAGAACAAGGAAACAAGTCCAGGGAGGCTGGTAGTAAATCACACAGGAAATACATGTTCTGTTAGTGGTTTCCTGCGAGCGTCCATACTAGGGGCCTGTCTGTTACCCTATATGCAAACCAACTAGAGGGAGTATCGATAGCGGTGTAGTGTGAAGTTGCTCCTAGACACTGATCTTGAGCCAGTTTTGCATTTTCCCCACTAATGGTTAAGGTTAGGACTGGGGGAGGGGTAACAGATCCTAGATCTGAACCTAGGGGTACAGGTTCACGGAGCTCTATGGACAATTCCTTCGACCTCATGGACAATTCCTTCGACCTTTTGCTCTGACATGCACTGTCATATGTGGGACCTTATATAGACAGGTGTGTGCCTTTCCAAATCATGTCCAATCAATTGAATTTACCACAGGTGGACTCCAAACAAGTTGTAGAAACATCTCAAGGATGATCAATGGAAACATGATTCATCTGAGCTCAATTTCGAGACTCATAGCAAAGGGTCTGAATAAATAAGTTCTGTTTTTATAAATGTGCAAACATTTCTAAAAAGCTGTTTTCGCTTTATTATGGGGTATTGTGTGTAGATTGATGAAATGCCAGCTTCTCTTAGCCACATGTCTGGGGAGTTGCTTTGCATGGTACCGCAGGTAGGCTAGTGGATAGAGCGTTGGCCTAGTAACCAAAAGGTGGTAAGATCAAATCCCTGAGCTTACAAGGTAAAAATCTGTTGTTCTGCCCCTGAACAAGGCAGTTAACCCACTGTTCAGAGGCCGTCATTGTAAATAAGAATTTGTTCTTAATTGACCTAGTTAAATAAAGGATAAAAGCAGTCAGGCCTGTGTGCTGGAGAACAACGTGGAGCCTGCAAATAATGTTTGCCCTGCTACACAAGTAAGATAACTATACCACAACAGGAAGTGTTTTTAAAACCAGTTATATTGCTTGTATACCAGCCCACATTGCTTGTATACCTTGAACCACACCGGCCAAGCTTTGTGCGCATACACACACACACACACACACACACACACACACACACACACACACACACACACACACACACACACACACACACACACACACACGTGAGCCCGGCGGAGCGTGGGTACTCACTGCGTGGCTTTGACGATGTCCCAGGTACTGTAGTCATCCACGTGGCTCTTGCGCCCCACATTCTCACTGTAGCCATGGTTATAGTGACTCTGGGGCTTGAGTTCCTGTTGGGAGAGAAAAAAAAAACAGCAATGAGTTTCATCAATCCGTGCCTTGCCTGGACCCAGTGGGCCTACCCAGATGGCACAGCGTCATCTCACGAGAGCGATTGAATGAGCGACGGAGAGAGTTGGAGGAGGCTGTGTCGTGTTCTGATGGTGGGCAACAGTGAGCCGGGGCCACCCACATAGGCCCTTCACATTCTTATTAGCCTCCACGGCAACGCCATGGCAACGTCATTTAACCTCCCCCCTCACCCCGGGAGGACTGCTGTATTGCTGCCTTGGTGACTGTTAAATACACATCACATCCCAGTTCTCACTCAGTCTCTATAACCTTTACTGAACAACACTATTGGTCCAGGAGAATGCAGTTAGGGTTTTCATAAAAGCATGAAACTTGGTTCACGTGTACAGTACTGACTGTAAAACAACCATAACAGGCCTATATATCATCTAGATTCCTACTAAATCTATTTTCCAATGAAAGGCCCGGTGACAGACTAGCGTCCTGTCCACGGGGTGTACTTGTACGTCAAGCTGCCCCACACTACAGACTCAGGATATGGGCTCCTGCCCTATTGGCCACTATGGATTGTCCAAGGCTCACTTGTCCAAGGCTCACTTGTCCAAGGCTCACTTGTCCAAGGCTCACTTGTCCAAGGCTCACTATAAGGATACTTGGTTAATGATGAATCATATAGACCTACAGCAGACTATAAGGATACTGGGTTAATGATAAATCATATATACCTACAGCAGACTATAAGGATACTGGGTTAATGATGAATCATATATACATACAGCAGACTATAAGGATACTGGGTTAATGAATCATATAGACCTACAGCAGACTAAGGATACTGGGTTAATGATTGATCATATAGACCTACAGAAGGCTATACGGATGAAAATCTGATGGGAAAAACACTTGGTAGACAGTTAACGAGGGGTAAGGATTATAATGAGATCATTAAATATGTATAGTAATCTATAATCTACAGGCTACCCTGAAGGGAGGAGAGGAGCTAGAGCTGACTGGAGGATGGAGAGGAGCTAGAGCTGACTGGAGGATGGAGAGGAGCTAGAGCTGACTGGAGGATGGAGAGGAGCTAGAGCTGACTGGAGGATGGAGAGGAGCTAGAGCTGACTGGAGGATGGAGAGGAGCTAGAGCTGACTGGAGGATGGAGAGGGATGAAAGGCGAAGGGAGGAGAGGGGGAGGAGCCATGCCAGGCAGATGAAAGACTACCCCCTGGCAGTCTTTCAAAGGGCCCTCAAATCACATCCATGCCCTCTGACTTGGGTTGCAAAGGGTCGGAAACTTTCCATAATTTTCCCGGAAATTTTCCATGGGAATTTAAGCCCTGGAATTTGGGGAATTTTGCTTAAATGCATCAAAAAAAAGTTAGCTTATAATAGTGAACTTTTTTTGTGGGCTACACAAGGCAATTCTAGGTCTTGTGGCATATTTTGGTTGAACTATCCCCAATTCAATGTAATTGCAACCCTCTGCATGCACAGTGCATTCTTCAATCACATGTGCAGTGCACTCTTCCATCACATGTGCAGCTGATTCTCAAGATCTTGCACACTAATGAGATGCTTTTGAGCCCACACTACTACACTGTCTGAGCCAAGGACTACATGCTTTCTGGTAAGTTTTGATTACAATACTGGGTGGGGTGAATATATTTTATATGACATACATAATTTTTTCTTAACTAGTAAATAGTAGCCTACAGCAAAGTGTGTTTCAGTCATTTCTAACTGTTTCAATAATTTCTAACTAACCATTTCTGCTAGTTAGTTTTTGCTAACAGGTGGGTTTTAGCTTGCTTGAGGCTGCTAACTGAGGAGTGTTAATTCACCTTCATACATGTTTCATTTTAAAACATTTATCTTACAAAGGAGTTGTTTAATCTAACTACTTAACTATTAATCTGTACATGGAATTGTATTTATTTTTTTTAAACACGTTTATTTTCTAATCTTTTCAGGGAAATGCCACGGGCACTATCTGATGTGTGGAGACGTTTCACTGCAGCTAATGTAGAAGGAAAAATGGTGTACATCTGCAAATACTGTGCCAAATCATATGTGAAGACTGCAAAAAAAGACACAGAATCATCTGGCCAAGTGCATAAAGTTCCCTCAGCGCTCACAACATGCAACCTCTGACAAAAGTCCCTCCGCTTCTATTCGAGGTGAAAATGATGACTCAGACACCTTATTCGAAAGCAACAGCTCATGGTCATCCTGGAATGAGAAGTTGTTTTTTTTTACTCAATGGAGGAACGTAGTCAGAGAAATTCTGATGAATGTCTTGCTCGAGCTGTGTATGCAACTGGTTCACCTCTGATGCTCACAGGCAATGTGTATTGGAAGAGATTTCTGAATGTTCTTCGCCCAGCATACACTCCTCCAAAACAGACATGCTTTATCTACTCATTTGCTGGATGCAGAGTTCAACAGAGTTCAAGTGAAGGTCAAGCAAATCATAGAGAAAGCAGACTGTATTGCAATCATCTCTGATGGGTGGTCGAATGTTCGTGGGCAAGGAATAATTAACTACATCTCCACCCCTCAACCAGTATTATACAAGAGCACAGACACAAGGGACAACAGACACACCGGTCTCTACACTGCAGATGAGCTGAATGCAGTCAATGACCTTGGACCACAGAAGGGATTTGCACTGGTGACAGACAATGCTGCGAACATGAAGGCTGCTTGGTCTAAAGTGGAGGAGTCCTACACCCATTGGTTGTGCTGCTCATGCATTGAAGCTGCTCCTCGAGGACATCATGACACTGAAAACAATGGATGCACTCTACAAGAGAGCCAAGTAAACAGTTAGGTATGTGAAGAGTCATCAGCAGCAATCTACCTCACCAAGCAAAGTGAGAAGAATAAGAGCACCACATTGAAGCTGCCCAGCAACATCCGTTGGGGTGGTGTTGTCTGACAGTCCCCTGGAGGGGAAGGAGTGTCTCCAAGAAATGGCCATATCACAGTCTGCTGACATGGACAGCCCCATCAAGAGGATCCTCATGGATGATGTATTTTGGGAGAGAGTGGTACACAGCTTGAAACTCCTGAAAGACAATGCCATCCTGTCTGATGTTCAGACTATGCTTGCAGATGTAAGATAAGAAATCCATACTGCCCTGACCACATCACTGTTGCTCCAAGCAGAGGAAACTGCAGTTCTGAAATACATCAAAAAGCATTTAGACTTCTGCCTGAAGCCCATACACGCCGCAGCATACGTGTTGGACCCCAAGTATGCTGGCAGGAGCATCCTGTCTGGTGCAGAGATCAACAAGGCCTATGGTGTCATCACTACTGTGTCTCGCCACCTTGGCCTGGATGAGGGCAAGGTTCTTGGCAATCTGGCGAAGTTCACTTCCAAGCAAGGGCTTTGGGATGGAGATGCAATATGGCAGTCATGCCAACATATCTCATCAGCCACCTGGTGGAAGAGACTGTGGATCTGAGACTCTTTCCCGCCTTCATCATCCTCCAAATCCCACCAACATCAGCCACCTCAGAGCGCAACTGGTCCTTGTTTGGGAACACACACACCAAAGCACGCAACAGGCTGACCAATACCAGGGTTGAAAAATTGGCGGCCATGTCGGGCAAATTTGAGGCTTTTTGAGCCTTACAACGAGCCATCCACAACAAGGTTGGAAAGTGACAGTGAAGATGAGGTCTCAGAGTCTGATGTTCAAGAGGTGGACATTGAGAGGAAGACAACCAAAGCTTTAGTTTCTACACCATCATTTTACAGATGTATGTTGAAAACATTTTTGGTAGATGCGATGGATCATTCAATATTCCTTTTCTTTTGTTGTTCAGTGAAATCATCCCATGTGAAGAGTCAACTCATTTAATTAAAGTTCAATCCGTAACTAAATTGTTTTTAAAATTTATATTGTAAGGATTTAATCATTTGTAATTATGTCTACTTATGATAAGGTAAATGTTTATGTTTGTCTCCATTTGATATGGTAAATATATTCAATACAAAAAACATTTAAAATGGTACTAATATTAATTTGCATTCATTTCCTTTAACTCCCATATATTCCTGTTAATTCCCACGGAAAGTTTCCACCTCTGAATATTCCCCAAACTGTGCAACCCTACCTCTGACATAAATGGCATATTATTATTGTTATTGTTATCTGATCAAAGCAACTAGTGCGTTAGTAGTGCGTTCATAGCCTTCCTTTTCTTATGGGTGGCCCCAGTGAGTATCGAACGCACGACCCTGGCGTTGCAAGAGCCACACTCTACCAAGGGAGCTACACATGACCATAAGGTATCAAACTTGTCAATTGAAAACAATGGAAGCCAAACGATGGCCTGAGGGTGAACAGAGCTTGGTATGGGAAACACTAGCTTATAGTAAGTCTTCATTAGAATAGCTACAGCCACAAAGAGTGGAATTCTGGTGAGTCTGCCAGAATCCCACTCAGGAGAAGTATTCTTTTAACCACCAATTTGCTTTCGGCAAGGTACGGACTGGGGCAGTTTCATGCACTGTTATGTCGTCGACAGCGGTAAGTAACATGATCTGATGATTTGAAAAAATGCTGAGAAACAGGTCCAAGCAACTTCTTCCAGGAACAGAGAGATGTTATTTTGCTGGTGAGGCCATAACGGCCTGTCTCTCCAATCTAGCAGCAACTACATTATCTGACGAAGTGGAGGATGGTTTGGCAATACAACAAACCCCTAAAGACAGAGCAAAACTGTTAGGGCTATTTTAGGCCAGTAGCCAATGAAATCAGCCTCCAGCCATGGATGTTAGCTAAGGGACAAGGGGGCTTGACTAAGGGCCTCAAAGATAGCCAGGAGTGAGGGGTGAGAGGCACTAAGGGTCACAGGAGTTACACTGGAGTAGTGTGAAGTGCTGAACCAGCTCTCCTTACATGGCAGTGAGAGAAACACAAGGTGGACAGTCAGCATGCCAGCATTCACCACGGGGCGGCAGGGTAGCCTAGTGGTTAGAGCGTTGGACGAGTAACCGGAAGGTTGCAAGTTCAAACCCCCGAGCTGACAAGGTGTCTGTCGTTCTGTCGTTCTGCCCCTGAACAGGCAGGGCCCCTGAACACTGTTCCTAGGCCATCATTGAAAATAAGAATTTGTTCTTAACTGACTTGCCTGGTTAAATAAAGGTAAAATAAAAATGAATTATAAGTTAAATATTAAGTTAAAAAGTGTTCATTCAGTATTGTTGTAATTGTCATTATTACAAATACATTAAAAAAAAATCTTATTTTTTTTCTTTTTAAATCGGCCGATTAATCGGTATCAGCTTTTTTGGTCCTCCAATAATCGGTATCGGCGTTGAAAAATCATAATCGGTCAACCTCTAATCCAGTTGACTCACCATTTGAATCTTGTCTGTTTGAAGAAGCAGTGATCAAGGAGGTTCTCAGTCAATAAGGACATATGGCAGGCTCATCCCAGGGGACGGTGTCATGCGCCCAGATCTAAAAATAAGCTACAAAAAAAACGAACCTAAATGTAGACTATGGAATCGCGTGGCTTTGTATTAGCTGCAGTATCCCCATGAGTTAATGTGCTCCTCTTCAGTTTAGTGTCAGATTTTAGGCTAGCAAAAAAACAAACTAAATTACATAAGTTTCATTCAGAGTACAGGTCTGTGATGATGTGCCTGTATTCCCATCTTTACAAGTTATCTCAAATCATTTAGTCAACTAGGGTATTTGCCATCATCTGTAGCCTGTAGTTTGTAAATACAATCTCTGGATCCAGACTTCATCACCAACACTTTAAATACATCCCACCATTTGTTGCACCTGACTCATTGACTGAAGCTTGTTCAGGGCAGAGGACATGTTTCCTTGCCCATCGTAGAGTACACCTGACCCGCTCATAATCTATTGAAGCTGCTGCTACATCCATTCAGTAGCTAGGGGTTGCCACCAGATGAGGTCCGAAAGCACAGAGAGGATAGATAAGGCTTCACCAACCACAGTGGACGGTCCCAATCTAAACAATCTGAAATGAAGGCCATTTATTTTGTATTACTACTTCAATAGTCACAGTTTCATTTAATGGGAGGACAATGGCTGAGTGAGAGAGGATGCTACCTGGACTGGAGAACTTTTATGTTTAAGAAGCAACTATAAAGGATAGCAAAGAGAAACAGACTACGTTTTCTACATTATCTCTGTTATTTTACATTCTCTGTGCCGTCTATTGCCTCCATTGACGTTATGAATCCAGCAACGGAGCAAGATTCTGTAGTTGTTCTATTCAAAAACAATAATTTGCATTTTTAAACTGGGTCAGGAGCCTAGGAGTTAGGCTGCATCCCTTAATGCTCCCTATATAGGGCACTACCTTTGACCAGGGCCCGTATGGCTCTGGTCCAAAGTAGGGAATAGGGAGCCATTTGGGACACAGACTATATCTGTGGCTGACAGTCAGACAAACAAAATCAACAATAGGAAAGATTGCAAAAGAGGCTGAAATTCATGAGAAGACATGTTTAATGAGATTCAGAGGGGAAAACACAGGCCTAGACAGAGAGAATAAGTGAACGTGCATATCAAACGGTCGTATCCAAGGGTAGCTTATTGATGTGCATCTCTCTGGGACTCCCTAGAGTACACCAGATGTTCACCACAAAACTGAGCAAGTGGATGGTGGTGGGGTCATGTGGCACTTGAATTTCACACGTCTCTCTTTTAGAGATCAACCAGAGAACACTAAAGGCTTCTCATTCAAATAAAACAAATCAGAGAGACAGGCCATAAATATACAGCCTATATCAGAGATGCAAAACATTTAGGCCTAGGCTATGCTGCATTAGTGGAGATGGCTTTTCCACAAAGCTCTTTGACTCAAAAGCCACATGACAGCTAAGCTTTGGAGGAATCTGAAAAAGTATTTTGTCAACCTTCTGGAATTCAGACCAGGGCACTAAGCCTGAAGGCTCTATAACAGCAGCAACAAGGTTGAGGCAACAGACATAGCCCAACACTATTCTTCACAATCCGAGAAAGTGTAACCTCTATCCAGGGATTAACCAACATGATTGCAGGTGGCTGTGTATTTATGGTACACTGCATCATCTGGATATGTGTGCAACAGAAGTTCAACATTCACCTTCTGCTACCATTTCTGTCAAGCCGTCTACACATACAGTTTGACATATAGGTTGGAGAAATCCAGCGTACGCACCACACAGAACGCACTACTACTGCCTCTGCAACGCAAGACAAATGCAGAATTCCATTGGAAATAAATGTATTTCTGGTGTGACAAAAGGCAATGACGCTGTCATTTGTTTGTGGTCATCGGCTGTCCTTTAGTTCGAAAATCTATCGAAAATCTATCACCAGTTTTGTACGGCGCAGCGCGGCTCGGAACGGAACATACCGGACCATTTTTTTCTCTCCATGTCCCTGGATTTCAACTGCTCTCTGGACGTTCATACCCGGATCTCACAGCTAGCTAGCTGCTATCCGTGTGACAGTCGGCTTTCGTCGATTCCGGAGCAAACATCGATTGTTCCGGTGCTAGCCAGCTCCGTCAATCACGCCTGAGTTCCATCATTCACTCCTGGGCTGCAGTCACCTATCCGGACCCGTTTCACTGCCTACGCGGAGCCCCACCGGGCCTTCACAACCGGACTGCCGACGTTATCTACCTGAAGGAGATCCGGCTGGCTCCTCTGTCGCGACGTTACCGGAACGCCCATCTGCGGCCCGCTAACCGTTAGCTGTCTTTCCGGCTGCTATCTGAATAGACATTCGGACAATTTATTTATTTGAATTATTATGTTTTCTTCTCGGGCCTCTATAACTATATCTATTGTTCTTATTTTTGTTGTTGTGTGATTTGGATTAATCCCCTCTACCACACGGAACCCCACTAATCTACTGACCGAACGCAAGAGGTGGCTAACAACAGACTCCATCCTATGCTAGCTTGCTACCGGTTGGCTTGGCTAGCTGTCTAAATCGCCGTGACCCTAAACCAACCTCTCCACTCACTGGACCCTTTTGATCACTCGACTAAGCATGCCTCTCCTTAATGTCAATATGTCTTGTCCATTGCTGTTCTGGTTAGTGTTTATTGGCTTATTTCACTGTAGAGCCTCTAGTCCTGCTCACTATACCTTATCCAACCTATTAGTTCCACCACCCACACATGCAATGACATCTCCTGGTTTCAATGATGTTTCTAGAGACAATATCTCTCTCTTCATCACTCAATACCTAGGTTTACCTCCACTGTATTCACATCCTACCTTACCTTTGTCTGTACATTATACCTTGATGCTATTTTATCGCCCCCAGAAACCTCCTTTTACTCTCTGTTCCAGACGTTCTAGACGACCAATTCTTATTGCTTTCAGTCGCACCCTTATTCTACTCCTCCTATGTTCCTCTGGCGATGTAGAGGTGAATCCAGGCCCTGCAGTGCCTAGCTCCACTCCTATTCCCCAGGCGCTCTCTTTTGACGACTTCTGTAACCGTAATAGCCTTGGTTTCATGCATGTTAACATTAGAAGCCTCCTCCCTAAGTTTGTTCTTTTCACTGCTTTAGCACACTCTGCCAACCCGGATGTTCTAGCTGTGTCTGAATCCTGGCTTAGGAAGACCACCAAAAATTCAGACATTTTAATTCCAAACTACAACATTTTCAGACAAGATAGAACTGCCAAAGGGGGCGGTGTTGCAATTTACTGCAAAGATAGCCTGCAGAGTTCTGTCCTACTATCCAGGTCTGTACCCAAACAATTTGAACTTCTACTTTTAAAAATCCACCTTTCTAAAAACAAGTCTCTCACCGTTGCCGCCTGCTATAGACCACCCTCTGCCCCCAGCTGTGCTCTGGACACCATATGTGAACTGATTGCCCCCCATCTATCTTCAGAGCTCGTGCTGCTAGGCGACCTAAACTGGAACATGCTTAACACCCCAGCCATCCTACAATCTAAACTTGATGCCCTCAATCTCACACAAATTATCAATGAACCTACCAGGTACCTCCCCAAAGCCTTAAACACGGGCACCCTCATAGATATCATCCTAACCAACTTCCCCTCTAAATACACCTCTGCTGTCTTCAACCAAGATCTCAGCGATCACTGCCTCATTGCCTGCATCCGTAATGGGTCAGCGGTCAAACGACCTCCTCTCATCACTGTAAAACGCTCCCTGAAACACTTCAGCGAGCAGGCCTTTCTAATCGACCTGGCCGGGGTATCCTGGAAGGATATTGACCTCATCCCGTCAGTAGAGGATGCCTGGATATTTTTTTAAAAATGCCTTCCTAACCATCTTAAATAAACATGCCCCATTCAAGAAATTTAGAACCAGGAACAGATATAGCCCTTGGTTCTCCCCAGACCTGACTGCCCTTAATCAACACAAAAACGTCCTATGGCGTTCTGCATTAGCATCGAACAGCCCCCGTGATATGCAGCTGTTCAGGGAAGCTAGAAACCATTATACACAGGCAGTTAGAAAAGCCAAGGCTAGCTTTTTCAAGCAGAAATTTGCTTCTTGCAACACTAACTCAAAAAAGTTCTGGGACACTGTAAAGTCCATGGAGAATAAGAACACCTCCTCCCAGCTGCCCACTGCACTGAAGATAGGAAACACTGTCACCACTGATAAATCCACCATAATTGAAAATTTCAATAAGCATTTTTCTACTGCTGGCCATGCTTTCCACCTGGCTACTCCTACCCCTGTCAACAGCACTGCACCCCCAACAGCAACTCGCCCAAGCCTTCCCCATTTCTCCTTCTCCCAAATCCATTCAGCTGATGTTCTGAAAGAGCTGCAAAATCTGGACCCCTACAAATCAGCCGGGCTAGACAATCTGGACCCTTTCTTTCTAAAATTATCTGCCGAAATTGTTGCCACCCCTATTACTAGCCTGTTCAACCTCTCTTTCGTGTCGTCTGAGATTCCCAAAGATTGGAAAGCAGCTGCGGTCATCCCCCTCTTCAAAGGGGGGGACACTCTTGACCCAAACTGCTACAGACCTATATCTATCCTACCATGCCTTTCTAAGGTCTTCGAAAGCCAAGTCAACAAACAGATTACCGACCATTTTGAATCTCACCATACCTTCTCTGCTATGCAATCTGGTTTCAGAGCTGGTCATGGGTGCACCTCAGCCACGCTCAAGGTCCTAAACGATATCTTAACCGCCATCGATAAGAAACATTACTGTGCAGCCGTATTCATTGATCTGGCCAAGGCTTTCGACTCTGTCAATCACCACATCCTCATCGGCAGACTCAACAGCCTTGGTTTCTCAAATGATTGCCTCGCCTGGTTCACCAACTACTTCTCTGATAGAGTTCAGTGTGTCAAATCTGAGGGTCTGTTGTCCGGACCTCTGGCAGTCTCTATGGGGGTGCCACAGGGTTCAATTCTTGGACCGACTCTCTTCTCTGTATACATCAATGAGGTCGCTCTTGCTGCTGGTGAGTCTCTGATCCACCTCTACGCAGACGACACCATTCTGTATACTTCCGGCCCTTCTTTGGACACTGTGTTAACAACCCTCCAGGCAAGCTTCAATGCCATACAACTCTCCTTCCGTGGCCTCCAACTGCTCTTAAATACAAGTAAAACTAAATGCATGCTCTTCAACCGATCACTACCTGCACCTACCCGCCTGTCCAACATCACTACTCTGGACGGCTCTGACTTAGAATACGTGGACAACTACAAATACTTAGGTGTCTGGTTAGACTGTAAACTCTCCTTCCAGACCCATATCAAACATCTCCAATCCAAAGTTAAATCTAGAATTGGCTTCCTATTTCGCAACAAAGCATCCTTCACTCATGCTGCCAAACATACCCTTGTAAAACTGACCATCCTACCAATCCTCGACTTTGGCGATGTAATTTACAAAATAGCCTCCAATACCCTACTCAACAAACTGGATGCAGTCTATCACAGTGCAATCCGTTTTGTCACCAAAGCCCCATACACTACCCACCATTGCGACCTGTACGCTCTCGTTGGCTGGCCCTCGCTTCATACTCGTCGCCAAACCCACTGGCTCCATGTCATCTACAAGACCCTGCTAGGTAAAGTCCCCCCTTATCTCAGCTCGCTGGTCACCATAGCATCTCCCACCTGTAGCACACGCTCCAGCAGGTATATCTCTCTAGTCACCCCCAAAACCAATTCTTTCTTTGGCCGCCTCTCTTTCCAGTTCTCTGCTGCCAATGACTGGAACGAACTACAAAAATCTCTGAAACTGGAAACTCTTATCTCCCTCACTAGCTTTAAGCACCAACTGTCAGAGCAGCTCACAGATTACTGCACCTGTACATAGCCCACATATAATTTAGCCCTATCAACTACCTCTTTCCCAACTGTATTTAATTTATTTATTTATTTTGCTCCTTTGCACCCCATTATTTTTATTTCTACTTTGCACATTCTTCCATTGCAAAACTACCATTCCAGTGTTTTACTTGCTATATTGTATTTACCTTGCCACCAAGGCCTTTTTTTGCCTTTACCTCCCTTCTCACCTCATTTGCTCACATTGTATATAGACTTGTTTATACTTTATTATTGACTGTATGTTTGTTTTACTCCATGTGTAACTCTGTGTTGTTGTATCTGTCGAACTGCTTTGCTTTATCTTGGCCAGGTCGCAATTGTAAATGAGAACTTGTTCTCAACTTGCCTACCTGGTTAAATAAAGGTAAAATAAAAATAAATAAATAAATAAATTGAGGGGTAATGCTTCCTCTACTTTGACAGGAGACAGTTACGGCCTGAGGGCTCTGGAGCAGGCTCTGTCACAGACAGCCTACCATAGGCCTAACACTGCTCATTCCAATCACACATGACCAAGAGTGGAATACTGCAGCGATAGATAGACGAGTCATGCAAGAGATTTGTACCAAGGGAACATGCAACATATGGCAGTTTTCCAAGCAGTCAATGTCCCACCGCCATCATGAAGTCAAGATATCAACATGGGGCTGTCCATCTTCAACAAACGGCTTGGATTTATGATGAGCCGAGCTACAGTCTTACTGAAATAATGTAATTAGTCCACATAGAAGAGCAGTACGAGTCCCATGAAGCCTAAGAAAGATCACTAGTCCTTTGGGGCTCAGTTGGTAGAGCATGTCGCTTGCAACACCAAGGATCAGGGGGTTTGATTCCCGCTGGGATAAACAAAAATGTGTCTACTAAAAGGAATATATTAATATGTATTATTAGGCTACATACTACAAATCACATAGATAATAGCCAATGAGCAGAACACTACATAATCCTGTGTTTAGGTCGTCTATCACTACAGCAACACCCAACCCTCCGCAGGTTAAACGTGCTTTATGGTTTCAGATTTCACCCTCTCCTAACTGACATGCTGTTGTTTAATTCCGCAGCAGAGTTGGTCGTCGGTTGAGTGTTTGATGGGATTTTTATGAAAGGAGACATTGTTTTCAGTTACCCTCCTTCTCCCCTCAGGCCCAACTTCCCTATGCCTGACCACAGGCTAAATCTAAGCTATGCAGTGTCACACTACGTATACAAATCAGTAATTGTGACATCATGTCAAAAGAGCCTGCATAACCAATAAATGGAGAGGAATGAGGCTTGACATATCAAAAACTCATTAAGCACAAGAGTAAGAAAAAGAGACGCATCTGGCAAAAGTAACACAAATTGGCAGGAACTTGGTGTGAGACTAATACCAGGAAAATTGTATTTTCTTTAAAAGAGAATTTTCAGTCAGTGTGTTTTAAGTGTGTGGGTTTGCCAAATGATTTACAAAAGGCAAGATGGCACTATTTAATGCCCATTGGTTGTCTTTCAAATATGGGCTTTTTCAAATAAATGTCTGTTTCTGTGGCTTGCTGCCAGCCCACAGACTGAAAACTTAGTACTTTTTGCACCAAGACAAGAGGGGTAAATAAGCTTCCTACACCATGTGGCGTAACAGGTTGGCCAACACAAGTGAGTTAGTAAACCATGAATAATTTAGTGACAGGTCCTCTGTACTGGCCCATTCTTAAAAAACACATCTAATGTTTGTTAATCAAGTGACAGTGGCCTGAAACAAGTTAAATTTTGTATTCCATGTTGTTGGTATCCTTTCACTCCAAATAGTAAAATGCATTTCGACAACAAATAAATAAGCCAGCTAATTTTGAAGACTGAGCCAAAAGGCAATTTGCCAGACCACATTTAATAGGCTATATAAACTAAAATGCCAAATATGACATGCTCAACTCTTACTAAATTCTGTGAATAAGTATTGGGTGCTGTATAAATTAGCCCAGCAGTAATCCAACGGCCAGCACTCAAATAAATAGTAACGTTAGATGCTAGCTCGCTGTACTATTCTCAGCAGTCACAATGAATGTATTTCGGCCCCATGCCGATCTGCACACAGATAAGGCCCAAATATTATTGTCAGATCTGAATTTATTTGGAATAAAGCTACAACATGAATGTAATTGTTGTATCACATTCACAACATTCAAGTGTTTATTCCTGTGCTATGGGCTAAACATATCTAGCTCTAGGGCTGACTAGCAAGAACAATCTTTAGCTAGCTATTTTGTTAGCCCTAACTTGCTAACCTAGCTAGCAACTAAACCATTAATACGTTTATATGGCTAAATGTAAATAGGCTGAATGTTGGCCAAGGACAGAGAAGTTTAATGCAATTGACGTTGCTTGACAAATACTGTCACTGACATGGCTAGCCTCGCTAACTACAATGCTAGGCCCGCGCCCATCTCTGTTTGCATGCTAACGTTGCCATCACCGACCAAGCAACATGACATTTCAGCACAAGTCATTATTCGGGCTGCAGCAAAGCCCTGCTTTTCTGACGACAATAAACCAGTTCAGCATAACTACCTACGATCTCATGTTCGGTAATTCTGTTATTTTCAAGGTAGCTTATCTGTTGGGCACAATAAACAAACCAAGAATGTCGTCTGATTTACTAGATTCAGAAACACCTTCAGCAAAATTAGCTGGCTAGCTAACATGCTATTACGCAGCAGGGGAAAACCTGACATGTATTTGGTGGTAGCTGCCCTCCCTCGATGAGGGGGGCATCCTGGTTCTCCCAAAACACGGTGAATTTATACGGTTTAGTAGATTCCGACATGTACAAGATCCACCCTCGTTATAACCCCGTGCAAAGATGCAGGGCCAAGCAGCTTACCTCTGGATGGAGAATAGGAACACAGCCAGCTTCTTTCTCATATTCATCCATAACGTCAGCCATCTTGGTGGTCAATCTCGCCAAGCATTATGGGACACAACGCTCTGTAGAAACAAACAGGAGGATGGGACGTTCGGTCAAAGCGATGCTCGAGGCTCACAAACCGTCCTGCGATTTTCTGGGGGTACATTGATGTTGCATTACGTCATTGTGTCACATCATCGTTTTGGTATAATTCTGTATCGGGTCATGCATATCAATACCTCTAGGTTAAGTCATGAAAGGAGGTCGGTACCCACATGTAAAGCCATTTGAGGTGTAATTGTTATAGCCTACTGTTATTATAACACTCTATGCCTGACACGAAACAACGTTATGATTCAGATATGTGCGTGCATGGACGACCTTGAACGCTAATATTCCCCACCTTGTTGCAGCTGTATGATCTGCACGAGAAATTGCGTCACATTTTTTTTAAACGTTCCTATTTACGAAATAAATATTTATGTATTTTACAGTAATCTTGTAGTATTAACATCATGACTAACACTGTTATGGCTATACATATTTTAAAATAGGTTTGGAAAAGCAGTTAATGTATTGTATAACCGTTAGTTAGGCTACTTCCAAGATGTAAACAAAAAAATCCCTACCAAAATGAACCCTACGTAAATCTATGCAATGGTGTGTTTGCTTCCATAAAGTTTCTGTGCAATATATACCTCAGTGGTGCAATATGTATGAAATATTTGTATTTTTCGAAGGGACCGTGCTACATTAGCCTGATACCAGTCGAGCTATTCCACTCCATGCCACTGCTTGGCTGGTCTTTCGGCAATCTCAACGTTCAATATGCAGCCGGATTTACGGCGCAGTTAGTTGTTGATTGATAATTGGAAACAACAGCCATGACAACAATCTGGAACATGGGTGTACGCAAATTTGCAGCAATATAGAATTCGAATTGAATAACAACAACAAACAAGACCGTTACGACCTGCTGCGGTAATTCCCTTGTGAGAAGGCAGTGTCAATGCAATGTCATGTTGTTCAAAGTGGCTAGAGCGGACTCTGTAATGAGAGAGAAATAATGATACGGAAAATATTAGCCTACAAGATTCAATCGAGCTGGGTTTGCTTCAGTTGCATCCTATTAATTAGAGGAATGAAGCGCAAAACTGGCACCTGTCGTCATTCCTCGCACATATGCTGACCATCATGACCTAATACATGTTTTACCATTTGTTATGCTCATTTCAGCTGCATTATTTGTCCCTCCTCTCTTATTGAGAGATGGAGTCCAGACCGGCTACTACTTTCTAAATGGGCGTAGAGAGAATTAGTAATATCGCTCTCTCACACACTAAAAGGACCTATCAATCAAAGCCACCAGCGCACCTCAAGACACACAAATCACATTTCTCCTTTCCTAAAAACGTATTCAAAACATATGCTCACCTTCACATGTTGGCTGTAATCCATCAGAAAGTAGGCCTAGGCTGCATTATAGCATAATGTTAAAATCATGTATTTAAATGAATTGACAAGGAGAGACAGCTATAGTATTACGAGAGACGTTGGTTCTATAATTATTATCCAAGCATGTGCCTTATTCCAGAGGACTTTTTCTAAACTTCCCCCTGTAATTCTTTATTTTTTTTCATTCAGTTGAGTCTGACGGAAGCCTTGGGGTTTTTATTCTAGGCGTGAAGATATTCCACCAATATGTTTAGACGATAAAAAGCTACAATGATCACTCGTGCATGGCTGCCAAATGTTTTGGTGTCCCCATAAGTCTAATATTTAAATTGAGGAAAGGTGACGATAATCATTATTTTAGCGATCCACGTTAGACGTCCCTCGTAAAGAATAGGCCCCCCATTCTGCTGATGTGAGCTGTTGGCGCACTTGCGCTTGATATGTGTTTATTGATGTGAAAGTGCCATTTCCCAAAAATGACCTCAGTGGGGAATGGGGATCTACGTCAACAGCCAGGGTTTCATTAAACAGGCATTATACTTTTTTTATTGCACATTTAATTAAATTGTCGTATGTGGCGATGTTCAACTTCAATTCGTTGGCACAAAACATGTGTCAGACAAAATATAGTTTTTGTCTCTTGCTTGTTTAACAGTATAACTTTAGACCGTCCCTCGCCCATACCCGGGCGCGAACCAGGGACCCTCTGCATACATCAATAACAGTCACCCACGAAGCATCGTTACCCATCGCTCCACAAAAGCCTCAGCCCTTGCAGAGCAAGGGGAACCACTCCTTCAATGTCTCAGAGCAAGTGACGTCACCGATTGAAACGCTATTTAGCGCGCATTGCTAACTAAACTAGCCGTTTCACATCCGTTACACTTGCACAGCACAGGTGCTGGTCGCCTTAATTCACTGTTGTAGGCTTAGTATCAAATCAAATCAAATGTTATTTGTCAAATACACCGAATACAACAGGTGTCGTAGACCTTTACCCTGAAATGCTTACTTTACAATGCCGTTCAGAAAATATTTACTAAATAAAGTTGTTTTTTTAATCACATCAAAAAGTAACACAATAAAATTACATAACGATAACGAGGCTATATACGGCGGTACCGGTACCGAGTCAATGTGCGGGGATACAGGCTAATCGAGGTAATGTATATAGGCTAGCATTCGAATGGTGGATTAATAGCCCAGGCTGCCCTAGCCCAGGCTGCCCAGCCTATCAATTAACTTCTGATTTACACATCTCTGTCTTCAATGTTCCTTTCTTATGTAATTCATGCATCTCCGCTGACATCTCCACTGGCCTCTCTCTGTCCAATCCTACTGTATTCCTCTTACAGCTCTTGAGACAGTACCCTATAGCCCAATGCGTGTCCTCGAAGTAGCACGTTTGAATGGCGAGAGCTTCTCTGGTATGACGTGTTCACGTTGGCTGATGGTAAAAAAATCAATAAACGGGAATCGTGCGTTCTTCCCGCGCCCAATGTTTATGTTTACAATTAAATGTATTATGTCAGAATGCCCAGTGTTTATGTTTACAATTAAATGTATTACGTCAGAATGCCCAACGTTTATGTTTACAATTAAGTGTATTACGTCAGAATGCCCAATGTTAGAATGTTTCCATTCAAATGTATCAATTAAATTTGAACGTTTTCCCATCAGTCTAGTTTGCATTAACATTGTGATTGGATGATAGCGGTGAAGGTTATCGAATCTAGTGGCAAGGAGTGGAACGTCAATTAAAGAGCCTGGTACCCAGGCTAGTGCTACATCTTTCTGCCACTAGATGTCGGACTCTACCCAGCTCATATTTAGTGGTTACAATTTATCTATCCTTTAAAACATGACATTACTAGTTGTGTAGACTGCCGAGCATCAAGCAAAAGTAGTCGAACGATAATCACCGGATTACAGGCGTCTCAGTTAATCACTGATTCAACATTCGCACTCACAAGAAGGAAGGCTACGAACAGGATTTCAGAGCTTTTATATAGACTCTAAAATACATGTAAAAAAAACTGTTTTAGAAACTGATCCGTTCCATCAACTAATTAAGCAATTTCTAGAAAACCATATGTATATGTTGCAAACCTGTGATAGCAGGCAGCTATCCTGACTCCTTATCGAGTGTGAAATGATGGAGTGTGTAAGCTAACGTTAGCTATTTCTGCAGTTCTTCTTAGCTAGCGAACGAAAAAAAACATTACATCATAAGGAAGTTGCAACAGTCAAACTAACAGTGGATGGTACCAGATAAGCCATCTGAACCAAACAAGGTAAGGACTGGAGAGCTAACGTTACCTTTCTATGGATGTTAATTATGCGAGTGTGAAAAGAGACACGGATCGGAGGGTGACACTTCTGAATGCGACAAAATTGAATGGTTCCGCTCTGTTCTGCTTGGGTGCTAACCCACACCAGCCAGATAGTTCGTTAGCAAGTTAGATATAGTTGTTGACATCAGTGTTGGCTATGGAGTTGTTAACTGTATGCTTATCAACGTCAATGTTACTAACTAGAAATTATCCTGGCTAGTTAGCTAGAATGCTAACTGACTTCATTATTTAGCTAGCCTGGTGGGGGTTATGTAATAGATGATAGGGCAATGAACAGGATCCAACCAGCTCGCTTGTTTTCATCTGATAACGTTACATGTAAATGGCAACGGAATCGATGATGCTCTCCGAGTATTTCAATCGCAGGCTAGGTGGCTATGTCAAGGCAGCATACATTTGTATTAGCTTAGGTGACAGAGCACTCTGAATGCAGACGTGCGTGATCAGCATGACTACAGTAGATATAGCCTAGTTGTGTGACAAGAAGGCCTACGTTGCGACTGAGATGAATTGTCAGGCTAAAATATAACAGTAAAATATACGTTGATTCTCTTCACTTTGTCAAAAAAAAGTAAAATATTTTGCTGTTATCTTTTGAATGCAGTGACTGAAGCATTGGGAGGGAAATTATATAATTGCTCTCCATTAAAGGAAAGGGAATGGGAAACAAACACGGAAACATTTTACAATATGTCTGCAATTATTTTTTGCGTCTTCAGTTAAAACATGTTCAGATATTGAAATACAAGTCACAGGGCTTGGTTCTTGTTTGTTAGCCAACGTTGTGCTGTGAAAGCTGTCCAAAACATCAACCCTGAGCTGACTTCACGTTACACTGAGATCCTGCGGTCGGGTTATGTCAGCAAGCCCAGGCCCGATCAGATATTATGTTACAACTCTCACTTGATATGAAGAGCTCAGTAACATGACACCCCACCATGAGACATAGCTCTACAATAACATGCTCTGCACCCTCTTTTCATAACGGGACACTGAAGGCATACATCACCAGACAAATTGTGTAGGCAATTGAAGCTACAGTATAGTGAGCCGACTAAAACCAGGGTTATACTCAGTGGTTGACTTGGACTGAAATAGGTGCCCGTATTTATTTTGTTTGCCGATACTGTTTTTATTTAGGTGAAACTTTTGAGTGAATATTCTAAAAGAGGAACAGGAACTCCAGCAGTAGACAAATTGAGGTGTCGGTGCTCCGGCCCAAGTCTAGCACTGGTTCAGAAAAGCAGTTGAAATGATTTCCCATTAGTCTAGTTGTCAAAGATGATCTAGTCCTTCCTTGAAAATCAACCAATTAGAAATATACCTTTGTTTTTAGAGGATATATTGAGGTTCAACTGTACTATTATAAAGCACTCTATCAAAGTACTATCACCTCCTAAAAAGGCTCCTATTTGAGGCAAATACTAGACGACTCTTAATGATTCAGGCTGATTGGACTGGTAGCCTAGCCTGGGACTCCCTAAGGATTCAGGCTGATTGGACTGGTAGCCTAGCCTTGGACTCCCTAAGGATTCAGGCTGAGTGGACTGATAGCCTAGCCTGGGACTCCCTAAGGATTCAGGCTGATTGGACTGGTAGCCTAGCCTAGACTGGGACTCCCTAAGGATTCAGGCTGATTGGACTGATAGCCTAGCCTTGGACTCCCTAAGGATTCAGGCTGATTGGACTGATAGCCTAGCCTAGACTGGGACTCCCTAAGGATTCAGGCTGAGTGGACTGGTAGCCTAGCCTAGACTGGGACTCCCTAAGGATTCAGGCTGAGTGGACTGGTAGTCTAGCCTGGGACTCCCTAAGGATTCAGGCTGATTGGACTGGTAGCCTAGCCTAGACTGGGACTCCCTAAGGATTCAGGCTGAGTGGACTAAGGATTCAGGCTGATTGGACTGGTAGCCTAGCCTAATGATTCTGGGACTCCCTAAGGATTCAGGCTGAGTGGACTGGTAGCCTAGCCTAGACTGGGACTCCCTAAGGATTCAGGCTGAGTGGACTGGTAGCCTAGCCTAGACTGGGACTCCCTAAGGGGCTGACTCCTAGCCTAGACTGGCACTCCCTAAGGATTCAGGCTGATTGATTCAGGCTGAGTGGACTGGTAGCCTAGCCTAGACTGGGACTCCCTAAGGATTCAGACTGATTGGATTGGTAGCCTAGCCTAGACTGGGACTCCCTAAGGATTCAGGCTGAGTGGACTGGTAGCCTAAATTGGGACGCCCTAAGGATTCAGGCTGAATGGACTGGTAGCCTAGCCTAGACTGGGACTCCCTAAGGATTCAGGCTGAGTGGACTGGTAGCCTAGCCTAGACTGGGACTCTCTAAGGATTCAGGCTGAGTGGACTGGTAGCCTAGCCTAAATTGGGGACCACATATTTCCATGTTTTCCATTCTTGACAGATTTGCATGTCAATGCAGGGTAATCATCATCTCACCCAGATAGGAAACATTCGTCATTTGAGTGATGAGGTGTAGACTACACCCTCAGTCACAGGCTCAGGCTCAGGGCCTTGCAGGTCATTTGCCTGCCAAATATAGTTTCCATTCGCCCCTCAAACTAGGCCTGCAGCTCATGGCCAGTGTACTGTTGCTCAGCTCTGGGATGTCTGTGGCGTGTCTTGATCCATTTCCACGTAGGCCTTTTTATTTACCTGTTAAGATGGGATTCTGACATGCTGTGGAGCTGGCTGTGCTTTAGTCCCACTCTGGTTTCAGTAAACTGCACATGATCAGGTTTGCTGGTTGTGGTGTGTAGCTGTGTCGTTGCTCAGAGAGATTTCCTACAGTGAGAGTAAACACAAGGCCACCTGAGCTACCAACCCCCAAGGTGTTGTGTGACTCCCTGTTCCCAACCTGTATAGATTCTCCCCCCTTGAGAAAGACAACATCCGGCCTCTGTCTCACTTCACAGCCCAGGCTGGTGTAGATATCTCAGCCATAAAGCCTATTGGCATTCCAATAGGTGATAGCAGCACCATGGTAAACAATGTAAACATTGCTCCCTGACAAGGCCAGCTACTGTTTAGGTCATAGTGCACTTCATTTCCAAAACCAAAAACTACAATTTTACGTAATTGTGTCAGATACCATTTATGTTACGTATTCTGTCCACGAGAGATTATAGCGCACCAGGAAAAACAAGGTTGAATTACTATAGCAACATCTCTAAAAAATATTCTGACCAAGATACTTCGCAATTAGCCTACAGAAGCCTAGTTCAACTACTACGACTCTGTAGAAATACATAGTAGAAAAAAGACTATCATTCACATGTAATCAAACAGACTCTGTCCAATGTTAAAAATACATGTTATTAATGTGTAATTGTACTGTTACCAGATCATTGGACTTGAAAGCCTGTGTAAACTGTCTGTCCTTCTGGTTTCTTCTCTGATTTGATTCCATTCGACTACACTGTCGCGTGGCGCTACATGTTGGCATTAAGAATTGATTTCATTAACATGGCTAACACCCTCATTTTGTCTCAGCATGAATAATCTTGCTCCCGAATGTAATTGTGATGTCTGGAGGCCTGCCTTCTACTGCCATAAATAAACACATTTTAAAAAGCTATGCATTCAAATGACCGCAAACATTAAATGACTCGGCACACAATGACATTACTCTCATGGTAGGAAATCTCTCTGAGCAACGACACAGAGAAGGAAGTCTCCTCTCCCCAGTCACTGTTACTGATCTCCTCACTGGTCTCCACGGTGATGGATGGATGCCCTGGGCGTAACCTCACTGCTTGTATCATTGGCTTATAACAGAGGAGCGCACTAAGCCAATGATAAACAATGTGTTTGTATTTCCGAGGATGACTGGAATAGCTGCCTAATGCTTTCAGAGTCAGACGGATGTCCTTCACATTACTGGTAGAGGAGATTGCCTGCTTGCAACCAGTCATGACCTATCTCTTGAAAGGGATACTTCAGGATTTCGTTGGATACCGTTTTTATGTTTCTGCGTGCAGTTTGAAGGCAGTTGCTCACTAGTGCTAACGCAATGACTGGAAGTCTATCATATCTGATAGACTTTGTCATTACACTAACGCAAGTTAGCATTGGCTCTCGAAACTACCTCTAACTTCCTTCATAATGGACGCAGAGACACAAAAATGCCAAAATTCCGAAGTATCCCTTTAAAGCTGCTGAAATTAGGCAAACTATTCCAATTTTAGCAACCAAGAAATGGCGGAGCTGTTTCTGCATATTGCACCTTTTAAGACTGTCAAATCACATGGCTTTCTGGAGTTCGCTGGATTCAAAAGGCCATAGAAATGAGTGAATAGACTAATAATTTTGGTTTAAAAAACATCCTTGCTAGCAGTCATTGGGCTATGACATACAGTACAGTATCCTGCTAAAGACAATCAAATAAAATACAATTGTATTTGTCACAGGCGCTGAATACAACAGGTGTATACTTTATAGTAAAATGCTTACTACAAGCCCTTAACCAACAATGCAGTTTTAACAAAACATAAGAGGGGTACAGTACCAATGTTGAACTTTTCCAACAATTCCATATGAAATAATGTCTCTTCTAGTCTGTCCACCTGAATCCACGTGGCTTGTAATGATCTTCTGTTCATTGTAATATTAAGACACTAGGCCTAAATGCAGAGGACATTTAAAACGTCCACACTCAGTATCTGTACACTGTGTTGATATTGCTTCCTGCCAGGGTTGAAGCCCAGCCTTGGTAACAGAGCTCTAATGCTGAGTCACACACACCCTGGAGGCTGATGGTCATGGAAACGACACCACTGCAGAGTGTAATGGATGGACGGGGTCGAGTCTGGCCTGTGATTTGGGTGACTGAGTGCTATGTAGACAAATAGCTGGTTCAGTGTAATGGTTGTCTCAGGCTTTCCTCTGTGCCTGGGATCTGAAGGGCTTCCAATAGCCACAGCCACCAGTAGCCTTGTCACTGCTGGAGGCTGGTGTTGCACTGAAGTCTAAATGGACTTCAATTCAAATCATCACTGATGCAATGCACACGTCTTTAGTAGGAATATCCTAATATTGTGTGACTGGCTTTGAAAAATCTTTCAACCCATCTGCTTTCTTACCTGAACAAATTACAATTTGCACCTGGAGTTCAAACAAATCCAAAGTACAGACGTTTAATTAACACCAGCTTAACACCAGTTTTTTTTTTACCCCAGCAGTATAGGTATACACACACACACACACACACTCACATTCACTATAGACGAGGGCTCCGCCTGGCCCTTGGAGATCATTGGCCCAGCTAGTCATCCTCAGGGCTTGTCCTGGTCACTCCTCCAGAGCATATCCTTAGATATATTTAGATATTAAGGAAAACCTAATCAGGATTGTGCACCCAATTGACTGTTCCCCGGGGAGACAGTGCTGCAACCACAGATGGTTCCTTTAACTATTCTTGGGAACATGGAGCGGCTCTTGGTTACTGTACCCTGCTGTGTAGGGGCCTAGTGGAGAGTCCTAGTGGAGAGGCCTCATGACGTCTAGCGCCTCATGATTCATAAAGTAATAACACACACTCAGCATGTGGGATGGCAGGGTAGCCTAGTGGTTAGTGCGTTGAACTTGCAACCGTAAGGTTGCAAGTTCAAATCCCCGAACTGACAAGGTACAAATCTGTCGTTCTGCCCCTGAACAGGCACATAGTCCATGTTCCTAGACCAGTTAACCCACTGTTCCTAGGCCGTCATTGAAAATAAGAATTTGTTCTTAACTGACTTGTCTAGTTAAATAAAAAGGTAAAAATGTCATCCTTTCTCACGTTACGTCCAAGTCCATTAGAGATGCTGAATGAAATACTACACCTTCTGGGTTAAATGCGGAAGACACATTTCAGTTGAAGGCCTTCAGTTGTACAGCTGACAAGGGGCCCCTTTCCCTTCCCTTTCTAACTACACGTCAATGACAGCTAGCACAGCTGCCTATTAGCTAGAGGCTTATAAAGCATGTGAGAACGAAGAGACTATCAGTCTGGTCTTTTTCCTCTTCTTCACCTTGACAGCTGATGCTGACGTTGGCATTAAGAGAGACTAATGGCTAAAGCAATTATAGTTTTCTCCCTTTACAGTCAAAATGTCTTGTTAG
This sequence comes from Oncorhynchus clarkii lewisi, assembly GCF_045791955.1. NCBI lineage: Eukaryota > Metazoa > Chordata > Actinopteri > Salmoniformes > Salmonidae > Oncorhynchus > Oncorhynchus clarkii. Next base: position 27,422,323 of record NC_092179.1, on the reverse strand, counting down.
CAAGTTTCCTTTATCCCAAGGTATTTGTGAATTGTGCTGTAAGTCTTTGTGTTCCAACACTGCTAAATGCTACGCCTCACTAGATGTATTGGATAGTGTCATTCATAGTCTGTGTGTTAGGGCGGGCTGAGCTGTAGTGTTCAACAGTGTTGAACTGGTTTCTAATGCATTTTACACCTCTTTGAAATAAGCTGATTTGTTGCATAAATCCCCCAGATTAGCTGTGAAGTTCAAAACCCACTCCTGTCTCATAAAAAGCCTCCTTTTGTCTCATAAAAACCCGCTCCCGTCTCATTAAAACCTGCTCCCCATCTCATTAAAACCCGCTCCCATCTCATTAAAACCCGCTCCCCGTCTCATTAAAACCCGCTCCCCGTCTCATTAAAACCCGCTCCCGTCTCATAACCTGCTCCCCGTCTCATTAAAACCCGCTCCCCGTCTCATTAAAACCCGCTCCCGTCTCATAACCTGCTCCCCGTCTCATTAAAACCCGCTCCCCGCCTCATAAAAACCCGCTCCCGTCTCATTAACACCTACTCCCCGTCTCATTAAAACCTGCTCCCCGTCTCATTAAAACCCGCTCCCCGTCTCATTAAAACCCGCTCCCTGTCTCATTAAAACCCGCTCCCGTCTCATTAAAACCTGCTCCCGTCTCATTAAAACCTGCTCCCCGTCTCATTAAAACCCGCTCCCCGTCTCATTAAAACCCGCTCCCCGTCTCATTAAAACCCGCTCCCCGTCTCATTAAAACCTGCTCCCGTCTCATTAAAACCTGCTCCCGTCTCATTAAAACCTGCTCCCGTCTCATTAAAACCTGCACCCGTCTCATTAAAACCTGCTCCCTGTCTCATTAAAACCCGCTCCCCGTCTCATTAAAACCTGCTCCCCGTCTCATTAAAACCCGCTCCCCGTCTCATTAAAACCCGCTCCCCGTCTCATTAAAACCCGCTCCCCGTCTCATTAAAACCTGCTCCCGTCTCATTAAAACCTGCTCCCGTCTCATTAAAACCTGCTCCCGTCTCATTAAAACCCGCTCCCCGTCTCATTAAAACCGCTCCCGTCTCATTAAAACCCGCTCCCCGTCTCATTAAAACCCGCTCCCCGTCTCATTAAAACCCGCTCCCGTCTCATTAAAACCCGCTCCCGTCTCATTAAAACCTGCTCCCGTCTCATTAAAACCTGCTCCCCGTCTCATTAAAACCTGCTCCCGTCTCATTAAAACCTGCTCCCCGTCTCATAAAAACCTGCTCCCCGTCTCATAAAAACCTGCTCCCCGTCTCATTAAAACCTGCTCCCGTCTCTTTAAAACCTGCTTCCCGTCTCATTAAAACCCGCTCCCCGTCTCATTAAAACCCGCTCCCGTCTCATTAAAACCTGCTCCCCGTCTCATTAAAACCCGCTCCCCGTCTCATTAAAACCCGCTCCCCGTCTCATTAAAACCTGCTCCCCGTCTCATTAAAACCTGCTCCCCGTCTCATTAAAACCTGCTCCCCGTCTCATTAAAACCTGCTCCCCGTCTCATTAAAACCTGCTCCCCGTCTCATTAAAACCTGCTCCCCGTCTCATAAAATGTAGGAGGATTGTGTCTGGAATAGTCTGGACTCTTGTTTCCATCCCATTAGCTCAGATCCGACCAAGAAAGAAACCCACTGAAACGGATTGTAGACTGTTTGTTTTAATATAGAAACTACAGGTAAAAGTTCATCTAGTTGAAGCACCTTTTGAAGGCCATTGTCCTGGATGAAGGAGACATTTTAGGAAGGTCTTCCCCAGAGCTCCAGAAGGATGGGATCATGACGAGGCCCATGGGGCGTGGCGTCTCTGCAGCGCAGTGACCCAGTAGTCGGACTCCCCTGCACAGCTGGCATTCTCAGCTGCCTGAAATCCTGCTCCAAGGCAGGGTTCCCTCGTCCACCCTAAACCATTATTACGTCGGGCCTCCGTGTTGCACAGACAGGATTACGGCACTAAATATAGCCCCGCTTTAGGGCCTACACACCGGGCGTGACCTCAGAGGTGTGCCCCAGTGAACCCTGCCAACATGGAGTGTATACAGTTTTAATCACTGGAGCAATGCAGTACAGGAAAAAGGAATGAGAAGTACAAAGATAGAATATATTATCGGTTAGCTAGATGTTTGACTGACAGCACTGCTGCAGCAGCGACATCAGACCAACCCTAAAAGCCTGGGAGAGATGATTGTGGGCTTACCTCACTATAGAAAGGATTTGTCACTGGGCAGGACAATGAGGCTACTTCTGTATTCTGTAACTATGGCTCACTGCTTTGACTTCACCGCCAGTGAAGCAAATCCCTTTTGCTTTGTGAATGGAGTGAACACAAAGGCCCAGCGGGCTGATATGATTCTCCTTTGTAGGATTTCACTTCTTCTCTGACTTGGGCAGGTTCTTAAAAGCCCCCCACTAATTGGATACCCAGCCAAGTCTCAGCTTCAGGAATCAGAGATTGAATGAGTTTGCTGCAGGTCTATTCCATGCTAACATAATTTTTTCACTTTAAAATGTATACCAAACAAAAACAATTGATTTAGAAGTTTAACAAACCATATGCACAAGGACTTTCCACAGAACATTTTATAAACACACATTTACAGCAAACTGTGCAGATACAACGTGTGGTAACAGAAGAGGGAGAGTTTACCCTCTGCACAGTTCTCACAGGAAATGTAAAAATACAACATAAATGTACTGTGTAAATTGTTTCATAGTAGTCATGATGTATAGAGTAGTGTTCTATGGTTGGTTAGACTTTGAAGTCAGTTGTTTGGCATACATTTTCAAGTGTCAAATCCGTTTCAGCATAATTCTGTTTCCTTGGAATTTCCCTGCAGTGAATGTTGAAGGAGTGTCTTGTTGCTCTTAAACCGACTGATAAGAAAATAAAAGCCAACAGCAGCTCTGTTTTCTGGGGACAAATTATCCTCGGCCATCTAAAGCTTCATTTGCACCTGGCTCAGGAAGCTCAGTTCAGAGACCAGTGGGGACTGGCGTTCGTGTCCACTCCTCTCTTGATTGACCCTAATTTAATTACTTAGCTGTTTTATTAAATTAAGTCAAGCTTTGTTGCTCTTGAATCACTGAGTAGAAATCTGTGGGCGTGGCCCGATTTGAAGCTGTGCTTCACTCACAGTGGAAAAAACCCATCAAGAAGTTTCCCCGTTGCCTCATCATTTATCTGGCCTTTGTTGGTCTGACATAAGCTGTTATCACGTTTTCTAGAAAAAGATTAAAGTGAAAGGTGCCAAAGTGGCTCTGTTGCCAGGAGACTGGACAGATGGTCATGTGTTTACCACAGTAAACGTGTTTAAAAAGCCCAGCAGAAACGACATGGGATTTGCACTGACTGTGTCTTCATTGCATTTACCATCTCTTCATCTGTTTTCTGCTCTTGTGAAACACATTGTTCCTCCCATTGTTGGACACCGTGTGAAACCGTCTGTAACAAATGAGTTCTTTAACTTCTCCAGCGCCGCCACCTTTTAGCCCTGGGCTGTGATTCAGTACACGTTGATACCAACCAACAACAATACTGAAAACAGCACCACTTGGTCCCTCCACAGTTAGAGTTGCCTCATGGAAAGTGTCCCTGGGCTGTGATTCAGTACACGTTGACACCAACCAACAACAATACTGAAAACAGCACCACTTGGTCCCTCAACAGTTAGAGTTGCCTCATGGAAATTGTCCCTGGGCGTTGGGACATCTCCATGGGAACGGTTTGGAACGTAACCCCTGTTAGGCTAATCCGTCTAGGACTAAGCCCCGGACCGTCCCTGGGAACATAGTAAGAGTGACACTGTGACGTACCCCGGAACTCTTATGTCACCTGACCGACCGTGCTCTATTGTTTCAGTCTCGCCCGAGTCGTCAATGCTTTCCGGGCTAACCAGGAGACCCAGACCCAACTCTGCTCCTACTTCTAATAGCTACAGCAGCACCCACCAGTCTCCCCAGCATGAGGACATGGTTTGGCAGAGAAAGAGAAGGGGAGACTGAGCTGGTAAGAGGAGAGGTAACCTGAAGACCTGAAGGTAGACCTCAGTCCTAATGGCTTCCTCCAGACAACTACCCCGTGGATTACGTTTGTGTTGGTGGAGGCTGTACAGGACTTCTGCCTCAGCGGGTGTTCTTAGTAGTTTTACAATCTACTGTTTTGTTTTGCTTTTGAAAAGTGTAAATAATATAAATATGAAGAAGATTCCAAAGAATAACGACAATGTATAAATTAGGCGAACAAAATCGTATTCATTGATACATTAGTGTTGATTGAATTTATGTCACTATCAGGTCTCAGTGGAGGGTTTCTGTAGGCTGTCAGGTTTGTACTGGTGCAGTTCTCTGGAAACAACAGCTTCTGCATTTCCCTTCCCCCAGGGAAGTGCTTCTGCATGCTATCCTTCCCCCAGGGAAGTGCTTCTGCATTTCCCTTCCCCCAGGTTATAGGCCTAGATGTTGCTTTATGACTACCATAGCAACATTGAAACGTCCAATTAAAAGGAGGTGGGAGTATTCCACTTGATGTCTGACTGATAGTAATGTGCCTTTGTAGGCCAGTGTGCTTATTTATTACCGTCTGAGAGCAAGAGCTGCCTCCGCTCACCTTGTGGGCTAACACCAATAACTAACTAGGTTAGTCTGGCCTGTGGAACTGTGCTGTTCACACACACAAAACAAGGGAGAGGTAGAGAACCTGTCGTTTTGGTTCGATCCATTCCTTTATGTCAACATGGTATAGCCTAAATGAACACACATACTGTGAACCAAGACATGACTCCACACAGCGCGACACGACATGACTCCACACAGCGCGACATGACATGACTCCACACAGCGCGACACGACATGAATCCACACAGCGCGACACGACATGACTCCACACAGCGCGACACGACATGACTCCACACAGGGCAGCGCGACACTACATGACTCCACACAACACGACAAGACATGACTCCACACAGGGCAGCGCGACATGACGTGACTCCACACAGCGCGACAAGACATGACTCCACACAGGGCGACAAGACATGACTCCACACAGGGCGGCAAGACATGACTCCACACAGGGCGGCAAGACATGACTCCACACAGGGCGGCAAGACATGACTCCACACAGGGCGGCAAGACATGACTCCACACAGGGCGGCAAGACATGACTCCACACAGGGCAGCGCGACAAGACATGACTCCACACAGGGCAGCGCGGCAAGACATGACTCCACACAACACGACAAGACATGACTCCACACAGCGCGACAAGACATGACTCCACACAGCACGACAAGACATGACTCCACACAGCACGACACGACATGACTCCACACAGCACGACACGACATGACTCCACACAGCACGACAAGACATGACTCCACACAGCACGACAAGACATGACTCCACACAGCGTGGCAAGACATGACTCCATGGGTCCTGGATTAACCCTCTGTGGTTTGTGTTTGGGTCCTGGGCTCCATCAGATTAACCCTCTGGTTTATGTTTGGGCCCTGGGATCCATCAGATTAACCCTCTGGTTTATGTTTGTAACCTGGGCTCCATCAGATTAACCCCCTGGTTTGTGTTTGGGTCCTGGGCTCCATCAGATTAACCCTCTGGTTTATGTTTGGGTCCTGGGCTCCATCAGATTAACCCTCTGGTTTGTGTTTGGGTCCTGGTCTCCATCAGATTAACCCTCTGTGGTTTGTGTTTAGGCCCTGGGCTCCATCAGATTAACCCTCTGGTTTATGTTTGGGTCCTGGGCTCCATCAGATTAACCCTCTGGTTTGTGTTTGGGTCCTGGGCTCCATCAGATTAACCCTCTGTGGTTTGTGTTCGGGTCCTGGGCTCCATCAGATTAACCCTCTGGTTTGTGTTTGGGTCCTGGGCTCCATCAGATTAACCCTCTGTGGTTTGTGGTCTGGGTCCTGGGTCCTGGGTCCTGTGTCCTGGGTCCTGGGTCCTGGGTCCTGGGTCCTGGGTCCTGGGTCCTGGCCCCTGTCACCCTACACCGTCTGGTGTTAAATGTATTTTATTCTCCATCTCTTCTCTTTCATAGTGTAGCCTACACAGGTACCATAGTACTCTGTTCTTCCTCTCCTCTCCTCCCAAGACCAGTCTGTCTGTGTGGTTCAGATTGACCACCAGATGGACATTTTAATTGGCCCTGCGACTAATAAAGCATGTCCAATGGGATTAAGGAATGGGTTCTGGAGGTGGGCCAAAGGACACGCCTCATGGAGCCCACTGGCACGGAGGAGATTAAAAACTGTAGAACCCACACACACTTGTAGAACCACGCGCGCAATCACACGCGACTAGGTCACTCCGTCTAGGACACTCCGACTAGGACACTCCGTCTGTGATGGACTGAAGCGTATGCTCCGCCAGGCTCTTTTAGGAGGGGAGGGGATATAAACACTGTGATGTCATCATGTCTCCCTCCCTGCCTTCTTTTCTCTCTCAGGCTGCTGTGGGGTCGTGAGGAGACTGCTTTCTGCTGCACCAGCTGCATGAGGTAGGTCCTATATTTGTCACCGCTCGCCTGTCTGCTTGAAGATGCTCGGCTGCTTTTGGTAAATGGGTATGGAGCTCCACACATGACTGTGTGCGTGTGTGTATTTGTGTGTATTTGTGTGCGTGTGTATAGGTGATGTGTCTGTAAGTGCGTCTGTGGGATGTGTGTGTGAGAGAGCGAGAGAGCGTGTGTGTGTGTTATATGCGATCTCGTACTGCATGCATGGTAGTGTGTGTGTGTGAGTGTGTTATATGCGATCTAGTACTGCATGCATGGTAGTGTGTGTGTGTGAGTGTGTTATATGTGATCTCATACTGCATGCATGGTAAGCTGTGTGGGAGAGAGCGTGTGAGTGTGTTATATGTGATCTCGTACTGCATGCATGGTAAGTTGTGGGAGAGAGTTGGTGCTACAGTAGGTTTAGCATACAGTAGGTTTAGCATACAGTAGGTTTAGCATACAGTAGGTTTAGAATGCCTCTATAGCGATACAGAGCCGGAGGCTCGTCGGATCAGATTTTACAACAGGACTGGTACACAGACAGACCGGTGCTGTCCAATCTGAAGTGGCCTCTCTGAAGTTATCTCAGGCTAGCATCATGCCCTGCTGGATCATGGTGTCTCTATCACTTCCAGCTCTCTGTCATTTCTCTCTCCCTCTGTCTCTCTCCCTCTGTCTCTCTCCCTCTGTCTCTCTCCCTCTGTCTCTCTCCCTCTGTCTCTCTCCCTCTGTCTCTCTCCCTCTGTCTCTCTCCCTCTGTCTCTCTCCCTCTGTCTCTCGTCCCTCTGTCTCTCTCCCTCTGTCTCTCGTCCCTCTCCCTCTGTCTCTCTCTCCCTCTGTCTCTCTCTCCCTCTGTCTCCCTCTCTCTCTCTCCCTCTCTCTCTCTCTCTCTCCCTCTGTCTCTCTCTCTCTCTCTCTCTCTCTCTCTCTCTCTCTCTCCCCCTGTCTCTCTCCCTCCCTCTCCCTCTGTCTCCATCTCGCCCTCTGTCTCTCTCCCTCTGCCTCTCTCCCTCTGCCTCGGTCTCTCTCGCTCTCCCTCTCTCTCTCTCTCTCTCCCTCTGTCTCTCTCCCTTTCTCTCTCTGTCAATCAGATGAAGGTACGGAGGTGCTTCTGCCCTTAAGTGGAATCCACTCAGTCAGCTCAGTCACCTAGACTGCACAGTCACCTAGTCAGTTGAGATCTGAACCAGAGAGGTGCTGTTCTGTCAGACAGTCAGTAGAGATCCGAACCAGAGAGGGGGTGTTCTGTCAGACAGTCAGTAGAGATCTGAACCAGAGAGGTGCTGTTCTGTCAGTAGAGATCTGAACCAGAGAGGTGGTGTTCTGTCAGACAGTCAGTAGAGATCTGAACCAGAGAGGTGGTGTTCTGTCAGACAGACAGTATAGAGATCTGAACCAGAGAGGTGCTGTTCTGTCAGTAGAGATCTGAACCAGAGAGGTGGTGTTCTGTCAGTAGAGATCTGAACCAGAGAGGTGGTGTTCTGTCAGACAGACAGTAGAGATCTGAACCAGAGAGGTGCTGTTCTGTCAGTAGAGATCTGAACCAGAGAGGGGGTGTTCTGTCAGACAGTCAGTAGAGATCTGAACCAGAGAGGTGGTGTTCTGTCAGACAGACAGTAGAGATCTGAACCAGAGAGGTGCTGTTCTGTCAGTAGAGATCTGAACCAGAGAGGGGGTGTTCTGTCAGACAGTCAGTAGAGATCTGAACCAGTGAGGTGCTGTTCTGTCAGTAGAGATCTGAACCAGAGAGGTGGTGTTCTGTCAGACAGACAGTAGAGATCTGAACCAGAGAGGTGGTGTTCTGTCAGACAGACAGTATAGAGATCTGAACCAGAGAGGTGCTGTTCTGTCAGTAGAGATCTGAACCAGAGAGGTGGTGTTCTGTCAGACAGACAGTAGAGATCTGAACCAGAGAGGTGGTGTTCTGTCAGACAGTCAGTAGAGATCTGAACCAGAGAGGTGGTGTTCTGTCAGACAGTCAGTAGAGATCTGAACCAGAGAGGTTCTGTCAGACAGTCAGTAGAGATCTGAACCAGAGAGGTGGTGTTCTGTCAGTAGAGATCTGAACCAGAGAGGTGGTGTTCTGTCAGACAGTCAGTAGAGATCTGAACCAGTGAGGTGCTGTTCTGTCAGTAGAGATCTGAACCAGAGAGGTGGTGTTCTGTCAGACAGACAGTAGAGATCTGAACCAGAGAGGTGGTGTTCTGTCAGACAGTCAGTAGAGATCTGAACCAGATAGGTGGTGTTCTGTCAGACAGTCAGTAGAGATCTGAACCAGATAGGTGGTGTTCTGTCAGACAGACAGTAGAGATCTGAACCAGAGAGGTGGTGTTCTGTCAGACAGACAGTAGAGATCTGAACCAGAGAGGTGGTGTTCTGTCAGACAGACAGTAGAGATCTGAACCAGAGAGGTGGTGTTCTGTCAGTAGAGATCTGAACCAGAGAGGTGGTGTTCTGTCAGACAGACAGTAGAGATCTGAACCAGTGAGGTGCTGTTCTGTCAGTAGAGATCTGAACCAGAGAGGTGCTGTTCTGTCAGACAGTCAGTAGAGGTCTGAACCAGAGAGGTGGTGTTCTGTCAGACAGTCAGTAGAGATCTGAACCAGAGAGGTGCTGTTCTGTCAGTAGAGATCTGAACCAGAGAGGTGGTGTTCTGTCAGACAGACAGTAGAGAACTGAACCAGAGAGGTGCTGTTTTGTCAGTAGAGATCTGAACCAGAGAGGTGGTGTTCTGTCAGACAGTCAGTAGAGATCTGAACCAGAGAGGTGCTGTTCTGTCAGTAGAGATCTGAACCAGAGAGGTGGTGTTCTGTCAGACAGACAGTATAGATCTGAACCAGAGAGGTGCTGTTCTGTCAGTAGAGATCTGAACCAGAGAGGTGGTGTTCTGTCAGACAGTCAGTAGAGATCTGAACCAGAGAGGTGGTGTTCTGTCAGACAGTAAGTAGAGATCTGAGCCAGAGAGGTGCTGTTCTGTCAGTAGAGATCTGAACCAGAGAGGTGGTGTTCTGTCAGACAGACAGTAGAGAACTGAACCAGAGAGGTGCTGTTCTGTCAGACAGTCAGTAGAGATCTGAACCAGAGAGGTGCTGTTCTGTCAGTAGAGATCTGAACCAGAGAGGTGGTGTTCTGTCAGACAGACAGTAGAGATCTGAACCAAAGAGGGGGTGTTCTGTCAGACAGTCAGTAGAGAACTGAACCAGAGAGGTGCTGTTCTGTCAGACAGTAAGTAGAGATCTGAGCCAGAGAGGTGCTGTTCTGTCAGTAGAGATCTGAACCAGAGAGGTGGTGTTCTGTCAGACAGACAGTAGAGATCTGAACCAGAGAGGTTCTGTCAGACAGACAGTAGAGATCTGAACCAGAGAGGTGCTGTTCTGTCAGTAGAGATCTGAACCAGAGAGGTGCTGTTCTGTCAGACAGACAGTAGAGATCTGAACCAGAGAGGGGGTGTTCTGTCAGTAGAGATCTGAACCAGAGAGGTGGTGTTCTGTCAGACAGACAGTAGAGAACTGAACCAGAGAGGTTCTGTCAGACAGTCAGTAGAGATCTGAACCAGTGAGGTGCTGTTCTGTCAGACAGACAGTAGAGATCTGAACCAGAGAGTTGCTGTTCTGTCAGACAGTCAGTAGAGATCTGAACCAGAGAGGTGCTGTTCTGTCAGTAGAGATCTGAACCAGAGAGGGGGTGTTCTGTCAGACAGTCAGTAGAGATCTGAACCAGAGAGGTGGTGTTCTGTCAGACAGACAGTAGAGATCTGAACCAGAGAGGTGCTGTTCTGTCAGTAGAGATCTGAACCAGAGAGGGGGTGTTCTGTCAGACAGTCAGTAGAGATCTGAACCAGTGAGGTGCTGTTCTGTCAGTAGAGATCTGAACCAGAGAGGTGGTGTTCTGTCAGACAGACAGTAGAGATCTGAACCAGAGAGGTGGTGTTCTGTCAGACAGACAGTATAGAGATCTGAACCAGAGAGGTGCTGTTCTGTCAGTAGAGATCTGAACCAGAGAGGTGGTGTTCTGTCAGACAGACAGTAGAGATCTGAACCAGAGAGGTGGTGTTCTGTCAGACAGTCAGTAGAGATCTGAACCAGAGAGGTGGTGTTCTGTCAGACAGTCAGTAGAGATCTGAACCAGAGAGGTTCTGTCAGACAGTCAGTAGAGATCTGAACCAGAGAGGTGGTGTTCTGTCAGTAGAGATCTGAACCAGAGAGGTGGTGTTCTGTCAGACAGTCAGTAGAGATCTGAACCAGTGAGGTGCTGTTCTGTCAGTAGAGATCTGAACCAGAGAGGTGGTGTTCTGTCAGACAGACAGTAGAGATCTGAACCAGAGAGGTGGTGTTCTGTCAGACAGTCAGTAGAGATCTGAACCAGATAGGTGGTGTTCTGTCAGACAGTCAGTAGAGATCTGAACCAGATAGGTGGTGTTCTGTCAGACAGACAGTAGAGATCTGAACCAGAGAGGTGGTGTTCTGTCAGACAGACAGTAGAGATCTGAACCAGAGAGGTGGTGTTCTGTCAGACAGACAGTAGAGATCTGAACCAGAGAGGTGGTGTTCTGTCAGTAGAGATCTGAACCAGAGAGGTGGTGTTCTGTCAGACAGACAGTAGAGATCTGAACCAGTGAGGTGCTGTTCTGTCAGTAGAGATCTGAACCAGAGAGGTGCTGTTCTGTCAGACAGTCAGTAGAGGTCTGAACCAGAGAGGTGGTGTTCTGTCAGACAGTCAGTAGAGATCTGAACCAGAGAGGTGCTGTTCTGTCAGTAGAGATCTGAACCAGAGAGGTGGTGTTCTGTCAGACAGACAGTAGAGAACTGAACCAGAGAGGTGCTGTTTTGTCAGTAGAGATCTGAACCAGAGAGGTGGTGTTCTGTCAGACAGTCAGTAGAGATCTGAACCAGAGAGGTGCTGTTCTGTCAGTAGAGATCTGAACCAGAGAGGTGGTGTTCTGTCAGACAGACAGTATAGATCTGAACCAGAGAGGTGCTGTTCTGTCAGTAGAGATCTGAACCAGAGAGGTGGTGTTCTGTCAGACAGTCAGTAGAGATCTGAACCAGAGAGGTGGTGTTCTGTCAGACAGTAAGTAGAGATCTGAGCCAGAGAGGTGCTGTTCTGTCAGTAGAGATCTGAACCAGAGAGGTGGTGTTCTGTCAGACAGACAGTAGAGAACTGAACCAGAGAGGTGCTGTTCTGTCAGACAGTCAGTAGAGATCTGAACCAGAGAGGTGCTGTTCTGTCAGTAGAGATCTGAACCAGAGAGGTGGTGTTCTGTCAGACAGACAGTAGAGATCTGAACCAAAGAGGGGGTGTTCTGTCAGACAGTCAGTAGAGAACTGAACCAGAGAGGTGCTGTTCTGTCAGACAGTAAGTAGAGATCTGAGCCAGAGAGGTGCTGTTCTGTCAGTAGAGATCTGAACCAGAGAGGTGGTGTTCTGTCAGACAGACAGTAGAGATCTGAACCAGAGAGGTTCTGTCAGACAGACAGTAGAGATCTGAACCAGAGAGGTGCTGTTCTGTCAGTAGAGATCTGAACCAGAGAGGTGCTGTTCTGTCAGACAGACAGTAGAGATCTGAACCAGAGAGGGGGTGTTCTGTCAGTAGAGATCTGAACCAGAGAGGTGGTGTTCTGTCAGACAGACAGTAGAGAACTGAACCAGAGAGGTTCTGTCAGACAGTCAGTAGAGATCTGAACCAGTGAGGTGCTGTTCTGTCAGACAGACAGTAGAGATCTGAACCAGAGAGTTGCTGTTCTGTCAGACAGTCAGTAGAGATCTGAACCAGAGAGGTGGTGTTCTGTCAGCCATTTACTGTCTCTTGCTTTAAAACCAAAAGACAGCAAGGCTGCGTTGGAAATTAACCTGCACCTGAAGTCCCATAGATCATCCGGTGTGTGTGTGTGTGTGCGGCTGGTTGTGCGTGTCAGGTTGTGTGTGTGTGTCTGGTTGTGTGTGATTTAATATTAATTAGGTCAACACTCTTACCATCGTTAATGAATTCTGTCTAAAGATTCTGAATATTCCTCAAACAGAACAGCCCAGAACTGGGACACACAGCTTGTTCCCCAGAATGGCATCCTATTCCCTAATTAGTGCACTACTTTTGGCCCTATGTGCCCTGGTTTCTATGTAAATCCTCTGAGTCGCTGTCTGAGTGTCACCCGAGGTTCCTGGCAGGCCGTCATTTCCGACGTGACGCCACGTTGATTAGTCTCCATAGGAAAGCTCCTATAACCTGCCATTGCTGCCATGAAGCCACAGGCCTTGAGAGAAGGGCAGTCGTTTTCTCACCTTTCAGAGAGAAAGAAAGAAAGAGAGAGAGAGAGAGAATGTGTGTGTCTGTATTAGAGGTCGAACAATTATGATTTTTCTATGCCGATACTGATATTGATTATTGGAGGACCAAAAAAGCCGATACCGATTAATCGGCCGATTTTAAAATCGGCCGATTTTTACAAAAAAAAAATATTTGTAATAATGACAATTACAACAATACTGAATGAACACTTTTTAACTTAATATAATACATCAATAAAATCAATTTAGCCTCAAATAAATAATGAAACATGTTCAATATGGTTTAAATAATGCAAAAACTAAGTGTTGGAGAAGAAAGTAAAAGTGCAATATGTGCCATGTAAAAAAGCTAACATTAGGTTGTAGTTATTATAGGAATTATAGGACTATTTCTCTCTGTACCATTTGTATTTCATTAACCTTTTACTATTGGATGTTCTTATAGGCACTTTAGTATTGCCAGTGTAATAGCATAGCTTCCGTACCTCTCCTCGCTCCTCTCTGGGCTTGAACCAGGAACACAACGACAACAGCCACCCTTGAAGTTACCCATCACTCCACAAAGCCGCGGCCCTTGCAGAGCAAGTGGAACAACCACTCCAAGTCTCAGAGCGAGTGACGTTTGAAACGCTATTAGCGCGCACCCCGCTACCTAGCTAGCCATTTCATATCGGTTACACCAGCCTGATCTCGGGAGTTGATAGGCTTGAAGTCATAAACAGCTCCATGCTTGAAGCACTGCAAAGAGCTGCAGGCAAAACGCACGAAAGTGCTGTTTGAATGAATGCTTACGAGCCTGCTGCTGCCTACCACCGCTCAGTCAGACTGCTCTATCAAATCATAGACTTAATTATAACAGACAGAAATACGAGCCTTAGGTCATTAATATGGTCGAATCCGGAAACTATCATCTCGAAAACAAGACGTTTATTCTTTCAGTGAAATACGGAACCGTTCCGTATTTTATCTAACGGGTGGCATCCATTAGTCTAAATATTCCTGTTACATTGCACAACCTTCAATGTTATGTCATAGTTACGTAAAATTCAGGCAAATTAGGTGGCCCAAACTGTTGCATATACACTGACTCTGTGTTCAATGAACGCAAGAGAAGTGACACAATTTCCCCTGGTTAATATTGCCTGCTAACCTGGATTTCTTTTAGCTAAATATGCAGGTTTAAAAAAGATATACTTCTGTGTGTTGATTTTAAGAAAGGCATTGATGTTCACGGTTAGGTACACATTGGAGCAACGATACGCACCGCATCGATTATAGGCAACGCTAGATAAACTAGTAATATCATCAACCATGTGTAGTTAACTAGTGATTATGATTGATTGATTGTTTTTTATAAGATAAGTTTAATGCTAGTTAGCAACTTACCTTGGCTTCTTACTGCATTCGCGTAATAGGCCGTCTCCTCGTGGAGTGCAATGTAATCAGGTGGTTAGAGCGTTGGACTAGTTAACTGTAAGGTTGCAAGATTGAATTCCCTGAGCTGACAAGGTAAAAATCTGTTGTTCTGCCCCTGAACAAGGCAGTTAACCCACTGTTCCTAGGCCGTCGTTGAAAATGAGAATTTGTTCTTAACTGACTTGCCTAGTTAAATAAAGGATAAATAAAGGTGGTAAAATAAAATAGACCAAATCGGTATCCAAAAATACAGATTTCCGATTGTTATGAAAACTTGAAATCGGCCATTCCGATTAATCGGTCGACCTCTAGTCTGTATTGATGTGGCGTGAGCAGGAACTGGCGAATGGAGAGTGGCTAGTTTAGTCTCCTCTCTGCTGTTAGATGGAAACCAGACTAGTTTATTCTCCTCTCTGCTGTTAGATGGAAACCAGACTAGTTTATTCTCCTCTCTGCTGTTAGATGGAAACCAGACTAGTTTATTCTCCTCTCTGCTGTTAGATGGAAACCAGACTAGTTTATTCTCCTCTCTGCTGTTAGATGGAAACCAGACTAGTTTATTCTCCTCTCTGCTGTTAGATGGAAACCAGACTAGTTTATTCTCCTCTCTGCTGTTAGATGGAAACCAGACTAGTTTATTCTCCTCTCTGCTGTTAGATGGAAACCAGACTAGTTTATTCTCCTCTCTGCTGTTAGATGGAAACCAGACTAGTTTATTCTCCTCTCTGCTGTTAGATGGAAACCAGACTAGTTTATTCTCCTCTCTGCTGTTAGATGGAAACTAGACTAGTTTATTCTCCTCTCTGCTGTTAGATGGAAACCAGACTAGTTTATTCTCCTCTCTGCTGTTAGATGGAAACCAGACTAGTTTATTCTCCTCTCTGCTGTTAGATGGAAACCAGACTAGTTTATTCTCCTCTCTGCTGTTAGATGTAAACCAGACTAGTTTATTCTCCTCTCTGCTGTTAGATGGAAACCAGACTAGTTTATTCTCCTCTCTGCTGTTAGATGGAAACCAGACTAGTTTATTCTCCTCTCTGCTGTTAGATGGAAACCAGACTAGTTTAGTCTCCTCTCTGCTGTTAGATGGAAACCAGACTAGTTTATTCTCCTCTCTGCTGTTAGATGGAAACCAGACTAGTTTATTCTCCTCTCTGCTGTTAGATGGAAACCAGACTAGTTTATTCTCCTCTCTGCTGTTAGATGGAAACCAGACTAGTTTATTCTCCTCTCTGCTGTTAGATGGAAACCAGACTAGTTTATTCTCCTCTCTGCTGTTAGATGGAAACCAGACTAGTTTATTCTCCTCTCTGCTGTTAGATGTAAACCAGACTAGTTTATTCTCCTCTCTGCTGTTAGATGGAAACCAGACTAGTTTATTCTCCTCTCTGCTGTTAGATGGAAACCAGACTAGTTTATTCTCCTCTCTGCTGTTAGATGGAAACCAGACTAGTTTATTCTCCTCTCTGCTGTTAGATGGAAACCAGACTAGTTTATTCTCCTCTCTGCTGTTAGATGGAAACAGGTTAGTTTTTACTTAGCTGTTTAAGGGTAAAGTTTGTGGACTTTAATAAGTTGTTAAAAAACATTGATGTTCATGAGGGTTATTTTATTTTCATGAGGGTCTTCATCCACAATAGTTACATGATTTTATAATTACTGTGTGCGTGCGTGCGTGCGTGCGTGCGTGCGTATCTGTTGGGGTAAAGACCTAATGGATTGTTGCTGATGCTGGTCAGGGCCCAGCCTGCAGGTTTACCCTGGTCCCTACTGTTGGTCAGGACCCAGCCTGCAGGTTTACCCTGGTCCCTACTGTTGGTCAGGACCCAGCCTGCAGGTTTACCCTGGTCCCTACTGTTGGTCAGGACCCAGCCTGCAGGTTTACCCTGGTCCCTACTGTTGGTCAGGACCCAGTCTGCAGGTTTACCCTGCTCCCTACTGTTGGTCAGGACCCAGCCTGCAGGTTTACCCTGGTCCCTACTGTTGGTCAGGGCCCAGCCTGCAGGTTTACCCTGGTCCCTACTGTTGGTCAGGACCCAGCCTGCAGGTTTACCCTGGTCCCTACTGTTGGTCAGGACCCAGCCTGCAGGTTTACCCTGGTCCCTACTGTTGGTCAGGGCCCAGCCTGCAGGTTTACCCTGGTCCCTACTGTTGGTCAGGACCCAGCCTGCAGGTTTACCCTGGTCCCTACTGTTGGTCAGGACCCAGCCTGCAGGTTTACCCTGGTCCCTACTGTTGGTCAGGGCCCAGCCTGCAGGTTTACCCTGGTCCCTACTGTTGGTCAGGGTCCAGCCTGCAGGTTTACCCTGGTCCCTACTGTTGGTCAGGACCCAGCCTGCAGGTTTACCCTGGTCCCTACTGTTGGTCAGGACCCAGCCTGCAGGTTTACCCTGGTCCCTACTGTTGGTCAGGGCCCAGCCTGCAGGTTTACCCTGCTCCCTACTGTTGGTCAGGACCCAGCCTGCAGGTTTACCCTGGTCCCTACTGTTGGTCAGGGCCCAGCCTGCAGGTTTACCCTGGTCCCTACTGTTGGTCAGGGTCCAGCCTGCAGGTTTACCCTGGTCCCTACTGTTGGTCAGGACCCAGCCTGCAGGTTTACCCTGGTCCCTACTGTTGGTCAGGGTCCAGCCTGCAGGTTTACCCTGGTCCCTACTGTTGGTCAGGACCCAGCCTGCAGGTTTACCCTGGTCCCT